>NC_054473.1:24907251-25252849 GCF_017639515.1 Carcharodon carcharias | reverse complement strand
TCATGTTTCACACTGTATCAGTGCCATGTTTCACACTGTGTCAGTGTCATGTTTCACACTGCCTCAGTGCCATGTTTCAAACTGCGTCAGTGCTATGTTTCACACTGTGTCAGTGCCATGTTTCACACTGCGTCAGTGCTAAGTTTCACTCTTCCTTATTGCCATATTTGAAACTGTGTCAGTGCCATGTTTCACACTGCCTCAGTGCCATGTTTCTCACTGCCTCAGTGCCATGTTTCACACTGTGTCAGTGCCATGTTTTCATTTTGCCCAATTGCCATGTTTCACACTGTGTCGGTACCTTGTTCCACACTGCCTCAGTGTCATGTTCCACACTGCCTTAGTGCCATTTTTCACACTACCTCAGTGCTTTGTTTCACATCTGTCAGTGCCATGTTTCACCCTGCGTCAGTCCCATGTTTCACTCTGCCTTATCGCCATGTTTCAAACTGTGTCAGTGCCATCTTCCACACTGCCACAGAGCCATGTTTCACACATCCTCAGTGCTGTGCCTCACACTGCCTCAGTGCCTTGTTTCAAACTGCGTCAGTGCCATGTTTCACACAGCCTCAGTGCCACATTTCACACTGTCTCAGTGCCATATTTCACACAGCCTCAGTGCCATATTTCACACAGCCTCATTGCCATGTTTCACACTGTGTCAGTGCCATGTTTCATTTTGCCCTATTGCCATGTTTGAAACTGTGTCAGTGCCATATTTCGCACTGCCTTAGTGCCATGTTTCACGCTGCCTCAGAGCCATATTTCACATTGCCACAGTGCCATGTTTCACAATGAATCAGTGCCACATTTCTCACTGCCTCAGTGCCACATTTCTCACTGCCTCAGTGCCACGTTTCTCACTGCCTCAGTGCCACGTTTCTCACTGCCTCAGTGCCACATTTCTCACTGCCTTAGTACCATGTTCCACACTGCCTCAGTGCCATGTTTCACCCAGCTCACTGCAATGTTTCACACTGCCTCAGTGCCATGTTTCACGCTGCCTCAGTGCCATGTTTCACACTGCCTCAGTGCCACATTTCTCACTGCCTCAGTGCCACGTTTCTCACTGCCTCAGTGCCACGTTTCTCACTGCCTCAGTGCCACGTTTATCACTGCCTCACTGCCACATTTCTCACTGCCTCAGTGCCATGTTTCACACTTCCTCAGTGCCACGTTTTCTCACTGCCTCAGTGCCACATTTCTCACTGCCTCAGTGCCATGTTTCACACTGTTTCAGTGCCACGTTTCACACTGTTCAGTGTCATGTTTCACACTGCCTCAGTGTCATGTTTCACACTGCCTCAGTGCCATGTTTCACACTGTGTCAGTGTCATGTTTCACACTGTGTCAGTGCCATGTTTCACACTGTGTCAGTGTCATGTTTCACACTGCCTCAGTGCCATGTTCCTCACAGCCTCAGTGCCATGTTCCACACAGCCTCAGTGCCCTGTAGCACACAGCCTCAGTGCCATGTTCCACACAGCCTCAGTGCCATGTTCCACACAGCCTCAGTGCCATGTTCCCACACTGCCTCAGTGTCATGTTTCACACTCTGTCAGTGTCATGTTTCACACTGTGTCACTGTCATGTTTCACACAGCCTCAGTGCCATGTTCCACACAGCCTCAGTGCCACATTTCACACTGTCCTCAGTGCCATATTTCACACTGCTTCAGTGCCATGTTCTCACTGTCAGTGCCATGTTTCACACTGTGTCTGTGTCATGTTTCACTCTGTGTCAGTGCCATGTTTCACACTGTGTCAGTGTCATGTTTCACACTGCCTCAGTGCCATGTTTCACACTGTGTCAGTGTCATGTTTCACACTGCCTCAGTGCCATGTTCCACACAGCCTCAGTGCCATGTTTCTCACTGCCTCAGTGCCATGTTTCACCCAACCTCATACCGTGTTTCACACTGCCTCAGTGTCATGTTTCACACAGCCTCTGTGGCTTGTTTCACACTGCTTCAGTACCATGTTCCACACTGCCTCAGTGCAATGCTTCACAATGCGTTAGTGCAGTGTTTTCACGCCGTTTCAGTGCCACGTTTCACTCTGCCTCAGTGAGATGTTTCACACTGCAACAGTGCCATGTTTCACACTGAATCAGTGCCATGTTTCACACTGCCTCAGTGCGTTGTTTCACCCAGCCTCAGTGCCATGTTTCACACTGTGTCAGTGCCATGTTCCACACTGCCTCAGTGCCACGTTTCACCCTGCATCAATGCCATGTTTCACCCTGTGTCAGTGCCATGTTTCACCCTGTGTCAATGCCATGTTTCACACTGCCTCAATGCCATGTTTCACACTGTGTCAGTGCCATGTTTCACACTGTGTCAGTGCCATGTTTCACACTGTGTCAGTGCCATGTTTCATTTTGCCCAATTGCCATGTTTCACACTGTGTCGGTACCTTGTTCCACACTGCCTCAGTGTCATGTTCCACACTGCCTTAGTGCCAATTTTTCACACTACCTCAGTGCTTTGTTTCACATCTGTCAGTGCCATGTTCTCACCCTGCGTCAGTCCCATGTTTCACTCTGCCTTATCGCCATGTTTTCAAACTGTGTCAGTGCCATCTTCCACACTGCCACAGAGCCATGTTTCACACATCCTCAGTGCTGTGCCTCACTACTGCCTCAGTGCCTTGTTTCAAACTGCGTCAGTGCCATGTTTCACACAGCCTCAGTGCCACATTTCACACTGTCTCAGTGCCATATTTCACACAGCCGCAGTGCGATGTTTCACACTGCCTCAGTGCCATGTTTCAAACTGCGTCAGTGCCATGTTTCACACAGCCTCAGTGCCACGTTTCTCACTGCCTCAGTGCCACATTTCTCACTGCCTCAGTGCCACATTTCTCACTGCCTCAGTGCCATGTTTCACACTGCCTCAGTGCCATGTTCTCCCTGTTAGTGCCATGTTTCACACTGCCTCATGTCATGTTCCACAGTGACTGAGTGCCATGTTTTACACTGCGTCAGTGCTATGTTTCACTCTGCCTTATTGCCATATTTGAAACTGTGTCAGTGCCATGTTTCTCACTGTGTCGGTGCCATGTTTCACACTGCCTCAGTGCCATGTTTCATACTGCCTCAGTGCCATGTGTTACACATTGTCAGTGCCATGTCCCACGCTGTCTCAGAGCCATATTTCACACTGCCTCAGTGCCATGTTTCTCCCTGCATCAATGCCATGTTTCACACTGTGTCAGTGCCATATTCCACACTGCTTCATGTCGTGTTCCACAGTGCCTGAGCGCCATGTTTCACACTGCGTCAGTGCTATGTTTCACTCTGCCTTATTGCCATATTTGAAACTGCGTCAGTGCCATGTTTCACACTTTCTTAGTGCCATGTTTCACCCTGCATCAATGCCATGTTTCACACTGTGTCAGTGCCATATTTCCACACTGCCTCAGTGCCATGTTTCACACTGCCTCAGCGCCATGTTTCAAACTGCGTCAGTGCTATGTTTCACACTGCCTCAGTGCTATGTTTCACTCTGCCTTATTGCCATATTTGAAACTGTGTCAGTTCCATGTTTCACACTGCCTCAGTGCCATGTTTCACACTGCCTTAGTGCCATGTTCACAGTGTGTCAGTGCCATGTTTCTTACTGCCTCAGTGCCACGTTTCTAATTGCCTCACTGCCACGTTCTTACTGCCTCAGTGCCACATTTCTCACTGCCTCAATGCCACGTTTCTCACTGCCTCAGTGCCACATTTCTCACTGCTCAGTGCCCACATCTCTCACTGCCTCAGTGCCACGTTTCTCACTGCCTCAGTGCCACGTTTCTCACTGCCACAGTGCCACGTTTCTCACTGCCTCAGTGCCACGTTTTCTCACTGCCTCAGTGCCACATTTCTCACTGCCTCAGTGCCATGTTTCACACTGCTTCAGTGCCATGTTCTCACTGTCAGTGCATGTTTCACACTGCCTCAGTGTCATGTTTCACACTGTGTCAGTGTCATGTTTCACACTGTGTCAGTGCCATGTTTCACACAGTGTCAGTGTCATGTTTCACACTGCCTCAGTGCCATGTTCCACACAGCCTCAGTGACATGTTCCACACTGCCTCAGTATCATGTTTCACACTGTGTCAGTGTCATGTTTCACACTGTGTCAGTGTCATGTTTCACACTGTGTCAGTGCCATGTTTCACACTGTCACTGTCATGTTTCACACTGCCTCAGTGCCATGTTCCACACAGCCTCAGTGCCACATTTCACACTGTCTCAGTGCCATATTTCACACAGCCTCAGTGCCATGTTTCACACTGTGTCAGTGCCATGTTTCATTTTGCCCTATTGCCATGTTTGAAACTGTGTCCAGTGCCATATTTCGCACTACCTTAGTGCCATGTTTCACCCTGCATCAATGCCATGTTTCACACTGTGTCAGTGCCATATTCCACACTGCCTCAGTGCCATGTTTCACACTGCCTCAGTGCCATGTTTCAAACTGCGTCAGTGCTATGTTTCACACTGTGTCAGTGCCATGTTTCACACTGCGTCAGTGCTAAGTTTCACTCTTCCTTATTGCCATATTTGAAACTGTGTCAGTGCCATGTTTCACACTGCCTCAGTGCCATGTTTCTCACTGCCTCAGTGCCATGTTTCACACTGTGTCAGTGCCATGTTTCATTTTGCCCAATTGCCATGTTTCACACTGTGTCGGTACCTTGTTCCACACTGCCTCAGTGTCATGTTCCACACTGCCTTAGTGCCATTTTTCACACTACCTCAGTGCTTTGTTTCACATCTGTCAGTGCCATGTTTCACCCTGCGTCAGTCCCATGTTTCACTCTGCCTTATCGCCATGTTTCAAACTGTGTCAGTGCCATCTTCCACACTGCCACAGAGCCATGTTTCACACATCCTCAGTGCTGTGCCTCACACTGCCTCAGTGCCTTGTTTCAAACTGCGTCAGTGCCATGTTTCACACAGCCTCAGTGCCACATTTCACACTGTCTCAGTGCCATATTTCACACAGCCTCAGTGCCATGTTTCACACTGTGTCAGTGCCATGTTTCATTTTGCCCTATTGCCATGTTTGAAACTGTGTCAGTGCCATATTTCGCACTGCCTTAGTGCCATGTTTCACCCTGCATCAATGCCATGTTTCACACTGTGTCAGTGCCATATTCCACACTGCCTCAGTGCCATGTTTCACACTGCCTCAGTGCCATGTTTCAAACTGCGTCAGTGCTATGTTTCACACTGTGTCAGTGCCATGTTTCACACTGCGTCAGTGCTATGTTTCACTCTGCCTTATTGCCATATTTGAAACTGTGTCAGTGCCATGTTTCACACTGCCTCAGTGCCATGTTTCAAACTGCGTCAGTGCCATGTTTCACACAGCCTCAGTGCCACGTTTCTCACTGCCTCAGTGCCACATTTCTCACTGCCTCAGTGCCACATTTCTCACTGCCTCAGTGCCATGTTTCACACTGCCTCAGTGCCATGTTCTCCCTGTTAGTGCCATGTTTCACACTGCCTCATGTCATGTTCCACAGTGACTGAGTGCCATGTTTTACACTGCGTCAGTGCTATGTTTCACTCTGCCTTATTGCCCTATTTGAAACTGTGTCAGTGCCATGTTTCTCACTGTGTCGGTGCCATGTTTCACACTGCCTCAGTGCCATGTTTCATACTGCCTCAGTGCCATGTGTTACACATTGTCAGTGCCATGGTCCCACGCTGTCTCAGAGCCATATTTCACACTGCCTCAGTGCCATGTTTCTCCCTGCATCAATGCCATGTTTCACACTGTGTCAGTGCCATATTCCACACTGCTTCATGTCGTGTTCCACAGTGCCTGAGCGCCATGTTTCACACTGCGTCAGTGCTATGTTTCACTCTGCCTTATTGCCATATTTGAAACTGCGTCAGTGCCATGTTTCACACTTTCTTAGTGCCATGTTTCACACTGCCTCAGTGCCATGTTTCAAACTGCGTCAGTGCTATGTTTCACACTGTGTCAGTGCCATATTCCACACTGCCTCAGTGCCATGTTTCACACTGCCTCAGTGCCATGTTTCAAACTGCGTCAGTGCTATGTTTCACACTGCCTCAGTGCTATGTTTCACTCTGCCTTATTGCCATATTTGAAACTGTGTCAGTTCCATGTTTCACACTGCCTCAGTGCCATGTTTCACACTGCCTCAGTGCCATGTTTCACAGTGTGTCAGTGCCATGTTTCTTACTGCCTCAGTGCCACGTTTCTAATTGCCTCACTGCCACGTTTCTTACTGCCTCAGTGCCACATTTCTCACTGCCTCAATGCCACGTTTCTCACTGCCTCAGTGCCACATTTCTCACTGCCTCAGTGCCACATCTCTCACTGCCTCAGTGCCAAGTTTCTCACTGCCTCAGTGCCACGTTTCTCACTGCCTCAGTGCCACGTTTCTCACTGCCTCAGTGCCACGTTTCTCACTGCCTCAGTGCCACATTTCTCACTGCCTCAGTGCCATGTTTCACACTGCTTCAGTGCCATGTTCTCACTGTCAGTGCCATGTTTCACACTGCCTCAGTGTCATGTTTCACACTGTGTCAGTGTCATGTTTCACACTGTGTCAGTGCCATGTTTCACACAGTGTCAGTGTCATGTTTCACACTGCCTCAATGCCATGTTCCACACAGCCTCAGTGACATGTTTCCACACTGCCTCAGTGTCATGTTTCACACTGTGTCAGTGTCATGTTTCAGACTGTGTCAGTGTCATGTTTCACACTGTGTCAGTGCCATGTTTCACACTGTCACTGTCATGTTTCACACTGCCTCAGTGCCATGTTCCACACAGCCTCAGTGCCACATTTCACACTGTCTCAGTGCCATATTTCACACAGCCTCAGTGCCATGTTTCACACTGTGTCAGTGCCATGTTTCATTTTGCCCTATTGCCATGTTTGAAACTGTGTCAGTGCCATATTTCGCACTGCCTTAGTGCCATGTTTCACCCTGCATCAATGCCATGTTTCACACTGTGTCAGTGCCATCTTCCACACTGCCACAGAGCCATGTTTCACACATCCTCAGTGCTGTGCCTCACACTGCCTCAGTGCCATGTTTCAAACTGCGTCAGTGCCATGTTTCACACAGCCTCAGTGCCACATTTCACACTGTCTCAGTGCCATATTTCACACAGCCTCAGTGCCATGTTTCACACTGTGTCAGTGCCATGTTTCATTTTGCCCTATTGCCATGTTTGAAACTGTGTCAGTGCCATATTTCGCACTGCCTTAGTGCCATGTTTCACCCCTGCATCAATGCCATGTTTCACACTGTGTCAGTGCCATATTCCACACTGCCTCAGTGCCATGTTTCACACTGCCTCAGTGCCATGTTTCAAACTGCGTCAGTGCTATGTTTCACACTGTGTCAGTGCCATGTTTCACACTGCGTCAGTGCTATGTTTCACTCTGCCTTATTGCCATATTTGAAACTGTGTCAGTGCCATGTTTCACACTGCCTCAGTGCCATGTTTCAAACTGCGTCAGTGCCATGTTTCACACAGCCTCAGTGCCACGTTTCTCACTGCCTCAGTGCCACATTTCTCACTGCCTCAGTGCCACATTTCTCACTGCCTCAGTGCCATGTTTCACACTGCCTCAGTGCCATGTTCTCCCTGTTAGTGCCATGTTTCACACTGCCTCATGTCATGTTCCACAGTGACTGAGTGCCATGTTTTACACTGCGTCAGTGCTATGTTTCACTCTGCCTTATTGCCATATTTGAAACTGTGTCAGTGCCATGTTTCTCACTGTGTCGGTGCCATGTTTCACACTGCCTCAGTGCCATGTTTCATACTGCCTCAGTGCCATGTGTTACACATTGTCAGTGCCATGTCCCACGCTGTCTCAGAGCCATATTTCACACTGCCTCAGTGCCATGTTCTCCCCTGCATCAATGCCATGTTTCACACTGTGTCAGTGCCATATTCCACACTGCTTCATGTCGTGTTCCACAGTGCCTGAGCGCCATGTTTCACACTGCGTCAGTGCTATGTTTCACTCTGCCTTATTGCCATATTTGAAACTGCGTCAGTGCCATGTTTCACACTTTCTTAGTGCCATGTTTCACCCTGCATCAATGCCATGTTTCACACTGTGTCAGTGCCATATTCCACACTGCCTCAGTGCCATGTTTCACACTGCCTCAGTGCAATGTTTCAAACTGCGTCAGTGCTATGTTCACACTGCCTCAGTGCTATGTTTCACTCTGCCTTATTGCCATATTTGAAACTGTGTCAGTTCCATGTTTCACACTGCCTCAGTGCCATGTTTCACACTGCTTCAGTGCCATGTTTCACAGTGTGTCAGTGCCATGTTTCTTACTGCCTCAGTGCCACGTTTCTAATTGCCTCACTGCCACGTTTCTTACTGCCTCAGTGCCACATTTCTCACTGCCTCAATGCCACGTTTCTCACTGCCTCAGTGCCACATTTCTCACTGCCTCAGTGCCACATCTCTCACTGCCTCAGTGCCACGTTTCTCACTGCCTCAGTGCCACGTTTCTCACTGCCTCAGTGCCACGTTTCTCACTGCCTCAGTGCCATGTTTCACACTGCTTCAGTGCCATGTTCTCACTGTCAGTGCCATGTTTCACACTGCCTCAGTGTCATGTTTCACACTGTGTCAGTGTCATGTTTCACACTGTGTCAGTGCCATGTTTCACACAGTGTCAGTGTCATGTTTCACACTGCCTCAGTGCCATGTTTCCACACAGCCTCAGTGACATGTTCCACACTGCCTCAGTGTCATGTTTCACACTGTGTCAGTGTCATGTTTCACACTGTTGTCAGTGTCATGTTTCACACTGTGTCAGTGCCATGTTTCACACTGTGTCACTGTCATGTTTCACATTCCTCAGTGCCATGTTCCACACAGCCTCAGTGCCACATTTCACACTGTCTCAGTGCCATATTTCACACAGCCTCAGTGCCATGTTTCACACTGTGTCAGTGCCATGTTTCATTTTGCCCTATTGCCATGTTTGAAACTGTGTCAGTGCCATATTTCGCACTGCCTTATTGCCATGTTTCACCCTGCATCAATGCCATGTTTCACACTGTGTCAGTGCCATATTCCACACTGCCTCAGTGCCATGTTTCACACTGCCTCAGTGCCATGTTTCAAACTGCGTCAGTGCTATGTTTCACACTGTGTCAGTGCCATGTTTCACACTGCGTCAGTGCTAAGTTTCACTCTTCCTTATTGCCATATTTGAAACTGTGTCAGTGCCATGTTTCACACTGCCTCAGTGCCATGTTTCTCACTGCTTCAGTGCCATGTTTCACCCTGTGTCAGTGCTATGTTTCACTCTGTCTTATTGCCATATTTGAAACTGTGTCAGTGCCATGTTTCACACTGCCTCAGTGCCATGTTTTACACTGCCTCAGTGCCATGTTTCTCACTGCCTCAGTGACATGTTCCACCCTGTGTCAGTGCGATGTTTCACTCTGCCTTATTGCCATGTTTCACACTATCTCAGTGCCATGTTCCACACAGCCTCAGTGCCATGTTTTACACTGCATCAATGCCATGTTTCACACTGTCTCAGTGCCATGTTCCACATTGCCTCAGTGCCATGTTTCACCCAGCCTCTCTGCGATGTTTCACACTGCCTCAGTGCCATGTTTCTCACTGCCTCAGTGCCATGTTTCACACTCTGTCAGTGCCATGTTTCACACTGTGTCAGTGCCATGTTTCACACTGTGTCAGTGCCATGTTTCATTTTGCCCTATTGCCATGTTTGAAACTGCGTCGGTACCTTGTTCCACACTGCCTCAGTGTCATGTTCCACACTGCCTTAGTGCCATTTTTCACACTACCTCAGTGCTTTGTTTCACATCTGTCAGTGCCATGTTCACCCTGCGTCAGTCCCATGTTTCACTCTGCCTTATCGCCATGTTTCAAACTGTGTCAGTGCCATCTTCCACACTGCCACAGAGCCATGTTTCACACATCCTCAGTGCTGTGCCTCACACTGCCTCAGTGCCATGTTTCAAACTGCGTCAGTGCCATGTTTCACACAGCCTCAGTGCCACATTTCACACTGTCTCAGTGCCATATTTCACACAGCCTCAGTGCCATGTTTCACACTGTGTCAGTGCCATGTTTCAAACTGCGTCAGTGCTATGTTTCACACTGCCTCAGTGCTATGTTTCACTCTGCCTTATTGCCATATTTGAAACTGTGTCAGTGCCATGTTTCACACAGTGTCAGTGTCATGTTTCACACTGCCTCAGTGCCATGTTCCACACAGCCTCAGTGACATGTTCCACACTGCCTCAGTGTCATGTTTCACACTGTGTCAGTGTCATGTTTCACACTGTGTCAGTGCCATGTTTCACACTGTGTCACTGTCATGTTTCACACTGCCTCAGTGCCATGTTCCACACAGCCTCAGTGCCACATTTCACACTGTCTCAGTGCCATATTTCACACAGCCTCAGTGCCATGTTTCACACTGTGTCAGTGCCATGTTTCATTTTGCCCTATTGCCATGTTTGAAACTGTGTCAGTGCCATATTTCGCACTGCCTTATTGCCATGTTTCACCCTGCATCAATGCCATGTTTCACACTGTGTCAGTGCCATATTCCACACTGCCTCAGTGCCATGTTTCACACTGCCTCAGTGCCATGTTTCAAACTGCGTCAGTGCTATGTTTCACACTGTGTCAGTGCCATGTTTCACACTGCGTCAGTGCTAAGTTTCACTCTTCCTTATTGCCATATTTGAAACTGTGTCAGTGCCATGTTTCACACTGCCTCAGTGCCATGTTTCTCACTGCCTCAGTGCCATGTTTCACCCTGTGTCAGTGCTATGTTTCACTCTGTCTTATTGCCATATTTGAAACTGTGTCAGTGCCATGTTTCACACTGCCTCAGTGCCATGTTTTACACTGCCTCAGTGCCATGTTTCTCACTGCCTCAGTGACATGTTCCACCCTGTGTCAGTGCTATGTTTCACTCTGCCTTATTGCCATATTTGAAACTGTGTCAGTGCCATGTTTCACACTGCCTCAGTGCCATGTTTTACACTGCATCAATGCCATGTTTCACACTGTCTCAGTGCCATGTTCCACATTGCCGCAGTGCCATGTTTCACCCAGCCTCCCTGCGATGTTTCACACTGCCTCAATGCCATGTTTCACACTGCCTCAGTGCCATGTTTCACACTGCGTCAGTGCCATGTTTCACACTGTGTCAGTGCCATGTTTCACACTGTGTCAGTGCCATGTTTCATTTTGCCCAATTGCCATGTTTCACACTGTGTCGGTACCATGTTCCACACTGCCTCAGTGTCATGTTCCACACTGCCTTAGTGCCATTTTTCACACTACCTCAGTGCTTTGTTTCACATCTGTCAGTGCCATGTTTCACCCTGCGTCAGTCCCATGTTTCACTCTGCCTTATCGCCATGTTTCAAACTGTGTCAGTGCCATCTTCCACACTGCCACAGAGCCATGTTTCACACATCCTCAGTGCTGTGCCTCACACTGCCTCAGTGCCATGTTTCAAACTGCGTCAGTGCCATGTTTCACACAGCCTCAGTGCCACATTTCACACTGTCTCAGTGCCATATTTCACACAGCCTCAGTGCCATGTTTCACACTGTGTCAGTGCCATGTTTCATTTTGCCCTATTGCCATGTTTTGCACTGTGTCATTGCCATATTTCGCAATGCCTTAGTGCCATGTTTCACCCTGCATCAATGCCATGTTTCACACTGTGTCAGTGCCATATTCCACACTGCCTCAGTGCCATGTTTCACAGTGCCTGAGCGCCATGTTTCACACTGCCTCAGTGCCATGTCTCACACTGCCTCAGTGCTATGTTTCAAACTGCGTCAGTGCTATGTTTCACACTGTGTCAGTGCCATGTTTCACACTGCCTCAGTGCCATGTTTCAAACTGCGTCAGTGCTATGTTTCACACTGTGTCAGTGCCATGTTTCACACTGCCTCAGTGCCATGTTTCACACTGCCTCAGTGCCATGTTTCACACTGCCTCAGTGCCATGTTTCAAACTGCGTCAGTGCTATGTTTCACACTGTGTCAGTGCCATGTTTCACACTGCGTCAGTGCTATGTTTCACTCTGCCTTATTGCCATATTTGAAACTGTGTCAGTGCCATGTTTCACACTGCCTCAGTGCCATGTTTCACACTGCGTCAGTGCCATGTTTCACACAGCCTCAGTGCCATGTTTCTCACTGCCTCAGTGCCACATTTCTCACTGCCTCAGTGCCACATTTCTCACTGCATCAGTGCCATGTTTCACACTGTCTGATTGCCACGTTTCTCACTGCCTCAGTGCCACGTTTCACACTGCATCAGTGCCATGTTCTCACTGTTAGTGCCATGTTTCACACTGCCTCATGTCATGTTCCACAATGCCTGAGCGCCATGTTTCACACTGCGTCAGTGCTATGTTTCACTCTGCCTTATTGCCATATTTGAAACTGTGTCAGTGCCACATTTCTCACTGCCTCAGTGCCATGTTTCACACAGCCTCAGTGCCATGTTTCAAACTGCCTCAGTGCCATGTTTCACACAGCCTCAGTGCCACGTTTCTCACTGCCTCAGTGCCACATTTCTCACTGCCTCAGTGCCACATTTCTCACTGCCTCAGTGCCATGTTTCACACTGCCTCAGTGCCATGTTCTCACTGTTAGTGCCATGTTTCACACTGCCTCATGTCATGTTCCACAGTGCCTGAGTGTCATGTTTTACACTGCGTCAGTGCTATGTTTCAGTCTGCCTTATTGCCATATTTGAAACTGTGTCAGTGCCATGTTTCTCACTGTGTCGGTGCCATGTTTCACACTGCCTCAGTGCCTTGTTTCACACTGCTTCAGTACCATGTTTCAAACTGCGTCAGTGCTATGTTTCACACTGTGTCAGTTCCATGTTTCACACTGCGTCAGTGCTATGTTTCACTCTGCCTCAGTGCCATGTTTCAAACTGCGTCAGTGCCATGTTTCACACTGCCTCAGTGCCACGTTTCTCACTGCCTAAGTGCCACATTTCTCACTGCCTCAGTGCCACATTTCTCACTGCCTCAGTGCCATGTTTCACACTGCCTCAGTGCCATGTTCTCACTGTTAGTGCCATGTTTCACACTGCCTCATGTCATGTTCCACAGTGCCTGAGTGCCATGTTTTACACTGCGTCAGTGCTATGTTTCACTCTGCCTTATTGCCATATTTGAAACTGTGTCAGTGCCATGTTTCTCACTGTGTCGGTGCCATGTTTCACACTGCCTCAGTGCCATGTTTCATACTGCCTCAGTGCCATGTGTTACACATTGTCAGTGCCATGTCCCACGCTGCCTCAGAGCCATATTTCACACTGCCTCAGTGCCATGTTTCTCCCTGCATCAATGCCATGTTTCACACTGTGTCAGTGCCATGTTTCACACTGCGTCAGTGCTATGTTTCACTCTGCCTTATTGCCATATTTGAAACTGTGTCAGTGCCATGTTTCACACTGCCTCAGTGCCATGTTTCACACTGTCTCAGTGCCATGTTTTACACTGCATCAATGCCATGTTTCACACTGTCTCAGTGCCATGTTTCACACTGCCTTAGTGCCATGTTCCACATTGCCTCAGTGCCATGTTTCACGCTGCCTCAGTGCCATGTTTCACACTGCCTCAGTGCCATGTTTCACGCTGTATCAGTGCCATGTTTCATTTTGCCCTATTTCCATGTTTGAAACTGCGTCAGTGCCATGTTTCACACTGCCTCAGTGCCATGTTTTACCCTGCATCAATGCCATGTTTCACACTGTGTCAGTGCCATTTTCCACACTGCCTCATGTCATGTTCCACAGTGCCTGAGCGCCATGTTTCACACTGCGTCAGTGCTATGTTTCACTCTGCCTTATTGCCATATTTGAAACTGTGTCAGTTCCATGTTTCACACTGCCTTAGTGCCATGTTCCACATTGCCTCAGTGCCATGTTTCACACTATTTCAGTGCCATGTTTCACACTGTGTCAGCGCCATGTTTCAAACTGCGTCCGTGCCATGTTTCACACTGCTTCAGTGCCACATTTCTCACTGCCTCAGTGCCATGTTTCACACTGCCTCAGTGCCATGTTCCACGCTGCCTCAGAGCCATATTTCACATTGCCACTGTGCCATGTTTCACAATGAGTCAGTGCCACATTTCTCACTGCCTCAGTGCCACGTTTCTCACTGCCTCAGTGCCACGTTTCTCACTGCCTCAGTGCCACATTTCTCACTGCCTTAGTGCCATGTTCCACATTGCCTCAGTGCCATGTTTCACCCAGCCTCAATGCGATGTTTCACACTGCCTCAGTGCCATGTTTCACGCTGCCTCAGTGAGAAATTTCACACAGCCTCAGTGCCACATTTCTCACTGCCTCAGTGCCACGTTTCTCACTGCCTCAGTGCTACATTTCTCACTGCCTCAGTGCCACGTTTCTCACTGCCTCAGTGTCACGTTTCTCACTGCCTCAGTGCCACATTTCTCACTGCCTCAGTGCCATGTTTCACACTGTTTCAGTGCCATGTTTCACACTGTGGCAGTGTCATGTTTCACACTGCCTCAGTGCCATGTTTCACACTGTGTCAGTGTCATGTTTCACACTGTGTCAGGGCCATGTTTCACACTGTGTCAGTTTCATGTTTCACACTGCCTCAGTGTCATGTTCCACACAGCCTCAGTGCCATGTTCCACACAGCCTCAGTGCCATGTTTCACACTGTGTCAGTGCCATGTTTCATTTTGCCTTATTGCCATATTTGAAACTGTGTCAGTGCCATGTTTCTCAATGCCTCAGTGCCATGTTTCACCCTGTGTCATTGCCATGTTTCACACTGTGTCAGTGCCTTGTTTCATTTTGCCCTATTGCCATGATTGAAACTGCGTCAGTGCCATGTTTCGCACTGTGTCGGTGCCATGATTCACACTGCCTCAGTGCCATGTTTTACACTGCATTAATGCCATTTTTCACACTGCCTCAGTGCCATGTTTCACACTGCCTTATTGCCATGTTCCACACTGCCTCAATGCCATGTTTCACCCAGCCTCACTGCGATGTTTCACACTGCTTCCGTGCCACGTTTCTCACTGCCTCAGTGCCACATTTCACACTGCCTCAGTGCCATGTTTCACGCTGTGTCGGTGCCATGTTTCACACTGTCTCAGTGCCATGTTTCACACTGACCTAGTGCCATGTTCCACATTGCCTCAGTGCCATGTTTCACTCAGCCTCACTGCGATGTATCACACTGCCTCAGTGCCATGTTTCACACTGACTTAGTGCCATGTTCCACATTGCCTCAGTGCCATGTTTCACCCAGCCTCACTGCGAAATTTCACACAGCCTCAGTGCCACATTTCTCACTGCCTCAGTGCCACGTTTCTCACTGCCTCAGTGCGAAATTTCACACAGCCTCAATGCCACATTTCTCACTGCCTCAGTGCCACGTTTCTCACTGCCTCAGTGCCACGTTTCTCACTGCCTCAGTGCGAAAGTTCACACAGCCTCAGTGCCACATTTCTCACTGCCTCAGTGCCACGTTTCTCACTGCCTCACTGCCACATTTCTCACTGCCTCAGTGCCACGTTTCTCACTGCCTCAGTGCCACGTTTCTCACTGCCTCAGTGCCACATTTCACTCTGCCTCAGTGCCATGTTTTTCACTGCCTCAGTGCGAAATTTCACACAGCCTCAGTGCCACATTTCTCACTGCCTCAGTGCCACGTTTCTCACTGCCTCAGTGCCACGTTTCTCACTGCCTCACTGCCACATTTCTCACTGCCTCAGTGCCATGTTTCTCACTGCCTCAGTGCCACGTTTCTCACTGCCTCAGTGCCACATTTCACACTGTCTCAGTGCCACATTTCACACTGTCTCAGTGCCATGTTTCACACTGTTTCAGTGCCATGTTCTCACTGTCAGTGCCATGTTTCACACTGCCTCAGTGTCATGTTTCACACTGACTCAGTGCCATGTTTCACACTGCCTCAGTGCCATGTTTCACACTGCCTCAGTGCCATGTTCCACAGTGCCTGAGTGCCATGTTTTAAACTGCGTCAGTGCTATGTTTCACTCTGCCTTATTGCCATATTTGAAACTGTGTCAGTTCCATGTTTCACACTGCCTCAGTGCCATGTTTCAAACTGCGTCAGTGCCATGTTTCACACAGCCTCAGTGCCATGTTTTACCCTGCATCAATGCCATATTTCACACTGTCTCATTGCCATGTTTCACACTGTGTCAGTGCCATGTTTCACACTGTCTCAGTGCCATGTTTCACACTGTCTCAGTGCCATGTTTCACACTGTCTCAGTGCCATGTTTCACACTGTCTCAGTGCCATGTTTCACACTGCCTCAGTGCCATGTTTCACACTGCTTCAGTGCCACATTTCTCACTGCCTCAGTGCCATGTTTCACGCTGCCTCAGAGCCATATTTCACATTGCCACAGTGCCATGTTTCACAATGAATCAGTGCCACATTTCTCACTGCCTCAGTGCCACATTTCTCACTGCCTCAGTGCCACGTTTCTCACTGCCTCAGTGCCACGTTTCTCACTGCCTCAGTGCCACATTTCTCACTGCCCTAGTGCCATGTTCCACATTGCCTCAGTGCCATGTTTCACCCAGCCTCACTGCGATGTTTCACAATGCCTCAGTGCCATGTTTCACGCTGCCTCAGTGCCATGGTTCTCACTGCCTCAGTGCCATGTTTCTCACTGCCTCAGTGCCACATTTCTCACTGCCTCAGTGCCACGTTTCTCACTGCCTCAGTGCCACGTTTCTCACTGCCTCAGTGCCACATTTCTCACTGCCTCAGTGCCATGTTTCTCACTTCCTCAGTGCCACGTTTCTCACTGCCTCAGTGCCACATTTCTCACTGCCTCAGTGCCATGTTTCACACTGTTTCAGTGCCACGTTTCACACTGTGTCAGTGTCATGTTTCACACTGCCTCAGTGTCATGTTTCACACTGCCTCAGTGCCATGTTTCACACTGTGTCAGTGTCATGTTTCACACTGTGTCAGTGCCATGTTTCACACTGTGTCAGTGTCATGTTTCACACTGCCTCAGTGCCATGTTCCTCACAGCCTCAGTGCCATGTTCCACACAGCCTCAGTGCCCTGTAGCACACAGCCTCAGTGCCATGTTCCACACAGCCTCAGTGCCATGTTCCACACAGCCTCAGTGCCATGTTCCACACTGCCTCAGTGTCATGTTTCACACTCTGTCAGTGTCATGTTTCACACTGTGTCACTGTCATGTTTCACACAGCCTCAGTGCCATGTTCCACACAGCCTCAGTGCCACATTTCACACTGTCTCAGTGCCATATTTCACACTGCTTCAGTGCCATGTTCTCACTGTCAGTGCCATGTTTCACACTGTGTCTGTGTCATGTTTCACTCTGTGTCAGTGCCATGTTTCACACTGTGTCAGTGTCATGTTTCACACTGTATCAGTGCCATGTTTCACACTGTGTCAGTGTCATGTTTCACACTGCCTCAGTGCCATGTTCCACACAGCCTCAGTGCCATGTTCCACACTGCCTCAGTGTCATGTTTCACACAACCTCATTACCGTGTTTCACACTGCCTCAGTGTCATGTTTCACACAGCCTCTGTGGCTTGTTTCACACTGCTTCAGTACCATGTTCCACACTGCCTCAGTGCAATGCTTCACAATGCGTTAGTGCAGTGTTTTCACGCCGTTTCAGTGCCACGTTTCACTCTGCCTCAGTGAGATGTTTCACACTGCAACAGTGCCATGTTTCACACTGAATCAGTGCCATGTTTCACACTGCCTCAGTGCGTTGTTTCACCCAGCCTCAGTGCCATGTTTCACACTGTGTCAGTGCCATGTTCCACACTGCCTCAGTGCCACGTTTCACCCTGCATCAATGCCATGTTTCACCCTGTGTCAGTGCCATGTTTCACCCTGTGTCAATGCCATGTTTCACACTGCCTCAATGCCATGTTTCACACTGTGTCAGTGCCTTGTTTCACACTGTGTCAGTGCCATGTTTCACACTGTGTCAGTGCCATGTTTCATTTTGCCCAATTGCCATGTTTCACACTGTGTCGGTACCTTGTTCCACACTGCCTCAGTGTCATGTTCCACACTGCCTTAGTGCCATTTTTCACACTACCTCAGTGCTTTGTTTCACATCTGTCAGTGCCATGTTTCACCCTGCCTCAGTCCCATGTTTCACTCTGCCTTATCGCCATGTTTCAAACTGTGTCAGTGCCATCTTCCACACTGCCACAGAGCCATGTTTCACACATCCTCAGTGCTGTGCCTCACACTGCCTCAGTGCCTTGTTTCAAACTGCGTCAGTGCCATGTTTCACACAGCCTCAGTGCCACATTTCACACTGTCTCAGTGCCATATTTCACACAGCCTCAGTGCCATGTTTCACACTGCCTCAGTGCCATGTTTCAAACTGCGTCAGTGCCATGTTTCACACAGCCTCAGTGCCACGTTTCTCACTGCCTCAGTGCCACATTTCTCACTGCCTCAGTGCCACATTTCTCACTGCCTCAGTGCCATGTTTCACACTGCCTCAGTGCCATGTTCTCCCTGTTAGTGCCATGTTTCACACTGCCTCATGTCATGTTCCACAGTGACTGAGTGCCATGTTTTACACTGCGTCAGTGCTATGTTTCACTCTGCCTTATTGCCATATTTGAAACTGTGTCAGTGCCATGTTTCTCACTGTGTCGGTGCCATGTTTCACACTGCCTCAGTGCCATGTTTCATACTGCCTCAGTGCCATGTGTTACACATTGTCAGTGCCATGTCCCACGCTGTCTCAGAGCCATATTTCACACTGCCTCAGTGCCATGTTTCTCCCTGCATCAATGCCATGTTTCACACTGTGTCAGTGCCATATTCCACACTGCTTCATGTCGTGTTCCACAGTGCCTGAGCGCCATGTTTCACACTGCGTCAGTGCTATGTTTCACTCTGCCTTATTGCCATATTTGAAACTGCGTCAGTGCCATGTTTCACACTTTCTTAGTGCCATGTTTCACCCTGCATCAATGCCATGTTTCACACTGTGTCAGTGCCATATTCCACACTGCCTCAGTGCCATGTTTCACACTGCCTCAGTGCCATGTTTCAAACTGCGTCAGTGCTATGTTTCACACTGCCTCAGTGCTATGTTTCACTCTGCCTTATTGCCATATTTGAAACTGTGTCAGTTCCATGTTTCACACTGCCTCAGTGCCATGTTTCACACTGCCTCAGTGCCATGTTTCACAGTGTGTCAGTGCCATGTTTCTTACTGCCTCAGTGCCACGTTTCTAATTGCCTCACTGCCACGTTTCTTACTGCCTCAGTGCCACATTTCTCACTGCCTCAATGCCACGTTTCTCACTGCCTCAGTGCCACATTTCTCACTGCCTCAGTGCCACATCTCTCACTGCCTCAGTGCCACGTTTCTCACTGCCTCAGTGCCACGTTTCTCACTGCCTCAGTGCCACGTTTCTCACTGCCTCAGTGCCACGTTTCTCACTGCCTCAGTGCCACATTTCTCACTGCCTCAGTGCCATGTTTCACACTGCTTCAGTGCCATGTTCTCACTGTCAGTGCCATGTTTCACACTGCCTCAGTGTCATGTTTCACACTGTGTCAGTGTCATGTTTCACACTGTGTCAGTGCCATGTTTCACACAGTGTCAGTGGCATGTTTCACACTGCCTCAGTGCCATGTTCCACACAGCCTCAGTGACATGTTCCACACTGCCTCAGTGTCATGTTTCACACTGTGTCCGTGTCATGTTTCACACTGTGTCAGTGTCATGTTTCACACTGTGTCAGTGTCATTTTTCACACTGTGTCAGTGCCATGTTTCACACTGTCACTGTCATGTTTCACACTGCCTCAGTGCCATGTTCCACACAGCCTCAGTGCCACATTTCACACTGACTCAGTGCCATATTTCACACAGCCTCAGTGCCATGTTTCACACTGTGTCAGTGCCATGTTTCATTTTGCCCTATTGCCATGTTTGAAACTGTGTCAGTGCCATATTTCGCACTGCCTTAGTGCCATGTTTCACCCTGCATCAATGCCATGTTTCACACTGTGTCAGTGCCATATTCCACACTGCCTCAGTGCCATGTTTCACACTGCCTCAGTGCCATGTTTCAAACTGCGTCAGTGCTATGTTTCACACTGTGTCAGTGCCATGTTTCACACTGCGTCAGTGCTAAGTTTCACTCTTCCTTATTGCCATATTTGAAACTGTGTCAGTGCCATGTTTCACACTGCCTCAGTGCCATGTTTCTCACTGCCTCAGTGCCATGTTTCACACTGTGTCAGTGCCATGTTTCATTTTGCCCAATTGCCATGTTTCACACTGTGTCGGTACCTTGTTCCACACTGCCTCAGTGTCATGTTCCACACTGCCTTAGTGCCATTTTTCACACTACCTCAGTGCTTTGTTTCACATCTGTCAGTGCCATGTTTCACCCTGCGTCAGTCCCATGTTTCACTCTGCCTTATCGCCATGTTTCAAACTGTGTCAGTGCCATCTTCCACACTGCCACAGAGCCATGTTTCACACATCCTCAGTGCTGTGCCTCACACTGCCTCAGTGCCTTGTTTCAAACTGCGTCAGTGCCATGTTTCACACAGCCTCAGTGCCACATTTCACACTGTCTCAGTGCCATATTTCACACAGCCTCAGTGCCATATTTCACACAGCCTCAGTGCCATGTTTCACACTGTGTCAGTGCCATGTTTCATTTTGCCCTATTGCCATGTTTGAAACTGTGTCAGTGCCATATTTCGCACTGCCTTAGTGCCATGTTTCACGCTGCCTCAGAGCCATATTTCACATTGCCACAGTGCCATGTTTCACAATGAATCAGTGCCACATTTCTCACTGCCTCAGTGCCACATTTCTCACTGCCTCAGTGCCACGTTTCTCACTGCCTCAGTGCCACGTTTCTCACTGCCTCAGTGCCACATTTCTCACTGCCTTAGTACCATGTTCCACATTGCCTCAGTGCCATGTTTCACCCAGCCTCACTGCGATGTTTCACAATGCCTCAGTGCCATGTTTCACGCTGCCTCAGTGCCATGGTTCTCACTGCCTCAGTGCCATGTTTCTCACTGCCTCAGTGCCACATTTCTCACTGCCTCAGTGCCACGTTTCTCACTGCCTCAGTGCCACGTTTCTCACTGCCTCAGTGCCACGTTTCTCACTGCCTCAGTGCCACATTTCTCACTGCCTCAGTGCCATGTTTCACACTTCCTCAGTGCCACGTTTCTCACTGCCTCAGTGCCACATTTCTCACTGCCTCAGTGCCATGTTTCACACTGTTTCAGTGCCACGTTTCACACTGTGTCAGTGTCATGTTTCACACTGCCTCAGTGTCATGTTTCACACTGCCTCAGTGCCATGTTTCACACTGTGTCAGTGTCATGTTTCACACTGTGTCAGTGCCATGTTTCACACTGTGTCAGTGTCATGTTTCACACTGCCTCAGTGCCATGTTCCTCACAGCCTCAGTGCCATGTTCCACACAGCCTCAGTGCCCTGTAGCACACAGCCTCAGTGCCATGTTCCACACAGCCTCAGTGCCATGTTCCACACAGCCTCAGTGCCATGTTCCACACTGCCTCAGTGTCATGTTTCACACTCTGTCAGTGTCATGTTTCACACTGTGTCACTGTCATGTTTCACACAGCCTCAGTGCCATGTTCCACACAGCCTCAGTGCCACATTTCACACTGTCTCAGTGCCATATTTCACACTGCTTCAGTGCCATGTTCTCACTGTCAGTGCCATGTTTCACACTGTGTCTGTGTCATGTTTCACTCTGTGTCAGTGCCATGTTTCACACTGTGTCAGTGTCATGTTTCACACTGTATCAGTGCCATGTTTCACACTGTGTCAGTGTCATGTTTCACACTGCCTCAGTGCCATGTTCCACACAGCCTCAGTGCCATGTTCCACACTGCCTCAGTGTCATGTTTCACACAACCTCATTACCGTGTTTCACACTGCCTCAGTGTCATGTTTCACACAGCCTCTGTGGCTTGTTTCACACTGCTTCAGTACCATGTTCCACACTGCCTCAGTGCAATGCTTCACAATGCGTTAGTGCAGTGTTTTCACGCCGTTTCAGTGCCACGTTTCACTCTGCCTCAGTGAGATGTTTCACACTGCAACAGTGCCATGTTTCACACTGAATCAGTGCCATGTTTCACACTGCCTCAGTGCGTTGTTTCACCCAGCCTCAGTGCCATGTTTCACACTGTGTCAGTGCCATGTTCCACACTGCCTCAGTGCCACGTTTCACCCTGCATCAATGCCATGTTTCACCCTGTGTCAGTGCCATGTTTCACCCTGTGTCAATGCCATGTTTCACACTGCCTCAATGCCATGTTTCACACTGTGTCAGTGCCTTGTTTCACACTGTGTCAGTGCCATGTTTCACACTGTGTCAGTGCCATGTTTCATTTTGCCCAATTGCCATGTTTCACACTGTGTCGGTACCTTGTTCCACACTGCCTCAGTGTCATGTTCCACACTGCCTTAGTGCCATTTTTCACACTACCTCAGTGCTTTGTTTCACATCTGTCAGTGCCATGTTTCACCCTGCGTCAGTCCCATGTTTCACTCTGCCTTATCGCCATGTTTCAAACTGTGTCAGTGCCATCTTCCACACTGCCACAGAGCCATGTTTCACACATCCTCAGTGCTGTGCCTCACACTGCCTCAGTGCCTTGTTTCAAACTGCGTCAGTGCCATGTTTCACACAGCCTCAGTGCCACATTTCACACTGTCTCAGTGCCATATTTCACACAGCCGCAGTGCGATGTTTCACACTGCCTCAGTGCCATGTTTCAAACTGCGTCAGTGCCATGTTTCACACAGCCTCAGTGCCACGTTTCTCACTGCCTCAGTGCCACATTTCTCACTGCCTCAGTGCCACATTTCTCACTGCCTCAGTGCCATGTTTCACACTGCCTCAGTGCCATGTTCTCCCTGTTAGTGCCATGTTTCACACTGCCTCATGTCATGTTCCACAGTGACTGAGTGCCATGTTTTACACTGCGTCAGTGCTATGTTTCACTCTGCCTTATTGCCATATTTGAAACTGTGTCAGTGCCATGTTTCTCACTGTGTCGGTGCCATGTTTCACACTGCCTCAGTGCCATGTTTCATACTGCCTCAGTGCCATGTGTTACACATTGTCAGTGCCATGTCCCACGCTGTCTCAGAGCCATATTTCACACTGCCTCAGTGCCATGTTTCTCCCTGCATCAATGCCATGTTTCACACTGTGTCAGTGCCATATTCCACACTGCTTCATGTCGTGTTCCACAGTGCCTGAGCGCCATGTTTCACACTGCGTCAGTGCTATGTTTCACTCTGCCTTATTGCCATATTTGAAACTGCGTCAGTGCCATGTTTCACACTTTCTTAGTGCCATGTTTCACCCTGCATCAATGCCATGTTTCACACTGTGTCAGTGCCATATTCCACACTGCCTCAGTGCCATGTTTCACACTGCCTCAGTGCCATGTTTCAAACTGCGTCAGTGCTATGTTTCACACTGCCTCAGTGCTATGTTTCACTCTGCCTTATTGCCATATTTGAAACTGTGTCAGTTCCATGTTTCACACTGCCTCAGTGCCATGTTTCACACTGCCTCAGTGCCATGTTTCACAGTGTGTCAGTGCCATGTTTCTTACTGCCTCAGTGCCACGTTTCTAATTGCCTCACTGCCACGTTTCTTACTGCCTCAGTGCCACATTTCTCACTGCCTCAATGCCACGTTTCTCACTGCCTCAGTGCCACATTTCTCACTGCCTCAGTGCCACATCTCTCACTGCCTCAGTGCCACGTTTCTCACTGCCTCAGTGCCACGTTTCTCACTGCCACAGTGCCACGTTTCTCACTGCCTCAGTGCCACGTTTCTCACTGCCTCAGTGCCACATTTCTCACTGCCTCAGTGCCATGTTTCACACTGCTTCAGTGCCATGTTCTCACTGTCAGTGCCATGTTTCACACTGCCTCAGTGTCATGTTTCACACTGTGTCAGTGTCATGTTTCACACTGTGTCAGTGCCATGTTTCACACAGTGTCAGTGTCATGTTTCACACTGCCTCAGTGCCATGTTCCACACAGCCTCAGTGACATGTTCCACACTGCCTCAGTGTCATGTTTCACACTGTGTCAGTGTCATGTTTCACACTGTGTCAGTGTCATGTTTCACACTGTGTCAGTGCCATGTTTCACACTGTCACTGTCATGTTTCACACTGCCTCAGTGCCATGTTCCACACAGCCTCAGTGCCACATTTCACACTGTCTCAGTGCCATATTTCACACAGCCTCAGTGCCATGTTTCACACTGTGTCAGTGCCATGTTTCATTTTGCCCTATTGCCATGTTTGAAACTGTGTCAGTGCCATATTTCGCACTACCTTAGTGCCATGTTTCACCCTGCATCAATGCCATGTTTCACACTGTGTCAGTGCCATATTCCACACTGCCTCAGTGCCATGTTTCACACTGCCTCAGTGCCATGTTTCAAACTGCGTCAGTGCTATGTTTCACACTGTGTCAGTGCCATGTTTCACACTGCGTCAGTGCTAAGTTTCACTCTTCCTTATTGCCATATTTGAAACTGTGTCAGTGCCATGTTTCACACTGCCTCAGTGCCATGTTTCTCACTGCCTCAGTGCCATGTTTCACACTGTGTCAGTGCCATGTTTCATTTTGCCCAATTGCCATGTTTCACACTGTGTCGGTACCTTGTTCCACACTGCCTCAGTGTCATGTTCCACACTGCCTTAGTGCCATTTTTCACACTACCTCAGTGCTTTGTTTCACATCTGTCAGTGCCATGTTTCACCCTGCGTCAGTCCCATGTTTCACTCTGCCTTATCGCCATGTTTCAAACTGTGTCAGTGCCATCTTCCACACTGCCACAGAGCCATGTTTCACACATCCTCAGTGCTGTGCCTCACACTGCCTCAGTGCCTTGTTTCAAACTGCGTCAGTGCCATGTTTCACACAGCCTCAGTGCCACATTTCACACTGTCTCAGTGCCATATTTCACACAGCCTCAGTGCCATGTTTCACACTGTGTCAGTGCCATGTTTCATTTTGCCCTATTGCCATGTTTGAAACTGTGTCAGTGCCATATTTCGCACTGCCTTAGTGCCATGTTTCACCCTGCATCAATGCCATGTTTCACACTGTGTCAGTGCCATATTCCACACTGCCTCAGTGCCATGTTTCACACTGCCTCAGTGCCATGTTTCAAACTGCGTCAGTGCTATGTTTCACACTGTGTCAGTGCCATGTTTCACACTGCGTCAGTGCTATGTTTCACTCTGCCTTATTGCCATATTTGAAACTGTGTCAGTGCCATGTTTCACACTGCCTCAGTGCCATGTTTCAAACTGCGTCAGTGCCATGTTTCACACAGCCTCAGTGCCACGTTTCTCACTGCCTCAGTGCCACATTTCTCACTGCCTCAGTGCCACATTTCTCACTGCCTCAGTGCCATGTTTCACACTGCCTCAGTGCCATGTTCTCCCTGTTAGTGCCATGTTTCACACTGCCTCATGTCATGTTCCACAGTGACTGAGTGCCATGTTTTACACTGCGTCAGTGCTATGTTTCACTCTGCCTTATTGCCCTATTTGAAACTGTGTCAGTGCCATGTTTCTCACTGTGTCGGTGCCATGTTTCACACTGCCTCAGTGCCATGTTTCATACTGCCTCAGTGCCATGTGTTACACATTGTCAGTGCCATGGTCCCACGCTGTCTCAGAGCCATATTTCACACTGCCTCAGTGCCATGTTTCTCCCTGCATCAATGCCATGTTTCACACTGTGTCAGTGCCATATTCCACACTGCTTCATGTCGTGTTCCACAGTGCCTGAGCGCCATGTTTCACACTGCGTCAGTGCTATGTTTCACTCTGCCTTATTGCCATATTTGAAACTGCGTCAGTGCCATGTTTCACACTTTCTTAGTGCCATGTTTCACCCTGCATCAATGCCATGTTTCACACTGTGTCAGTGCCATATTCCACACTGCCTCAGTGCCATGTTTCACACTGCCTCAGTGCCATGTTTCAAACTGCGTCAGTGCTATGTTTCACACTGCCTCAGTGCTATGTTTCACTCTGCCTTATTGCCATATTTGAAACTGTGTCAGTTCCATGTTTCACACTGCCTCAGTGCCATGTTTCACACTGCCTCAGTGCCATGTTTCACAGTGTGTCAGTGCCATGTTTCTTACTGCCTCAGTGCCACGTTTCTAATTGCCTCACTGCCACGTTTCTTACTGCCTCAGTGCCACATTTCTCACTGCCTCAATGCCACGTTTCTCACTGCCTCAGTGCCACATTTCTCACTGCCTCAGTGCCACATCTCTCACTGCCTCAGTGCCACGTTTCTCACTGCCTCAGTGCCACGTTTCTCACTGCCTCAGTGCCACGTTTCTCACTGCCTCAGTGCCACGTTTCTCACTGCCTCAGTGCCACATTTCTCACTGCCTCAGTGCCATGTTTCACACTGCTTCAGTGCCATGTTCTCACTGTCAGTGCCATGTTTCACACTGCCTCAGTGTCATGTTTCACACTGTGTCAGTGTCATGTTTCACACTGTGTCAGTGCCATGTTTCACACAGTGTCAGTGTCATGTTTCACACTGCCTCAGTGCCATGTTCCACACAGCCTCAGTGACATGTTCCACACAGCCTCAGTGTCATGTTTCACACTGTGTCAGTGTCATGTTTCAGACTGTGTCAGTGTCATGTTTCACACTGTGTCAGTGCCATGTTTCACACTGTCACTGTCATGTTTCACACTGCCTCAGTGCCATGTTCCACACAGCCTCAGTGCCACATTTCACACTGTCTCAGTGCCATATTTCACACAGCCTCAGTGCCATGTTTCACACTGTGTCAGTGCCATGTTTCATTTTGCCCTATTGCCATGTTTGAAACTGTGTCAGTGCCATATTTCGCACTGCCTTAGTGCCATGTTTCACCCTGCATCAATGCCATGTTTCACACTGTGTCAGTGCCATCTTCCACACTGCCACAGAGCCATGTTTCACACATCCTCAGTGCTGTTCCTCACACTGCCTCAGTGCCATGTTTCAAACTGCGTCAGTGCCATGTTTCACACAGCCTCAGTGCCACATTTCACACTGTCTCAGTGCCATATTTCACACAGCCTCAGTGCCATGTTTCACACTGTGTCAGTGCCATGTTTCATTTTGCCCTATTGCCATGTTTGAAACTGTGTCAGTGCCATATTTCGCACTGCCTTAGTGCCATGTTTCACCCTGCATCAATGCCATGTTTCACACTGTGTCAGTGCCATATTCCACACTGCCTCAGTGCCATGTTTCACACTGCCTCAGTGCCATGTTTCAAACTGCGTCAGTGCTATGTTTCACACTGTGTCAGTGCCATGTTTCACACTGCGTCAGTGCTATGTTTCACTCTGCCTTATTGCCATATTTGAAACTGTGTCAGTGCCATGTTTCACACTGCCTCAGTGCCATGTTTCAAACTGCGTCAGTGCCATGTTTCACACAGCCTCAGTGCCACGTTTCTCACTGCCTCAGTGCCACATTTCTCACTGCCTCAGTGCCACATTTCTCACTGCCTCAGTGCCATGTTTCACACTGCCTCAGTGCCATGTTCTCCCTGTTAGTGCCATGTTTCACACTGCCTCATGTCATGTTCCACAGTGACTGAGTGCCATGTTTTACACTGCGTCAGTGCTATGTTTCACTCTGCCTTATTGCCATATTTGAAACTGTGTCAGTGCCATGTTTCTCACTGTGTCGGTGCCATGTTTCACACTGCCTCAGTGCCATGTTTCATACTGCCTCAGTGCCATGTGTTACACATTGTCAGTGCCATGTCCCACGCTGTCTCAGAGCCATATTTCACACTGCCTCAGTGCCATGTTTCTCCCTGCATCAATGCCATGTTTCACACTGTGTCAGTGCCATATTCCACACTGCTTCATGTCGTGTTCCACAGTGCCTGAGCGCCATGTTTCACACTGCGTCAGTGCTATGTTTCACTCTGCCTTATTGCCATATTTGAAACTGCGTCAGTGCCATGTTTCACACTTTCTTAGTGCCATGTTTCACCCTGCATCAATGCCATGTTTCACACTGTGTCAGTGCCATATTCCACACTGCCTCAGTGCCATGTTTCACACTGCCTCAGTGCAATGTTTCAAACTGCGTCAGTGCTATGTTTCACACTGCCTCAGTGCTATGTTTCACTCTGCCTTATTGCCATATTTGAAACTGTGTCAGTTCCATGTTTCACACTGCCTCAGTGCCATGTTTCACACTGCTTCAGTGCCATGTTTCACAGTGTGTCAGTGCCATGTTTCTTACTGCCTCAGTGCCACGTTTCTAATTGCCTCACTGCCACGTTTCTTACTGCCTCAGTGCCACATTTCTCACTGCCTCAATGCCACGTTTCTCACTGCCTCAGTGCCACATTTCTCACTGCCTCAGTGCCACATCTCTCACTGCCTCAGTGCCACGTTTCTCACTGCCTCAGTGCCACGTTTCTCACTGCCTCAGTGCCACGTTTCTCACTGCCTCAGTGCCATGTTTCACACTGCTTCAGTGCCATGTTCTCACTGTCAGTGCCATGTTTCACACTGCCTCAGTGTCATGTTTCACACTGTGTCAGTGTCATGTTTCACACTGTGTCAGTGCCATGTTTCACACAGTGTCAGTGTCATGTTTCACACTGCCTCAGTGCCATGTTCCACACAGCCTCAGTGACATGTTCCACACTGCCTCAGTGTCATGTTTCACACTGTGTCAGTGTCATGTTTCACACTGTGTCAGTGTCATGTTTCACACTGTGTCAGTGCCATGTTTCACACTGTGTCACTGTCATGTTTCACATTCCTCAGTGCCATGTTCCACACAGCCTCAGTGCCACATTTCACACTGTCTCAGTGCCATATTTCACACAGCCTCAGTGCCATGTTTCACACTGTGTCAGTGCCATGTTTCATTTTGCCCTATTGCCATGTTTGAAACTGTGTCAGTGCCATATTTCGCACTGCCTTATTGCCATGTTTCACCCTGCATCAATGCCATATTTCACACTGTGTCAGTGCCATATTCCACACTGCCTCAGTGCCATGTTTCACACTGCCTCAGTGCCATGTTTCAAACTGCGTCAGTGCTATGTTTCACACTGTGTCAGTGCCATGTTTCACACTGCGTCAGTGCTAAGTTTCACTCTTCCTTATTGCCATATTTGAAACTGTGTCAGTGCCATGTTTCACACTGCCTCAGTGCCATGTTTCTCACTGCCTCAGTGCCATGTTTCACCCTGTGTCAGTGCTATGTTTCACTCTGTCTTATTGCCATATTTGAAACTGTGTCAGTGCCATGTTTCACACTGCCTCAGTGCCATGTTTTACACTGCCTCAGTGCCATGTTTCTCACTGCCTCAGTGACATGTTCCACCCTGTGTCAGTGCGATGTTTCACTCTGCCTTATTGCCATATTTGAAACTGTGTCAGTGCCATGTTTCACACTGCCTCAGTGCCATGTTTTACACTGCATCAATGCCATGTTTCACACTGTCTCAGTGCCATGTTCCACATTGCCGCAGTGCCATGTTTCACCCAGCCTCCCTGCGATGTTTCACACTGCCTCAATGCCATGTTTCACACTGCCTCAGTGCCATGTTTCACACTGCGTCAGTGCCATGTTTCACACTGTGTCAGTGCCATGTTTCACACTGTGTCAGTGCCATGTTTCATTTTGCCCAATTGCCATGTTTCACACTGTGTCGGTACCTTGTTCCACACTGCCTCAGTGTCATGTTCCACACTGCCTTAGTGCCATTTTTCACACTACCTCAGTGCTTTGTTTCACATCTGTCAGTGCCATGTTTCACCCTGCGTCAGTCCCATGTTTCACTCTGCCTTATCGCCATGTTTCAAACTGTGTCAGTGCCATCTTCCACACTGCCACAGAGCCATGTTTCACACATCCTCAGTGCTGTGCCTCACACTGCCTCAGTGCCATGTTTCAAACTGCGTCAGTGCCATGTTTCACACAGCCTCAGTGCCACATTTCACACTGTCTCAGTGCCATATTTCACACAGCCTCAGTGCCATGTTTCACACTGTGTCAGTGCCATGTTTCAAACTGCGTCAGTGCTATGTTTCACACTGCCTCAGTGCTATGTTTCACTCTGCCTTATTGCCATATTTGAAACTGTGTCAGTGCCATGTTTCACACAGTGTCAGTGTCATGTTTCACACTGCCTCAGTGCCATGTTCCACACAGCCTCAGTGACATGTTCCACACTGCCTCAGTGTCATGTTTCACACTGTGTCAGTGTCATGTTTCACACTGTGTCAGTGCCATGTTTCACACTGTGTCACTGTCATGTTTCACACTGCCTCAGTGCCATGTTCCACACAGCCTCAGTGCCACATTTCACACTGTCTCAGTGCCATATTTCACACAGCCTCAGTGCCATGTTTCACACTGTGTCAGTGCCATGTTTCATTTTGCCCTATTGCCATGTTTGAAACTGTGTCAGTGCCATATTTCGCACTGCCTTATTGCCATGTTTCACCCTGCATCAATGCCATGTTTCACACTGTGTCAGTGCCATATTCCACACTGCCTCAGTGCCATGTTTCACACTGCCTCAGTGCCATGTTTCAAACTGCGTCAGTGCTATGTTTCACACTGTGTCAGTGCCATGTTTCACACTGCGTCAGTGCTAAGTTTCACTCTTCCTTATTGCCATATTTGAAACTGTGTCAGTGCCATGTTTCACACTGCCTCAGTGCCATGTTTCTCACTGCCTCAGTGCCATGTTTCACCCTGTGTCAGTGCTATGTTTCACTCTGTCTTATTGCCATATTTGAAACTGTGTCAGTGCCATGTTTCACACTGCCTCAGTGCCATGTTTTACACTGCCTCAGTGCCATGTTTCTCACTGCCTCAGTGACATGTTCCACCCTGTGTCAGTGCTATGTTTCACTCTGCCTTATTGCCATATTTGAAACTGTGTCAGTGCCATGTTTCACACTGCCTCAGTGCCATGTTTTACACTGCATCAATGCCATGTTTCACACTGTCTCAGTGCCATGTTCCACATTGCCGCAGTGCCATGTTTCACCCAGCCTCCCTGCGATGTTTCACACTGCCTCAATGCCATGTTTCACACTGCCTCAGTGCCATGTTTCACACTGCGTCAGTGCCATGTTTCACACTGTGTCAGTGCCATGTTTCACACTGTGTCAGTGCCATGTTTCATTTTGCCCAATTGCCATGTTTCACACTGTGTCGGTACCTTGTTCCACACTGCCTCAGTGTCATGTTCCACACTGCCTTAGTGCCATTTTTCACACTACCTCAGTGCTTTGTTTCACATCTGTCAGTGCCATGTTTCACCCTGCGTCAGTCCCATGTTTCACTCTGCCTTATCGCCATGTTTCAAACTGTGTCAGTGCCATCTTCCACACTGCCACAGAGCCATGTTTCACACATCCTCAGTGCTGTGCCTCACACTGCCTCAGTGCCATGTTTCAAACTGCGTCAGTGCCATGTTTCACACAGCCTCAGTGCCACATTTCACACTGTCTCAGTGCCATATTTCACACAGCCTCAGTGCCATGTTTCACACTGTGTCAGTGCCATGTTTCATTTTGCCCTATTGCCATGTTTGAAACTGTGTCATTGCCATATTTCGCACTGCCTTAGTGCCATGTTTCACCCTGCATCAATGCCATGTTTCACACTGTGTCAGTGCCATATTCCACACTGCCTCAGTGCCATGTTTCACAGTGCCTGAGCGCCATGTTTCACACTGCCTCAGTGCCATGTCTCACACTGCCTCAGTGCTATGTTTCAAACTGCGTCAGTGCTATGTTTCACACTGTGTCAGTGCCATGTTTCACACTGCCTCAGTGCCATGTTTCAAACTGCGTCAGTGCTATGTTTCACACTGTGTCAGTGCCATGTTTCACACTGCCTCAGTGCCATGTTTCACACTGCCTCAGTGCCATGTTTCACACTGCCTCAGTGCCATGTTTCAAACTGCGTCAGTGCTATGTTTCACACTGTGTCAGTGCCATGTTTCACACTGCGTCAGTGCTATGTTTCACTCTGCCTTATTGCCATATTTGAAACTGTGTCAGTGCCATGTTTCACACTGCCTCAGTGCCATGTTTCACACTGCGTCAGTGCCATGTTTCACACAGCCTCAGTGCCACGTTTCTCACTGCCTCAGTGCCACATTTCTCACTGCCTCAGTGCCACATTTCTCACTGCATCAGTGCCATGTTTCACACTGTCTGATTGCCACGTTTCTCACTGCCTCAGTGCCACGTTTCACACTGCATCAGTGCCATGTTCTCACTGTTAGTGCCATGTTTCACACTGCCTCATGTCATGTTCCATAATGCCTGAGTGCCATGTTTTACACTGCGTCAGTGCTATGTTTCACTCTGCCTTATTGCCATATTTGAAACTGTGTCAGTGCCATGTTTCTCACTGTGTCGGTGCCATGTTTCACACTGCCTCAGTGCCATGTTTCATACTGCCTCAGTGCCATGTGTTACACATTGTCAGTGCCATGTCCCACGCTGCCTCAGAGCCATATTTCACACTGCCTCAGTGCCATGTTTCTCCCTGCATCAATGCCATGTTTCACACTGTGTCAGTGCCATATTCCACACTGCCTCATGTCATGTTCCACAGTGCCTGAGCGCCATGTTTCACACTGCGTCAGTGCTATGTTTCACTCTGCCTTATTGCCATATTTGAAACTGTGTCAGTGCCATGTTTCACACTGCCTCAGTGCCATGTTTCGCACTGTGTCGGTGCCATGTTTCACACAGCCTCAGTGCCATGTTTCACGCTGCCTCAGTGCCATGTTTCACACTGCCTCAGTGCCATGTTTCACGCTGCCTCAGTGCCATGTTTCACACTGCCTCAGTGCCATGTTTCACGCTGTATCAGTGCCATGTTTCATTTTGCCCTATTTCCATGTTTGAAACTGTGTCAGTGCCATATTTCGCATTGCCTTAGTGCCACGTTTCACCCTGCATCAATGCCATGTTTCACACTGTGTCAGTGCCATATTCCACACTGCCTCATGTCATGTTCCACAGTGCCTGAGCGCCATGTTTCACACTGCGTCAGTGCTATGTTTCACTCTGCCTTATTGCCATATTTGAAACTGTGTCAGTTCAATGTTTCACACTGCCTCAGTGCCATGTTTCACACTGCCTCAGTGCCATGTTTCACACTGCCTCAGTGCCATGTTTCAAACTGCGTCAGTGCCATGTTTCACACTGCCTCAGTGCCATGTTTCAAACTGCGTCAGTGCCATGTTTCACACAGCCTCAGTGCCATGTTTCAAACTGCGTCAGTGCCATGTTTCACACTGCCTCAGTGCCATGTTTCGCCCTGTGTCGGTGCCATGTTTCACACAGCCTCAGTGCCATGTTTTACCCTGCATCAATGCCATGTTTCACACTGTCTCATTGCCATGTTTCACACTGTGTCAGTGCCATGTTTCACACTGTCTCAGTGCCATGTTTCACACTGTCTCAGTGCCATGTTTCACACTGTCTCAGTGCCATGTTTCACACTGTCTCAGTGCCATGTTTCACACTGCCTTAGTGCCATGTTCCACATTGCCTCAGTGCCATGTTTCACCCAGCCTCTCTGCGATGTTTCACACTGCCTCAGTGCCATGTTTCAGGCTGTCTCAGTGCCATGTTTCAAACAGCGTCCGTGCCATGTTTCACACTGCTTCAGTGCCACATTTCTCACTGCCTCAGTGCCACGTTTCTCACTGCCTCAGTGCCACGTTTCGCACTGCCTCAGTGCCACGTTTCTCACTGCATCAGTGCCACATTTCTCTCTGCCTTAGTGCCATGTTCCACATTGCCTCAGTGCCATGTTTCACCCAGCCTCACTGCGATGTTTCACACTGCCTCTGTGCCATGTTTCACGCTGCCTCAGTGCCACGTTCCTCACTGCCTCAGTGAGAAATTTCACACAGCCTCAGTGCCACATTTCTCACTGCCTCAGTGCCACGTTTCTCACTGCCTCAGTGCCACATTTCTCACTGCCTCAGTGCCATGTTTCACACTGCTTCAGTGCCATGTTCTCACTGTCAGTGCCATGTTTCACACTGCCTCAGTGTCATGTTTCACACTGTGTCAGTGTCATGTTTCACACTGTGTCAGTGCCATGTTTCACACAGTGTCAGTGTCATGTTTCACACTGCCTCAATGCCATGTTCCACACAGCCTCAGTGACATGTTCCACACTGCCTCAGTGTCATGTTTCACACTGTGTCAGTGTCATGTTTCACACTGTGTCAGTGTCATGTTTCACACTGTGTCAGTGCCATGTTTCACACTGTGTCACTGTCATGTTTCACATTCCTCAGTGCCATGTTCCACACAGCCTCAGTGCCACATTTCACACTGTCTCAGTGCCATATTTCACACAGCCTCAGTGCCATGTTTCACACTGTGTCAGTGCCATGTTTCATTTTGCCCTATTGCCATGTTTGAAACTGTGTCAGTGCCATATTTCGCACTGCCTTATTGCCATGTTTCACCCTGCATCAATGCCATATTTCACACTGTGTCAGTGCCATATTCCACACTGCCTCAGTGCCATGTTTCACACTGCCTCAGTGCCATGTTTCAAACTGCGTCAGTGCTATGTTTCACACTGTGTCAGTGCCATGTTTCACACTGCGTCAGTGCTAAGTTTCACTCTTCCTTATTGCCATATTTGAAACTGTGTCAGTGCCATGTTTCACACTGCCTCAGTGCCATGTTTCTCACTGCCTCAGTGCCATGTTTCACCCTGTGTCAGTGCTATGTTTCACTCTGTCTTATTGCCATATTTGAAACTGTGTCAGTGCCATGTTTCACACTGCCTCAGTGCCATGTTTTACACTGCCTCGGTGCCATGTTTCTCACTGCCTCAGTGACATGTTCCACCCTGTGTCAGTGCGATGTTTCACTCTGCCTTATTGCCATATTTGAAACTGTGTCAGTGCCATGTTTCACACTGCCTCAGTGCCATGTTTTACACTGCATCAATGCCATGTTTCACACTGTCTCAGTGCCATGTTCCACATTGCCGCAGTGCCATGTTTCACCCAGCCTCCCTGCGATGTTTCACACTGCCTCAATGCCATGTTTCACACTGCCTCAGTGCCATGTTTCACACTGCGTCAGTGCCATGTTTCACACTGTGTCAGTGCCATGTTTCACACTGTGTCAGTGCCATGTTTCATTTTGCCCAATTGCCATGTTTCACACTGTGTCGGTACCTTGTTCCACACTGCCTCAGTGTCATGTTCCACACTGCCTTAGTGCCATTTTTCACACTACCTCAGTGCTTTGTTTCACATCTGTCAGTGCCATGTTTCACCCTGCGTCAGTCCCATGTTTCACTCTGCCTTATCGCCATGTTTCAAACTGTGTCAGTGCCATCTTCCACACTGCCACAGAGCCATGTTTCACACATCCTCAGTGCTGTGCCTCACACTGCCTCAGTGCCATGTTTCAAACTGCGTCAGTGCCATGTTTCACACAGCCTCAGTGCCACATTTCACACTGTCTCAGTGCCATATTTCACACAGCCTCAGTGCCATGTTTCACACTGTGTCAGTGCCATGTTTCAAACTGCGTCAGTGCTATGTTTCACACTGCCTCAGTGCTATGTTTCACTCTGCCTTATTGCCATATTTGAAACTGTGTCAGTGCCATGTTTCACACAGTGTCAGTGTCATGTTTCACACTGCCTCAGTGCCATGTTCCACACAGCCTCAGTGACATGTTCCACACTGCCTCAGTGTCATGTTTCACACTGTGTCAGTGTCATGTTTCACACTGTGTCAGTGCCATGTTTCACACTGTGTCACTGTCATGTTTCACACTGCCTCAGTGCCATGTTCCACACAGCCTCAGTGCCACATTTCACACTGTCTCAGTGCCATATTTCACACAGCCTCAGTGCCATGTTTCACACTGTGTCAGTGCCATGTTTCATTTTGCCCTATTGCCATGTTTGAAACTGTGTCAGTGCCATATTTCGCACTGCCTTATTGCCATGTTTCACCCTGCATCAATGCCATGTTTCACACTGTGTCAGTGCCATATTCCACACTGCCTCAGTGCCATGTTTCACACTGCCTCAGTGCCATGTTTCAAACTGCGTCAGTGCTATGTTTCACACTGTGTCAGTGCCATGTTTCACACTGCGTCAGTGCTAAGTTTCACTCTTCCTTATTGCCATATTTGAAACTGTGTCAGTGCCATGTTTCACACTGCCTCAGTGCCATGTTTCTCACTGCCTCAGTGCCATGTTTCACCCTGTGTCAGTGCTATGTTTCACTCTGTCTTATTGCCATATTTGAAACTGTGTCAGTGCCATGTTTCACACTGCCTCAGTGCCATGTTTTACACTGCCTCAGTGCCATGTTTCTCACTGCCTCAGTGACATGTTCCACCCTGTGTCAGTGCTATGTTTCACTCTGCCTTATTGCCATATTTGAAACTGTGTCAGTGCCATGTTTCACACTGCCTCAGTGCCATGTTTTACACTGCATCAATGCCATGTTTCACACTGTCTCAGTGCCATGTTCCACATTGCCGCAGTGCCATGTTTCACCCAGCCTCCCTGCGATGTTTCACACTGCCTCAATGCCATGTTTCACACTGCCTCAGTGCCATGTTTCACACTGCGTCAGTGCCATGTTTCACACTGTGTCAGTGCCATGTTTCACACTGTGTCAGTGCCATGTTTCATTTTGCCCAATTGCCATGTTTCACACTGTGTCGGTACCTTGTTCCACACTGCCTCAGTGTCATGTTCCACACTGCCTTAGTGCCATTTTTCACACTACCTCAGTGCTTTGTTTCACATCTGTCAGTGCCATGTTTCACCCTGCGTCAGTCCCATGTTTCACTCTGCCTTATCGCCATGTTTCAAACTGTGTCAGTGCCATCTTCCACACTGCCACAGAGCCATGTTTCACACATCCTCAGTGCTGTGCCTCACACTGCCTCAGTGCCATGTTTCAAACTGCGTCAGTGCCATGTTTCACACAGCCTCAGTGCCACATTTCACACTGTCTCAGTGCCATATTTCACACAGCCTCAGTGCCATGTTTCACACTGTGTCAGTGCCATGTTTCATTTTGCCCTATTGCCATGTTTGAAACTGTGTCATTGCCATATTTCGCACTGCCTTAGTGCCATGTTTCACCCTGCATCAATGCCATGTTTCACACTGTGTCAGTGCCATATTCCACACTGCCTCAGTGCCATGTTTCACAGTGCCTGAGCGCCATGTTTCACACTGCCTCAGTGCCATGTCTCACACTGCCTCAGTGCTATGTTTCAAACTGCGTCAGTGCTATGTTTCACACTGTGTCAGTGCCATGTTTCACACTGCCTCAGTGCCATGTTTCAAACTGCGTCAGTGCTATGTTTCACACTGTGTCAGTGCCATGTTTCACACTGCCTCAGTGCCATGTTTCACACTGCCTCAGTGCCATGTTTCACACTGCCTCAGTGCCATGTTTCAAACTGCGTCAGTGCTATGTTTCACACTGTGTCAGTGCCATGTTTCACACTGCGTCAGTGCTATGTTTCACTCTGCCTTATTGCCATATTTGAAACTGTGTCAGTGCCATGTTTCACACTGCCTCAGTGCCATGTTTCACACTGCGTCAGTGCCATGTTTCACACAGCCTCAGTGCCACGTTTCTCACTGCCTCAGTGCCACATTTCTCACTGCCTCAGTGCCACATTTCTCACTGCATCAGTGCCATGTTTCACACTGTCTGATTGCCACGTTTCTCACTGCCTCAGTGCCACGTTTCACACTGCATCAGTGCCATGTTCTCACTGTTAGTGCCATGTTTCACACTGCCTCATGTCATGTTCCATAATGCCTGAGTGCCATGTTTTACACTGCGTCAGTGCTATGTTTCACTCTGCCTTATTGCCATATTTGAAACTGTGTCAGTGCCATGTTTCTCACTGTGTCGGTGCCATGTTTCACACTGCCTCAGTGCCATGTTTCATACTGCCTCAGTGCCATGTGTTACACATTGTCAGTGCCATGTCCCACGCTGCCTCAGAGCCATATTTCACACTGCCTCAGTGCCATGTTTCTCCCTGCATCAATGCCATGTTTCACACTGTGTCAGTGCCATATTCCACACTGCCTCATGTCATGTTCCACAGTGCCTGAGCGCCATGTTTCACACTGCGTCAGTGCTATGTTTCACTCTGCCTTATTGCCATATTTGAAACTGTGTCAGTGCCATGTTTCACACTGCCTCAGTGCCATGTTTCGCACTGTGTCGGTGCCATGTTTCACACAGCCTCAGTGCCATGTTTCACGCTGCCTCAGTGCCATGTTTCACACTGCCTCAGTGCCATGTTTCACGCTGCCTCAGTGCCATGTTTCACACTGCCTCAGTGCCATGTTTCACGCTGTATCAGTGCCATGTTTCATTTTGCCCTATTTCCATGTTTGAAACTGTGTCAGTGCCATATTTCGCATTGCCTTAGTGCCACGTTTCACCCTGCATCAATGCCATGTTTCACACTGTGTCAGTGCCATATTCCACACTGCCTCATGTCATGTTCCACAGTGCCTGAGCGCCATGTTTCACACTGCGTCAGTGCTATGTTTCACTCTGCCTTATTGCCATATTTGAAACTGTGTCAGTTCAATGTTTCACACTGCCTCAGTGCCATGTTTCACACTGCCTCAGTGCCATGTTTCACACTGCCTCAGTGCCATGTTTCAAACTGCGTCAGTGCCATGTTTCACACTGCCTCAGTGCCATGTTTCAAACTGCGTCAGTGCCATGTTTCACACAGCCTCAGTGCCATGTTTCAAACTGCGTCAGTGCCATGTTTCACACTGCCTCAGTGCCATGTTTCGCCCTGTGTCGGTGCCATGTTTCACACAGCCTCAGTGCCATGTTTTACCCTGCATCAATGCCATGTTTCACACTGTCTCATTGCCATGTTTCACACTGTGTCAGTGCCATGTTTCACACTGTCTCAGTGCCATGTTTCACACTGTCTCAGTGCCATGTTTCACACTGTCTCAGTGCCATGTTTCACACTGTCTCAGTGCCATGTTTCACACTGCCTTAGTGCCATGTTCCACATTGCCTCAGTGCCATGTTTCACCCAGCCTCTCTGCGATGTTTCACACTGCCTCAGTGCCATGTTTCAGGCTGTCTCAGTGCCATGTTTCAAACAGCGTCCGTGCCATGTTTCACACTGCTTCAGTGCCACATTTCTCACTGCCTCAGTGCCACGTTTCTCACTGCCTCAGTGCCACGTTTCTCACTGCCTCAGTGCCACGTTTCTCACTGCCTCAGTGCCACATTTCTCACTGCCTTAGTGCCATGTTCCACATTGCCTCAGTGCCATGTTTCACCCAGCCTCACTGCGATGTTTCACACTGCCTCTGTGCCATGTTTCACGCTGCCTCAGTGCCACGTTCCTCACTGCCTCAGTGAGAAATTTCACACAGCCTCAGTGCCACATTTCTCACTGCCTCAGTGCCACGTTTCTCACTGCCTCAGTGCCACATTTCTCACTGCCTCAGTGCCATGTTTCACACTGCTTCAGTGCCATGTTCTCACTGTCAGTGCCATGTTTCACACTGCCTCAGTGTCATGTTTCACACTGTGTCAGTGTCATGTTTCACACTGTGTCAGTGCCATGTTTCACACAGTGTCAGTGTCATGTTTCACACTGCCTCAATGCCATGTTCCACACAGCCTCAGTGACATGTTCCACACTGCCTCAGTGTCATGTTTCACACTGTGTCAGTGTCATGTTTCAGACTGTGTCAGTGTCATGTTTCACACTGTGTCAGTGCCATGTTTCACACTGTCACTGTCATGTTTCACACTGCCTCAGTGCCATGTTCCACACAGCCTCAGTGCCACATTTCACACTGTCTCAGTGCCATATTTCACACAGCCTCAGTGCCATGTTTCACACTGTGTCAGTGCCATGTTTCATTTTGCCCTATTGCCATGTTTGAAACTGTGTCAGTGCCATATTTCGCACTGCCTTAGTGCCATGTTTCACCCTGCATCAATGCCATGTTTCACACTGTGTCAGTGCCATCTTCCACACTGCCACAGAGCCATGTTTCACACATCCTCAGTGCTGTGCCTCACACTGCCTCAGTGCCATGTTTCAAACTGCGTCAGTGCCATGTTTCACACAGCCTCAGTGCCACATTTCACACTGTCTCAGTGCCATATTTCACACAGCCTCAGTGCCATGTTTCACACTGTGTCAGTGCCATGTTTCATTTTGCCCTATTGCCATGTTTGAAACTGTGTCATTGCCATATTTCGCACTGCCTTAGTGCCATGTTTCACCCTGCATCAATGCCATGTTTCACACTGTGTCAGTGCCATATTCCACACTGCCTCAGTGCCATGTTTCACAGTGCCTGAGCGCCATGTTTCACACTGCCTCAGTGCCATGTCTCACACTGCCTCAGTGCTATGTTTCAAACTGCGTCAGTGCTATGTTTCACACTGTGTCAGTGCCATGTTTCACACTGCCTCAGTGCCATGTTTCAAACTGCGTCAGTGCTATGTTTCACACTGTGTCAGTGCCATGTTTCACACTGCCTCAGTGCCATGTTTCACACTGCCTCAGTGCCATGTTTCACACTGCCTCAGTGCCATGTTTCAAACTGCGTCAGTGCTATGTTTCACACTGTGTCAGTGCCATGTTTCACACTGCGTCAGTGCTATGTTTCACTCTGCCTTATTGCCATATTTGAAACTGTGTCAGTGCCATGTTTCACACTGCCTCAGTGCCATGTTTCACACTGCGTCAGTGCCATGTTTCACACAGCCTCAGTGCCACGTTTCTCACTGCCTCAGTGCCACATTTCTCACTGCCTCAGTGCCACATTTCTCACTGCATCAGTGCCATGTTTCACACTGTCTGATTGCCACGTTTCTCACTGCCTCAGTGCCACGTTTCACACTGCATCAGTGCCATGTTCTCACTGTTAGTGCCATGTTTCACACTGCCTCATGTCATGTTCCATAATGCCTGAGTGCCATGTTTTACACTGCGTCAGTGCTATGTTTCACTCTGCCTTATTGCCATATTTGAAACTGTGTCAGTGCCATGTTTCTCACTGTGTCGGTGCCATGTTTCACACTGCCTCAGTGCCATGTTTCATACTGCCTCAGTGCCATGTGTTACACATTGTCAGTGCCATGTCCCACGCTGCCTCAGAGCCATATTTCACACTGCCTCAGTGCCATGTTTCTCCCTGCATCAATGCCATGTTTCACACTGTGTCGGTGCCATATTCCACACTGCTTCATGTCATGTTCCACAGTGCCTGAGCGCCATGTTTCACACTGCGTCAGTGCTATGTTTCACTCTGCCTTATTGCCATATTTGAAACTGTGTCAGTGCCATGTTTCACACAGCCTCAGTGCCATGTTTCACGCTGCCTCAGTGCCATGTTTCACACTGCCTCAGTGCCATGTTTCACGCTGCCTCAGTGCCATGTTTCACACTGCCTCAGTGCCATGTTTCACGCTGTATCAGTGCCATGTTTCATTTTGCCCTATTTCCATGTTTGAAACTGTGTCAGTGCCATATTTCGCATTGCCTTAGTGCCACGTTTCACCCTGCATCAATGCCATGTTTCACACTGTGTCAGTGCCATATTCCACACTGCCTCATGTCATGTTCCACAGTGCCTGAGCGCCATGTTTCACACTGCGTCAGTGCTATGTTTCACTCTGCCTTATTGCCATATTTGAAACTGTGTCAGTTCAATGTTTCACACTGCCTCAGTGCCATGTTTCACACTGCCTCAGTGCCATGTTTCACACTGCCTCAGTGCCATGTTTCAAACTGCATCAATGCCATGTTTCACACTGCCTCAGTGCCATGTTTCAAACTGCGTCAGTGCCATGTTTCACACAGCCTCAGTGCCATGTTTCAAACTGCGTCAGTGCCATGTTTCACACTGCCTCAGTGCCATGTTTCGCCCTGTGTCGGTGCCATGTTTCACACAGCCTCAGTGCCATGTTTTACCCTGCATCAATGCCATGTTTCACACTGTCTCATTGCCATGTTTCACACTGTGTCAGTGCCATGTTTCACACTGTCTCAGTGCCATGTTTCACACTGTCTCAGTGCCATGTTTCACACAGCCTCAGTGCCATGTTTCACACTGTCTCAGTGCCATGTTTCACACTGCCTTAGTGCCATGTTCCACATTGCCTCAGTGCCATGTTTCACCCAGCCTCTCTGCGATGTTTCACACTGCCTCAGTGCCATGTTTCAGGCTGTCTCAGTGCCATGTTTCAAACTGCGTCCGTGCCATGTTTCACACTGCTTCAGTGCCACATTTCTCACTGCCTCAGTGCCACGTTTCTCACTGCCTCAGTGCCACGTTTCTCACTGCCTCAGTGCCACGTTTCTCACTGCCTCAGTGCCACATTTCTCACTGCCTTAGTGCCATGTTCCACATTGCCTCAGTGCCATGTTTCACCCAGCCTCACTGCGATGTTTCACACTGCCTCTGTGCCATGTTTCACGCTGCCTCAGTGCCACGTTTCTCACTGCCTCAGTGAGAAATTTCACACAGCCTCAGTGCCACATTTCTCACTGCCTCAGTGCCACGTTTCTCACTGCCTCAGTGCCACATTTCTCACTGCCTCAGTGCCATGTTTCTCACTGCCTCAGTGCCACGTTTCTCACTGCCTCAGTGCCACATTTCTCACTGCCTCAGTGCCACGTTTCACACTGTTTCAGTGCCACGTTTCACACTGTGTCAGTGTCATGTTTCACACTGTGTCAGTGTCATGTTTCACACTGCCTCAGTGCCATGTTTCACACTGTGTCAGTGTCATGTTTCACACTGTGTCAGTGCCATGTTTCACACTGTGTCAGTGTCATGTTTCACACTGCCTCAGTGCCATGTTCCACAAAGCCTCAGTGCCACATTTCACACTGTCTCAGTGCCATATTTCACACTGCTTCAGTGCCATGTTCTCACTGTCAGTGCCATGTTTCACACTGTGTCTGTGTCATGTTTCACACTTTGTCAGTGCCATGTTTCACACTGTGTCAGTGTCATGTTTCACACTGTATCAGTGCCATGTTTCACACTGTGTCAGTGTCATGTTTCACACTGCCTCAGTGCCATGTTCCACACAGCCTCAGTGCCATGTTCCACACTGCCTCAGTGTCATGTTTCACACAACCTCATTACCGTGTTTCACACTGCCTCAGTGTCATGTTTCACACAGCCTCTGTGGCTTGTTTCACACTGCTTCAGTACCATGTTCCACACTGCCTCAGTGCAATGCTTCACACTGCAACAGTGCCATGTTTCACACTGCATCAGTGCCATGTTTCACACTGCCTCAGTGCGTTGTTTCACCCAGCCTCAGTTCCATGTTTCACACTGTGTCAGTGCCATGTTCCACACTGCCTCAGTGCCACGTTTCACCCTGCCTCAATGCCATGTTTCACCCTGTGTCAGTGCCATGTTTCACCCTGTGTCAATGCCATGTTTCACCCTGCATCAGTGCCATGTTTCACACTGCCTCAGTGCCTTGTTCCACACTGCCTCAGTGCCACGTTTCACCCTGCATCAATGCCATGTTTCACCCTGTGTCAGTGCCATGTTTCACCCTGTGTCAATGCCATGTTTCACCCTGCATCAGTGCCATGTTTCACACTGTGTCAGTGCCATGTTCCACACAGCCTCAGTGCCATGTTTCACACTGTGTCAGTGCCATGTTTCACACTGTGTCAGTGCCATGTTTCATTTTGCCCAATTGCCATGTTTCACACTGTGTCGGTACCTTGTTCCACACTGCCTCAGTGTCATGTTCCACACTGCCTTAGTGCCATTTTTCACACTACCTCAGTGCTTTGTTTCACATCTGTCAGTGCCATGTTTCACCCTGCGTCAGTCCCATGTTTCACTTTGCCTTATCGCCATGTTTCAAACTGTGTCAGTGCCATCTTCCACACTGCCACAGAGCCATGTTTCACACATCCTCAGTGCTGTGCCTCACACTGCCTCAGTGCCATGTTTCAAACTGCGTCAGTGCCATGTTTCACACAGCCTCAGTGCCACATTTCACACTGTCTCAGTGCCATATTTCACACAGCCTCAGTGCCATGTTTCACACTGTGTCAGTGCCATGTTTCATTTTGCCCTATTGCCATGTTTGAAACTGTGTCAGTGCCATATTTCGCACTGCCTTAGTGCCATGTTTCACCCTGCATCAATGCCATGTTTCACACTGTGTCAGTGCCATATTCCACACTGCCTCAGTGCCATGTTTCACACTGCCTCAGTGCCATGTTTCAAACTGCGTCAGTGCTATGTTTCACACTGTGTCAGTTCCATGTTTCACACTGCGTCAGTGCTATGTTTCACTCTGCCTCAGTGCCATGTTTCAAACTGCGTCAGTGCCATGTTTCACACTGCCTCAGTGCCACGTTTCTCACTGCCTAAGTGCCACATTTCTCACTGCCTCAGTGCCACATTTCTCACTGCCTCAGTGCCATGTTTCACACTGCCTCAGTGCCATGTTCTCACTGTTAGTGCCATGTTTCACACTGCCTCATGTCATGTTCCACTGTGCCTGAGTGCCATGTTTTACACTGCGTCAGTGCTATGTTTCACTCTGCCTTATTGCCATATTTGAAACTGTGTCAGTGCCATGTTTCTCACTGTGTCGGTGCCATGTTTCACACTGCCTCAGTGCCATGTTTCATACTGCCTCAGTGCCATGTGTTACACATTGTCAGTGCCATGTCCCACGCTGCCTCAGAGCCATATTTCACACTGCCTCAGTGCCATGTTTCTCCCTGCATCAATGCCATGTTTCACACTGTGTCGGTGCCATATTCCACACTGCTTCATGTCATGTTCCACAGTGCCTGAGCGCCATGTTTCACACTGCGTCAGTGCTATGTTTCACTCTGCCTTATTGCCATATTTGAAACTGTGTCAGTGCCATGTTTCACACAGCCTCAGTGCCATGTTTCACGCTGCCTCAGTGCCATGTTTCACACTGCCTCAGTGCCATGTTTCACGCTGTATCAGTGCCATGTTTCATTTTGCCCTATTTCCATGTTTGAAACTGTGTCAGTGCCATATTTCGCACTGCCTTAGTGCCACGTTTCACCCTGCATCAATGCCATGTTTCACACTGTGTCAGTGCCATATTCCACACTGCCTCATGTCATGTTCCACAGTGCCTCAGTGCTACATTTCTCACTGCCTCAGTGCCACGTTTCTCACTGCCTCAGTGCCACATTTCTCACTGCCTCAGTGCCACGTTTCTCACTGCCTCAGTGCCACATTTCTCACTGCCTCAGTGCCACATTTCTCACTGCCTCAGTGCCATGTTTCACACTGTTTCAGTGCCACGTTTCACACTGTGTCAGTGTCATGTTTCACTCTGTGTCAGTGTCATGTTTCACACTGCCTCAGTGCCATGTTTCACACTGTGTCAGTGTCATGTTTCACACTGTGTCAGTGCCATGTTTCACACTGTGTCAGTGTCATGTTTCACACTGTGTCAGTGCCATGTTTCACACTGCCTCAGTGCCATGTTCCACACAGCCTCAGTGCCATGTTCCACACAGCCTCAGTGCCATGTTCCACACAGCCTCAGTGCCATGTTCCACACTGCCTCAGTGTCATGTTTCACACTGTGTCAGTGTCATGTTTCACACTGTGTCACTGTCATGTTTCACACTGCCTCAGTGCCATGTTCCACACAGCCTCAGTGCCACATTTCACACTGTCTCAGTGCCATATTTCACACAGCGTCAGTGCCATGTTTCACACTGTGTCAGTGTCATGTTTCACACTGTGTCAGTGCCATATTTCACACTGCTTCAGTGCCATGTTCTCACTGTCAGTGCCATGTTTCACACTGTGTCTGTGTCATGTTTCACACTGTGTCAGTGCCATGTTTCACACTGTGTCAGTGTCATGTTTCACACTGTATCAGTGCCATGTTTCACACTGTGTCAGTGTCATGTTTCACACTGCCTCAGTGCCATGTTCCACACAGCCAGAGTGCCATGTTCCACACTGCCTCAGTGTCATGTTTCACACAACCTCATTACCGTGTTTCACACTGCCTCAGTGTCATGTTTCACACAGCCTCTGTGGCTTGTTTCACACTGCTTCAGTACCATGTTCCACACTGCCTCAGTGCAATGCTTCACAATGCGTTAGTGCAGTGTTTTCACGCCGTTTCAGTGCCACGTTTCACTCTGCCTCAGTGCCATGTTTCACACTGCAACAGTGCCATGTTTCACACTGCATCAGTGCCATGTTTCACACTGCCTCAGTGCGTTGTTTCACCCAGCCTCAGTGCCATGTTTCACACTGTGTCAGTGCCATGTTCCACACTGCCTCAGTGCCACGTTTCACCCTGCATCAATGCCATGTTTCACCCTGTGTCAGTGCCATGTTTCACCCTGCATCAGTGCCATGTTTCACACTGTGTCAGTGCCATGTTTCACACTGCCTCAGTGCCATGTTTCACACTGCCTCAGTGCCTTGTTCCACACTGCCTCAATGCCATGTTTCACACTGTGTCAATGCCATGTTTCACACTGCCTCAGTGCCATGTTTCACACTGCCTCAGTGCCTTGTTCCACACTGCCTCAATGCCATGTTTCACACTGTGTCAGTGCCATGTTTCACACTGTGTCAGTGCCATGTTTCACCCTGTGTCAGTGCCATGTTTCACACTGCCTCAGTGCCATGTTTCACACTGTGTCAGTGCCATGTTTCACACTGTGTCAGTGCCATGTTTCATTTTGCCCAATTGCCATGTTTCACACTGTGTCGGTACCTTGTTCCACACTGCCTCAGTGTCATGTTCCACACTGCCTTAGTGCCATTTTTCACACTACCTCAGTGCTTTGTTTCACATCTGTCAGTGCCATGTTTCACCCTGCGTCAGTCCCATGTTTCACTCTGCCTTATCGCCATGTTTCAAACTGTGTCAGTGCCATCTTCCACACTGCCACAGAGCCATGTTTCACACATCCTCAGTGCTGTGCCTCACACTGCCTCAGTTCCTTGTTTCACACTGCCTCAGTGCCTTGTTTCACTCTGCCTTATTGCCATATTTGAAACTGTGTCATTGCAATGTTTCAAACTCTGTCAGTTCCATGTTCCACACTGCCTCAGTGCCTTGTTTCACACTGCCTCAGTGCCATGTTCCACACTGCCTCAGTGCCTTGTTTCACACTGCCTCAGTGCCATGTTCCACACTCCCTCAGTGCCTTGTTTCACACTGCCTCAGTGCCATGTTTCACACTGCCTCAGTGCCTTTTTTCACACTGCCTCAGTGCCATGTTCCACACTGCCTCAGTGCCACTTTTCTCACTGCGTGAGTCCCATTTTCACTCTGACTTATTGCCATGTTTCACAATGTATCAGTGCCATGTTTCACACTCTGTCAGTGCCATGTTCCACACTGCCTCAGCGCCATCTTTCAAACTGCGTCAGTTCCATGTTTCACACTGCCTTAGTGCCATGTCTCACACTGCGCCAGTGCTACGCTTCACACTACTTCAGTGCCACGTTTCACAATACCTCAGTGCCATGTTTCACACTGCGTCCTTGCCATGCTTCACACTGTGTCAGTGCCATGTTTCACACTGCGTCAGTGCCACTTTTCTCACTGCCTCAGTGCCATGTTTCACATTGTGTCAGTGCCTTGTTTCACACTGCCTCAGTGCCATGTTTCACACTGTCTCAGTGCCATGTTTCACACTGCATCAGTGCCATGTTTCACACTGCATCAGTGCCATGTTTCACACTGCATCAGTGCCATGTTTCACACTGCCTCAGTGCGTTGTTTCACCCAGCCTCAGTGCCATGTTTCACACTGTGTCAGTGCCATGTTCCACACTGCCTCAGTGCCACGTTTCACCCTGCATCAATGCCATGTTTCACCCTGTGTCAGTACCATGTTTCACCCTGTGTCAGTGCCATGTTTCACCCTGCATCAATGCCATGTTTCACACTGCCTCAGTGCCATGTTTCACACTGCCTCAGTGCCATGTTTCACACTGCCTCAGTGCCATGTTTCACACTGTGTCAGTGCCATGTTTCATTTTGCCCAATTGCCATGTTTCACACTGTGTCGGTACCTTGTTCCACACTGCCTCAGTGTCATGTTCCACACTGCCTTAGTGCCATTTTTCACACTACCTCAGTGCTTTGTTTCACATCTGTCAGTGCCATGTTTCACCTGCGTCAGTCCCATGTTTCACTCTGCCTTATCGCCATGTTTCAAACTGTGTCAGTGCCATCTTCCACACTGCCACAGAGCCATGTTTCACACATCCTCAGTGCTGTGCCTCACACTGCCTCAGTGCCATGTTTCAAACTGCGTCAGTGCCATGTTTCACACAGCCTCAGTGCCACATTTCACACTGCCTCAGTGCCATATTTCACACAGCCTCAGTGCCATGTTTCACACTGTGTCAGTGCCATGTTTCATTTTGCCCTATTGCCATGTTTGAAACTGTGTCAGTGCCATATTTCGCACTGCCTTAGTGCCATGTTTCACCCTGCATCAATGCCATGTTTCACACTGTGTCAGTGCCATATTCCACACTGCCTCATGTCATGTTCCACAGTGCCTGAGCGCCATGTTTCACACTGTGTCAGTGCTATGTTTCACTCTGCCTTATTGCCATACTTGAAACTGTGTCAGTTCCATGTTTCACACTGCCTCAGTGCCATGTTTCAAACTGCGTCAGTGCCGTGTTTCACACTGCCTCAGTGCCATGTTTCGCCCTGTGTCGGTGCCATGTTTCACACTGCCTTAGTGCCATGTTCCACATTGCCTCAGTGCCATGTTTCACCCAGCCTCTCTGCGATGTTTCACACTGCCTCAGTGCCATGTTTCAGGCTGTCTCAGTGCCATGTTTCAAACTGTGTCCGTGCCATGTTTCACACTGCTTCAGTGCCACATTTCTCACTGCCTCAGTGCCATGTTTCACACTGCCTCAGTGCCATGTTTCACACTGCCTCAGTGCCATGTTTCACGCTGCCTCAGAGCCATATTTCACATTGCCACAGTGCCATGTTTCACAATGAGTCAGTGCCACATTTCTCACTGCCTCAGTGCCACGTTTCTCCCTGCCTCAGTGCCACGTTTCTCACTGCCTCAGTGCCACGTTTCTCACTGCCTCAGTGCCACATTTCTCACTGCCTTAGTGCCATGTTCCACATTGCCTCAGTGCCATGTTTCACCCAGCCTCACTGCGATGTTTCACACTGCCTCAGTGCCACGTTTCTCACTGCCTCAGTGCCATGGTTCTCACTGCCTCAGTGCCACGTTTCTCACTGCCTCAGTGAGAAATTTCACACAGCCTCAGTGCCACATTTCTCACTGCCTCAGTGCCACGTTTCTCACTGCCTCAGTGCCACGTTTCTCACTGCCTCAGTGCCACGTTTCTCACTGCCTCAGTGCCACATTTCTCACTGACTCAGTGCCACGTTTCTCACTGCCTCACTGCCACGTTTCTCACTGCCTCAGTGCCATGTTTCACACTGCCTCAGTGCCATGTTTCTCACTGCCTCAGTGCCACGTTTCTCACTGCCTCAGTGCCATGTTTCACACTGCCTCAGTGCCATTTTTCACACTGTGTCAGTGTCATGTTTCACACTGTGTCAGTGCCATGTTTCACACTGTGTCAGTGTCATGTTTCACACTGCCTCAGTGCCATGTTCCACACAGCCTCAGTGCCATGTTCCACACAGCCTCAGTGCCATGTTCCACACTGCCTCAGTGTCATGTTTCACACTGTGTCAGTGTCATGTTTCACACTGTGTCACTGTCATGTTTCACACTGCCTCAGTGCCATGTTCCACACAGCCTCAGTGCCACATTTCACACTGTCTCAGTGCCATATTTCACACTGCTTCAGTGCCATGTTCTCACTGTCAATGCCATGTTTCACACTGTGTCTGTGTCATGTTTCACACTGTGTCAGTGCCATGTTTCACACTGTGTCAGTGTCATGTTTCACACTGTGTCTGTGGTATGTTTCACACTGTGTCAGTGCCATGTTTCACACTGTGTCAGTGTCATGTTTCACACTGTATCAGTGCCATGTTTCACACTGTGTCAGTCTCATGTTTCACACTGCCTCAGTGCCATGTTCCACACAGCCTCAGTGCCATGTTCCACACTGCCTCAGTGTCATGTTTCACACAACCTCATTACCGTGTTTCACACTGCCTCAGTGTCATGTTTCACACAGCCTCTGTGGCTTGTTTCACACTGTGTCAGTCTCATGTTTCACACTGCCTCAGTGCCATGTTCCACACAGCTTCAGTACCATGTTCCACACTGCCTCAGTGCAATGCTTCACAATGCGTTAGTGCAGTGTTTTCATGCCGTTTCAGTGCCACGTTTCACTCTGCCTCAGTGCCATGTTTCACACTGCATCAGTGCCATGTTTCACACTGCCTCAGTGCGTTGTTTCACCCAGCCTCAGTGCCATGTTTCACACTGTGTCAGTGCCATGTTCCACACTGCCTCAGTGCCACGTTTCACCCTGCATCAATGCCATGTTTCACCCTGTGTCAGTGCCATGTTTCACCCTGTGTCAGTGCCATGTTTCACCCTGCATCAGTGCCATGTTTCACACTGCCTCAGTGCCATGTTTCACACTGTGTCAGTGCCATGTTTCACACTGCCTCAGTGCCATGTTTCACACTGTGTCAGTGCCATGTTTCACACTGCCTCAGTGCCATGTTTCACACAGCCTCAGTGCCATGTTTCACACTGCCTCAGTGCCATGTTTCACACAGCCTCAGTGCCATGTTTCACACTGCCTCAGTGTCATGTTTCACACTGCCTCAGTGCCATGTTTCACACAGCCTCAGTGCCATGTTTCACACTGCCTCAGTGTCATGTTTATCCCTGCCTCAGTGCCATGTTTCACACTGTGTCAGTGCCATGTTTCACACTGTGTCAGTGCCATGTTTCACACTGCCTCAGTGTCATGTTTCACACTGCCTCAGTGTCATGTTTCACCCTGCCTCAGTGCCATGTTTCACACTGCCTCAGTGCCGTGTTTCACACTGCCTCAATGCCATGTTTCACACTGTGTCAGTGCCATGTTTCACACTGTGTCAGTGCCATGTTTCACACTGTGTCAGTGCCGTGTTTCACACTGCCTCAATGCCATGTTTCACACTGCCTCAGTGCCATGTTTCACACTGTGTCAGTGCCATGTTTCACACTGTGTCAGTGCCATGTTTCATTTTGCCGAATTGCCATGTTTCACACTGTGTCGGTACCTTGTTCCACACTGCCTCAGTGTCATGTTCCACACTGCCTTAGTGCCATTTTTCACACTACCTCAGTGCTTTGTTTCACATCTGTCAGTGCCATGTTTCACCCTGCGTCAGTCCCATGTTTCACTCTGCCTTATCGCCATGTTTCAAACTGTGTCAGTGCCATCTTCCACACTGCCACAGAGCCATGTTTCACACATCCTCAGTGCTGTGCCTCACACTGCCTCAGTGCCATGTTTCAAACTGTGTCAGTGCCATGTTTCACACAGCCTCAGTGCCACATTTCATACTGTCTCAGTGCCATATTTCACACAGCCTCAGTGCCATGTTTCACACTGTGTCAGTGCCATGTTTCATTTTGCCCTATTGCCATGTTTGAAACTGTGTCAGTGCCATGTTCCACACTGCCTCAGTGCCACGTTTCACCCTGCATCAATGCCATGTTTCACCCTGTGTCAGTGCCATGTTTCACCCTGTGTCAGTGCCATGTTTCACCCTGCATCAGTGCCATGTTTCACACTGTGTCAGTGCCATGTTTCACACTGCCTCAGTGCCGTGTTTCACACTGCCTCAGTGCCTTGTTCCACACTGCCTCAATGCCATGTTTCACACTGTGTCAGTGCCATGTTTCACACTGTGTCAGTGCCATGTTTCACCCTGTGTCAGTGCCATGTTTCACACTGCCTCAGTGCCATGTTTCACACTGTGTCAGTGCCATGTTTCACACTGTGTCAGTGCCATGTTTCATTTTGCCCAATTGCCATGTTTCACACTGTGTCGGTACCTTGTTCCACACTGCCTCAGTGTCATGTTCCACACTGCCTTAGTGCCATTTTTCACACTACCTCAGTGCTTTGTTTCACATCTGTCAGTGCCATGTTTTACCCTGCGTCAGTCCCATATTTCACTCTGCCTTATCGCCATGTTTCAAACTGTGTCAGTGCCATCTTCCACACTGCCACAGAGCCATGTTTCACACATCCTCAGTGCTGTGCCTCACACTGCCTCAGTGCCTTGTTTCACACTGCCTCAGTGCCTTGTTTCACTCTGCCTTATTGCCATATTTGAAACTGTGTCAGTGCCACATTTCACACTGCCTCAGTGCCATGTTTCACACTGCCTCAGTGCCATGTTTCACACTGCCTCAGTGCCGTGTTTCACACTGCCTCAGTGCCTTGTTTCACACTGCCTCAGTGCCATGTTTCACACTGCCTCAGTGCCTTTTTTCACACTGCCTCATTGCCATGTTCCACACTGCCTCAGTGCCACTTTTCACACTGCATGAGTCCCATTTTCACTCTGACTTATTGCCATGTTTCACACTCTGTCAGTGCCATGTTTCACACTCTGTCAGTGCCATGTTCCACACTGCCTCAGCGCCATCTTTCAAACTGCGTCAGTTCCATGTTTCACACAGCCTTAGTGCCATGTCTCACACTGCGCCAGTGCTACGCTTCACACTACTTCAGTGCCACGTTTCACAATACCTCAGTGCCATGTTTCACACTGCGTCCTTGCCATGCTTCACACTGTGTCAGTGCCATGTTTCACACTGCCTCAGTGCCACTTTTCTCACTGCCTCAGTGCTATGTTTCACATTGTGTCAGTGCCATGTTACAAGCTGCCTCAGTGCCTTGTTTCACACTGCCTCAGTGCCTTGTTTCACACTGCCTCAGTGCCATGTTTCACACTGTCTCAGTGCCATGTTTCACACTGTCTCAGTGCCATGTTTCACACTGTCTCAGTGCCATGTTTCACACTGTCTCAGTGCCATGTTTCACACTGTCTCAGTGCCATGTTTCACACTGTCTCAGTGCCATGTTTCACACTGTGTCAGTGCCTTGTTTCACACTGCCTCAGTGCCATGTTTCACACTGTCTCAGTGCCATGTTTCACACTGTCTCAGTGCCATGTTTCACACTGTCTCAGTGCCATGTTTCACACTGTGTCAGTGTCATGTTTCACACTGCCTCAGTGCCATGTTTCACACTGTGTCAGTGCCATGTTTCACACTGCCTCAGTGCGTTGTTTCACCCTGTGTCAGTGCCATGTTTCACACTGTGTCAGTGCCATGTTCCACACTGCCTCAGTGCCACGTTTCACCCTGCATCAATGCCATGTTTCACACTGTGTCAGTGCCATGTTTCACACTGCCTCAGTGCCATGTTTCACACTGCCTCAGTGCCATGTTTCACACTGCCTCAGTGCCATGTTTCACCCTGTGTCAGTGCCATGTTTCACCCTGTGTCAGTGCCATGTTTCACCCTGCATCAGTGCCATGTTTCACACTGTGTCAGTGCCATGTTTCACACTGCCTCAGTGCCATGTTTCACACTGCATCAATGCCATGTTTCACCCTGTGTCAGTGCCATGTTTCACCCTGTGTCAGTGCCATGTTTCACCCTGTGTCAGTGCCATGTTTCACCCTGCATCAATGCCATGTTTCACACTGCCTCAGTGCCATGTTTCACACTGTGTCAGTGCCATGTTTCATTTTGCCCAATTGCCATGTTTCACACTGTGTTGGTACCTTGTTCCACACTGCCTCAGTGTCATGTTCCACACTGCCTTAGTGCCATTTTTCACACTACCTCAGTGCTTTGTTTCACATCTGTCAGTGCCATGTTTCACCCTGCGTCAGTCCCATGTTTCACTCTGCCTTATCGCCATGTTTCAAACTGTGTCAGTGCCATCTTCCACACTGCCACAGAGCCATGTTTCACACATCCTCAGTGCTGTGCCTCACACTGCCTCAGTGCCATGTTTCACACTGCCTCAGTGCCTTGTTTCACTCTGCCTTATTGCCATATTTGAAACTGTGTCATTGCAATGTTTCAAATCTGTCAGTTCCATGTTCCACACTGCCTCAGTGCCTTGTTTCACACTGCCTCAGTGCCATGTTCCACACTCCCTCAGTGCCTTGTTTCACACTGCCTCAGTGCCATGTTTCACACTGCCTCAGTGCCTTGTTTCACACTGCCTCAGTGCCATGTTTCACACTGCCTCAGTGCCTTTTTTCACACTGCCTCAGTGCCATGTTCCACACTGCCTCAGTGCCACTTTTCACACTGCGTGAGTCCCATTTTCACTCTGACTTATTGCCATGTTTCACAATGTATCAGTGCCATGTTTCACACTCTGTCAGTGCCATGTTCCACACTGCCTCAGCGCCATCTTTCAAACTGCGTCAGTTCCATGTTTCACACAGCCTTAGTGCCATGTCTCACACTGCGCCAGTGCTACGCTTCACACTACTTCAGTGCCACGTTTCACAATACCTCAGTGCCATGTTTCACACTGCGTCCTTGCCATGCTTCACACTGTGTCAGTGCCATGTTTCACACTGCCTCAGTGCCACTTTTCTCACTGCCTCAGTGCCTTGTTTCACACTGCCTCAGTGCCTTGTTTCACACTGCCTCAGTGCCATGTTTCACACTGTCTCAGTGCCATGTTTCACACTGCATCAGTGCCATGTTTCACACTGTCTCAGTGCCATGTTTCACACTGTCTCAGTGCCATGTTTCACACTGTCTCAGTGCCATGTTTCACACTGTGTCAGTGCCATGTTTCACACTGTCTCAGTGCCTTGTTTCACACTGCCTCAGTGCCATGTTTCACACTGTCTCAGTGCCATGTTTCACACTGTCTCAGTGCCATTTTTCACACTGTGTCAGTGTCATGTTTCACACTGCCTCAGTGCCATGTTTCACACTGTGTCAGTGCCATGTTTCACACTGCCTCAGTGCGTTGTTTCACCCAGCCTCAGTGCCATGTTTCACACTGTGTCAGTGCCATGTTCCACACTGCCTCAGTGCCACGTTTCACCCTGCATCAATGCCATGTTTCACCCTGTGTCAGTGCCATGTTTCACCCTGTGTCAGTGCCATGTTTCACCCTGCATCAGTGCCATGTTTCACACTGTGTCAGTGCCATGTTTCACACTGCCTCAGTGCCATGTTTCACACTGCCTCAGTGCCATGTTTCACCCTGTGTCAGTGCCATGTTTCACCCTGTGTCAGTGCCATGTTTCACCCTGCATCAGTGCCATGTTTCACACTGTGTCAGTGCCATGTTTCACACTGCCTCAGTGCCATGTTTCACACTGCATCAATGCCATGTTTCACCCTGTGTCAGTGCCATGTTTCACCCTGTGTCAGTGCCATGTTTCACCCTGCATCAATGCCATGTTTCACACTGCCTCAGTGCCATGTTTCACACTGTGTCAGTGCCATGTTTCATTTTGCCCAATTGCCATGTTTCACACTGTGTTGGTACCTTGTTCCACACTGCCTCAGTTTCATGTTCCACACTGCCTTAGTGCCATTTTTCACACTACCTCAGTGCTTTGTTTCACATCTGTCAGTGCCATGTTTCACCCTGCGTCAGTCCCATGTTTCACTCTGCCTTATCGCCATGTTTCAAACTGTGTCAGTGCCATCTTCCACACTGCCACAGAGCCATGTTTCACACATCCTCAGTGCTGTGCCTCACACTGCCTCAGTGCCATGTTTCACACTGCCTCAGTGCCTTGTTTCACTCTGCCTTATTGCCATATTTGAAACTGTCATTGCAATGTTTCAAACTCTGTCAGTTCCATGTTCCACACTGCCTCAGTGCCTTGTTTCACACTGCCTCAGTGCCATGTTCCACACTCCCTCAGTGCCTTGTTTCACACTGCCTCAGTGCCATGTTTCACACTGCCTCAGTGCCTTGTTTCACACTGCCTCAGTGCCATGTTTCACACTGCCTCAGTGCCTTTTTTCACACTGCCTCAGTGCCATGTTCCACACTGCCTCAGTGCCACTTTTCACACTGCGTGAGTCCCATTTTCACTCTGACTTATTGCCATGTTTCACAATGTATCAGTGCCATGTTTCACACTCTGTCAGTGCCATGTTCCACACTGCCTCAGCGCCATCTTTCAAACTGCGTCAGTTCCATGTTTCACACAGCCTTAGTGCCATGTCTCACACTGCGCCAGTGCTACGCTTCACACTACTTCAGTGCCACGTTTCACAATACCTCAGTGCCATGTTTCACACTGAGTCCTTGCCATGCTTCACACTGTGTCAGTGCCATGTTTCACACTGCCTCAGTGCCACTTTTCTCACTGCCTCAGTGCCATGTTTCACATTGTGTCAGTGCCATGTTACTAGCTGCCTCAGTGCCTTGTTTCACATTGCCTCAGTGCCTTGTTTCACACTGCCTCAGTGCCATGTTTGACACTGTCTCAGTGCCATGTTTCACACTGTCTCAGTGCCATGTTTCACACTGCCTCAGTGCCATGTTTCACACTGCCTCAGTGCCATGTTTCACACTGCCTCAGTGCCATGTTTCACACTGCCTCACTGCGATGTTTCACACTGCCTCAGTGCCATGTTTCACACTGCCTCAGTGCCATGTTTCACACTGCCTCAGTGCCATGTTTCACACGGCGTCAGTGCCATGTTTCACACTGCCTCAGTGCCATGTTTCACACTGCCTCAGTGCCATGTTTCACACGGCGTCAGTGCCATGTTTCACATTGCCTCCGTGTCGTGTTTCACACTGCCTCAGTGCCTTGTTTCACACTGCCTCAGTGCCATGTTTCACACATTCTCAGTGCCGTGTTTCACACTTCCTCGGTGCCATGTTTCACACTGCCTCAGTGGCATCTTTCATACTGCCTCAGTGCCATGTTCCACATTGCCTCAGTGGCATGTTTCATACTGCTCAGTGCCTTCCTTCTTTGCATCTAAAAGCCAAGTAAGAATTAATCAGTATGTCACTCCTTCATCTATATCGTAGGTTCATGATATCATGTATCCCTCTGAACCGGAACAATCACCATGTTGGATCTCTCGTACAGAAGGACAACATTTCAGATACTCAACATCTGAAATAAAAGATGAAAATGCTGGAAATACTCAGCAGGTGATTCAGCATCCCTGGAGAGTGAACTGGTTTTCAAGATGATTACTTTTGTCTGGGTTCAGAAGTCAATTCTGATGGAAGGCTTTGATCTGAAACGTTCGCTCTGTTTCTCTCCTCACAGTTGATGCCTGACCTGCTGAGTATATCCAGCATTTTCTGTTTTTATGACAGGTTGAAACTATCTTAATGGACACCCTGAGCACAATGCAATTATGTCAAATCATGGAAATGGGATTTGAGGAGTGTGGTTGGGAAGGATGGATGGGAAGCGCAGTGTGAGGGGATGGTGTATTTTGGGAGCGTGTATCCAAAGGGGTTGTGGAGGTGGTAAGTGCAGGGGCAAGGTGGGGTGAAGGCAAAATACAGAAAGGGGGAAAGAAACAAAGAGTCGATGACCAGAAAATGAGCAGCAAAGAACCTAAAGAGCTAGTGGAAGAGAAGCAGAGACACAAAACTTCAAGAAATAATTTTATTTTGAACATTCAAGAACACCACAGGAGATCAAATGATTATATATTTAAAAAAAACTGTAATTGCATTCTTTAAGCATTTTTTGCTGGTTTGATTTTCCAAATAAAAATAATTTAGCCCTGCAGCAAAGGGCAATAAACTTTATAAAACCCATACTGTGAAGTTTTAACACCAACTTTTAGGAGCAATTTTTTTTAGTTGTTTGGGACAGGGCACAACTGTTTGAACAGGACAAGGTCACAATGTCCAAAAATTTTAGTTTAAGTAGGGTATTGTACCAAAATAATAGTTAGTATAATAAATTTACAGCATCTCCCAGGAGTAATTGTGTCAGTGATCAAAGATTAATTTTGCAAATCTGTCAGTCATATTTTCTACTTCAAAATTACATTGTTACTCAATATGTTAATTTTTCCTCTCATGAGCAAATTCACGAAACCAACATCTGTAATAAATGCAGTCTGAGTTCTTTAAATATACAAATAGCAAATTCTTATATATATATTACTTATATGTATTATCAGAATTGAACTGTAGAAACTATAGTTTAGTGGCTAAAAAAGCATGAAGAGTAGAATAAAGCAAAAAAGAAACTTATATCAAATACCAAGAGCTCAATACTGTAGAAAACCTAGGGAGTACAGAAAGTGTAAGTATGAAATTGAAAAGGAAATTAGGAAAGCAAAGAGAGGGTATGAAAAAGTATGGATAAAAAGTAAAATCAAGAAAAACTCAAAGATGCCTTATAAATTCATAAACAGCATGAGGATAACTAAAGAAGGAGTAAGGCCAATTAGAGACCAAAGAGGCAGCTTGTACATGGAGATAGAAGATGTGGAAATTGTTCTTAATGAATACTTTATATTTATATTCACAAAAGAGGGGGACAATAACATTGAAACATTTTGGTTAAGGAGGAGCAGTGCAAAATATTAGAGGAGGTATTAAGGGCTTTAACATCCTTGAAAGTGTATAAATCACCAGGCCTGGATAAAATGTATCCCAGGCTGCTGAGAGAAGCATGGGGAAAATCATGGAAACTCTGACCATCATTTTCTAATGCTTTCTGGCTTCAGGCTTGAGCCAAAGGTCTGGAGGACTTTTAGTATTGTATCAATGTTTAAAAGTGGAGGAAGGGATAGACAAAGTAATTATAGGCCAATCAGTCTAACCTCGGTGGTGGGTGGGTGAAAAGAAAACAAGTCTGAGGGACATCAACTTTCTCTGCAGCTATCTCTTTTCGAACCCTAGGGTGTAAGTTATCAGGTCCTAGGGATTTGTTGGATTTTAGTCCCTTAAGTTTCTCCAATACTTTATCTCTGCCGATATTAATTTCAACTAATTTCCTTGCTCTTTTTAGCCCTAGGTTACTGTCAATTCCTGGGGTGGAACTTGCATCTTCTACTCTGAAGACAGTCACAAAATTTCTGTTCAATGCCTCCATCATTTCCTCATTCCTCAAGATAATTTCTCCTGTCTCCACTTCTGAGGGACCAATGTTTGCTTTAGCTATTCTCTTCCATTTTATTTACTTATAAAAGCTCTTACAATCTTTTTTATATTTCTGGCTAGTTTACTCTCATTCTATTTTTTCCCTTTTTATCAACTTTTTGATGGTCCTTCGTTGGTTTCTAAAACGCTCCCAATCCTCAGCCTTGCTACTGTTTTTTTTACATTATAAACCTCTTCTTTTAATCTGATATTATCCTTAACTTCCTGAGTGCGTCACAGATGGGTCCTTCTTGCTGAGTTTTTGATTTTCAATGGAATTTTGTTTTGAACGTTTCAAATTGTTTCTTTAAATGTTTCCCACTGTTCATTTAACTCCATACCTTTTAGACTATTTACCAAATTAACCTTAGCCAGTTCTCCACTCATACCTATGTAAATGGCTTTGTTTAAGTTTAAGATTTTTGTTTGCAATTGGAATATGATATTTTCACACTGCCATGCCACAAATTTTCTTTGTTTCTATGTTTCAATGTTTTTAATTGATTTGCTGTCAATTTGTGTAACAGTTATTTAGTTATTGCATCCTCACTAAGAGTTCCTGGTTTCCAGCTTTTTTAGTATGTTGTTTATTTGTCCTTCTACCACCATTTTATCTATGACCAGTTCTGCACAACATGAATTGGCCAAATGGTTGGGTGAATTATTACAACCATTTTGACCAAGTTTTCCACATACATGGTGAAGGACTCCTTCACATTTGCGAAGGCCATCCAGAACATACATATTGACAGCAATGCTGCTTCCATGTGCTCATTTGACATTGTGAACCAGTTCCCAATATTCCACTTAAGGAAACCATAGATATTTGCACTGCTGCACCACATCATGGCAATCTAGAGCCACCATCATTGAGTGAATCAGTACTCATTGAATTTATGAACACCGCAACTCACACAGTTGAGTTAAGTTTTAATTACAACATTTCTGCCCAAATAGATGGTGTTGCCATGGGTTCCCCCTAGGCCCAGTTCTCACAAACATCTTTATTGGGTTCCATGAGAAACATGTCTTCGATGAAATGACACCCAACCTCCTACCCCTCACATATTTCCAATATGTGGATGATATGTTGGCTACATTTAAAGCTGCAGCTGCATGTAACAATTTCCTTACATATCATAATTGGCTCCATCATGCGCCCACATTCACCTATGGAATGGAGCAGACAAATGAACCCCTCTTCCTTGACATACTAGATGAGAAATCTGCCAGGGGCTTCTCTACCATGGTCTACTGCAAGCCCACATTCACTGGTCAATATACATGCTGGGATTCTTACAGTTCCAAACGGTATAATGTTTGGTCTTATTGGCAACCTTGTAAATAGGGCATGAGCCATCTGCTCACCACGCAAGCTTGATGCTGAAAGAGGGTGCATCAAAGGCACCCTGCAGCATATTGCCTACCCTGACCAGTTCATTTTGCACTGTGTCTCACGCAATCTCATGAACAAGCCTAAGGTCATCACTTTTGGCCCTCAAAAGTGCCCAGTCTACCTCAGATTACCCTGGAAGGATAAGGTATCCCAAAAATTTGAGCAAGAAGTGAAGCTAGCTGTTTCACACTGCTACTATGCAGTAGCAACATGAGTGATATTCGCCACTAACAGGATGCTGCAGTCAAGCCAAAAAAACGTTCTGCCTATTACACAAATGAATAATGTGGTATATGACTTTCAGTGCCAGTGTGATGCTAGGTATGGCGGCTGTATGTCCCAAGACTGGCGGGTTGTATCAATTAGCACGTCCCAGCCGCTGTTTGCAACAGGCAGGGTACAGGACCATATGCAACCAACCCACGCTTGCAAAACTCAAAACAGGGTCCATCATTAGATGTGATTCCGCGATTGGACAACATTTGCTAAATAATAATAAAAACAAAAAAACTGCGGATGCTAAATAATACTCAATGTGCTAAGAATTATGCTGACAACCAATTTAAGATTGTTAGTCAGGCTTGCAGTGTGGCACAGTTGTGACACTGGAAGCTACATAGATTAATACATAGGGCCCTGTTCTTTGCAGACAGAAAGAACATGTACATATATTACACCTGTTTAAGCTAAACAAAATAAGTTATAGCTATTTGCTGACTCATTCCTTAGGGCAGTGCATTGGTCATTCAGGATCAAGCTGCCTGGTTTAACTTTCAAACAATGCTTGGCAGTTAATTGTCAGTCACCATCATTGGTGCATTCTCCATGGCAATGCCACTTGCTAACTAATACAGTATAAATTATTGTTTTCCCCTTATATTGGTATTCTTGCTAGTGTCCTAATGAGTGCAAGACATGTCTCTTTTTCAGCAATACTCAAGTTGTTTATTTATTGTGAAGCTACAATTGGTGTCAAGTACCAATGGTTAATGCACATAAATGGGCCTAATTCATTAGCCCTCTCAGCACAATCTGGGGAATACATTAAGTGTCTCCTTGGTCTAAAAGATATTTGTGAAAAATATAACTCAGCAAAAAGAAGGGAGAAAATTGACAGAAGAAATCTACAGAATTAAATTATTTCTATTAATGGATAGACACGAGCATCTATCGTAACTACAGAATGCCTCAATAAAAAGTACAAAAATTTGGCATTGTCATTGTTTTTTTTAAAATGATAGTGTTAGTTTTGCTTATTTTAAAGAAAACTATCTCATTTTGCAAAATTAGTTTCCATATGGTCATGAAACATATAAACTTGTTTTTGGGTAGGTTGATTTGTTGATGATAGTCTTGCATTCAAACACCAGTTTCCATGATTTAAACCAATATCACAAAGCATCTTTTGCTGACTTTCTGAAAGTATTAAAGCACAAAGACAAAACAAGTTAGATTCCTTTTCAGTCAAAAACTTACTGCGATTGACATTATCGGAATGGTTGTTGCCAGCTATAGGAAACATTAAATATTCCTACACATAAAATGGATTACGCTCAATTTTGGCACAAGTCCCCAGATGTTAGTAAGGAGGATTTTGCAGGGTTGACGGGGCTGAGTTTGCCGTTGTCGTTTCCAGTGCCTAGGTTGATGCCAGCTGGTCTGTCCAGTTTCATTCCTTTTCGAATTTTCTATAGCAGGTTGTTACAACTGAGTGGCTTGCTAGGCCATTTCAGAAGGCACTTGAATGTCAACCGCATTGCTGTGGATCTGGAGTTACCAGACCAGGTAAGGACAGCAGAGTTCCTAAAGGACATTAGTGAATCAAATGAGTTTGCAATAACAAGGTTGCATGGTCATCATTAGACTTTTAATTCCAGACTTCATCATCTACCATGGTGGGATTCGAACCTGGGTCTCCAGAGTGTTACACTGGTTTTCTGGATTACTATTCCAGTGACAATATGACTATGCCAACACCTCCCCTCGTAAGTGACATTGGTGCCATACAAGTGCCAAGCAATGACCATCCCCAGCAAGAGAGCATTTAACCACTTCCCCTTGTCATTCAACAGTTAATATTTCTGAATCCTCCACTATCATGATACGGTTGAGGGCGTTGGGGGTGGGGGGGTAGAGATCACCATTGACCAGAAGCTTAACTGGGCCAGCTACAGAAATACTGTGTCTACAAGAGCAGATCAGAAGATAGGAATCCTGCGATGATTAACTCACCTCCTGACTCCCAAAGCCTAAAAGGCACAAGTCAGAAGTAAGATGGAATACTCTCCACTTGCCTGGATGAGTGCAGCTCCAACACTCAAGAAGCTTGATACCGTCCAGGATAAAGCAGCCCACTCGATTGGCATCATATCCACAAACATTCACTCCCTCCATCACTGACAGTGGCAGCAGTGTGTACCGTCTACAAGATGCGCTGCTAAGGAACCCAACAAGACTCCTTAGACAGCACCTTTCAAACCGTGACTGTTACCAGCTAGAAGGACAAAGGCAGCAGACACATGGGAACACTGCCACCTGGAAGTTCCCCTCCAAGCCACTCACAATCCTGACTTGGAAATATATTGACATTCTTTCACTGTCACTGGGTCAAAATCCTGAAAACCCCTCCCTAACAGCATTATGGGTGTACCTACACTACATGGACTGCAGCGGTTCAAAAAGGCAGCTCACCACCACCTTCTCAAGGGCGACTAGGGATGGCCAATAAAGGCTGGCCAAGCCAGCAATGTCTACATCCCATGAATGAATAAAAATAATCTTGCCATTTGTCTGCCTAAACCTGAATGTTGTGCAGGTCTTGCTACATGCAGGCATGAGCTGCTTCATTTCCTGAATTGCGAATGGAACTGAATGCTGTAAAATCATCAGTAAACGTTCCCATTTCTGGTCTTATGTTGGAGGGTAAGTCATCAATGAAGCAGCTGAATGTATTTGGGAATTGGCAGAAAACTCTTCATTGGTTGGTGTCATACACAAAGGAAAATGGGCCTGGTTGTTGGAGATCAATCTTTCAGCCCCAAAAATTTGCTGCAAGAGTTCCTCAGGGCTGTGTCTGAGATCCAACTATCTTCAGCTGCTTTATGCTTTATTATATATTTGTTCATGGAATGTGGGCATTGCTGCTGGGCCAGCATTTATTGAGCACCCCTAATTGCCCTTGAGAAGGTGGTAGTGAGCTGCCTTCTTGAATTGCTACAGTCCATGAGAAGAATTTTCCGGTTGGCGATCAGAGGTCGGGCCTAATTGACGACGTGTAAAATGACGTGTGGTGATGTCGGGCAGACGTCACAAAATCACTGCGCATCATTTAGATTTTTAGTTCGGCGGGTGCGCAGCCATAGTCAAAGACCTATTAAGGCCTGTTAAAAACAAATTAAGACAGTTAAATGAGCTGCTCTTCCAACTTTAAGGTTGGCGGGCTGGCGAAGAGCCTGCGGGATGGGGTTTCACGAAGTGTTTTTAAATTCAATAAAAATTATTAAAAAGATTCATTCAGATGTCCCAGCTCATGTGACACTGTTAAAAAGTTTTTTTTTTCTCTTTATTTAAATTTTAAAACCTTAAACAGATCTCCCTGAGACACAGAGGTGCCTCAGGGAGATTTCTGTGCTCTTTTGCATGCATGCATGAAACAGCACAGGCCCTGAATCAGGGAATCCCCCCCCACCCCCACCACCCGCACTGGGAGCGCTCAGCACTTTCGGGTGAGCATAATGCTGGGCGGGCCTTAATAGGCCCACCCATGTAAAGTGGCGGCATGGACCCGATCGGGGCACTCGGAGCCGATTGGGCCCGCGCTCGCTCCCACCTGCCCCCGCACAACCCCCCCTGACGGGGGAATATTCAGCCCCATGCATTGTAGGTACACCCACACTGCTGGTAGGGAGAGAGTTCCATGATTTTGACCCACTGACAATGAAGGAACAGTGATATATTTTCAAGTCAGAATGGTGAATGGCTTGGAGGGTACTTGGAGGTGGTGGTGTTCCCATGTATTTGCTCACCTTGGCCTTTTAGGTGGTAGCAGTCATGGGTTTGGAAGGTGCTGTCTGAGGCATCTTGGTGAGTTCCTGCAGTGCATCTTGTAGATGGTACACACTGCTGCTACTGTGCGATGATAGTGGAGGGAGTGAAGGTTTATATGTGGTGTGCCAATCAAGCGGGCTGCTTTGTCCTGGATGTTGTCGAGCTTCTTGAGTGTCTTTGGAGCTGCACTTATTCAGGCAAGTGGAGAGTATTCCATTACTTTTTTGTTTTATCAATGACCTTTCTCCAGAGCTGTAATGAAGTCTGGAGCCGAGTGGCTTCGGCAAACCCAAACTCAGCTTTGGTGCACAGGCTGTTGGTGAGTAAATGCTACTTGATAGCACTATTAATGACCCCTTCCATCACTTTACTGATGATGGAGGGTGGACTGATGGGGCAGTAGTTGGTTGGATTGGATTTGTCCTGCTTTTTGTGGACCTGAACCATCACCCTGAAGGCAGATAATTTTGATCTTTAGATATACTGCACATCATGTGCAATGGACTTATTGTCCTGGATGATGTCATTTGAACATTTCATCAGGAATCTGAGTTTAGGAATTATTGTCAGTACAAAGTGCATACTAGAGGGTGCAAGATGATTACTGACATAAAAATCTGTACCAGTTTTTACCCAAAAACCATCTTTGAGAAATCTCTAATATATGACTAATGAGTGGGAAAACATCTGTAAAATTCACACTTTGAAATTTGTGTTTCTTTTTAAATTGTGACGGACTGGTATGTGTGTCACTATTTTCACTTTTCTGAATTTATAATTTGCTTATATATAAAAAATTGTGAATATTTTTTTCAGCAATAAGCAACAACCACTTTATTTTGATTTCGGAACAAAATTAAATATAGTTTTGGCAACAAGTGTAGTCTGGAAAGTGGCTGTCTGAGCAAATAACACAATAAATCAACTAACACCATCTGAATATTGCAGTACCTGCTGTTTAAATCTTTCATCACATTTACAGTAAAACTTTACTGTTGCATACCTGATAGAACTGTGTCATTAATACATCCATATGTTTTTAATATGAACAACTATCTCCAGCTGATTCTGTTGCTTTCCTCTTAACAGTATCAAAAAAGTTGGATTTTAATCATTTAGTAACACAGAACTTGAGTATTGTTGAAAAAAAGCATTTTGTCAAAGCTTTTTATTAATTTATGTAGCTACATATATTCATATGCAGGGCCCTGTTCTTTGCAGACAGAAAGAACATTGTGCCTGTTTCAGCTAAACAAAATAAGTGATAGCCATTTGCTGGTTCATTCCTCAGGGCAATGCCTTGACCAATCAGAGTCAAGCTGCCTGGCTTAACATTTCAAGCAATGCTTGGCATTTAACTGTCAGTCACCATTATCTGGTGAATTCTCCAGGGCAACACCTCCACCAATCAGCGTCCGCTTGACAAGAAGAAGAGTCTGAAGAAGAGTCATTCGGACTGGAAACGTTAATTCTGTCTTTCTCTCCACAGATGCTGTTAGATCTGCTGAGCTTTTCCAGCATTTTCTGTTTTTGTTCCACTTGACAATCAATCAGCACTCTGTTCTCATACAGTTTAAAGTTGTTGCTTCCCCTGACATTGGCATTCTTGTGATTGTGCTGTTGAGTGCAAGACGAGTAGCTTTGACAAAATGTCTTTTTTCAGCAATACTTAAGTTAAATTTTACTGTGATGTCTGCCCTTCTGTAAATTAAAATGCAATTCAAATATTATAAATTGATTATCTGTCCATAATCTAAACTTCTGAGACAAAACCATGTATCATCTTTTCTGGTAATGACTTTAGCTATTTTCAAATATGAGAGGTATACAGATGGGTGTAGCAGCTCATGGAAATCTGGACCAGGATTTTACACCCCTGCCACATTGTGTCTCCCTCCAGTGGATGCGGCGAGCCATTTAAATCTCCATTCAGTTCGGCGGAACTATAACATCCAATCGGGGCGGAAGGGTCGTAAAATCCTGGCCCTGGAATTCTCTCTACCAAAACTGTTGCGGCTAGGTCAAGTGACAATTTTGAAACTGAGATTGATAGATTTTTTTGTTCAGTGAGGATATTAAGGGTTACAGAACTATTTGAGGTGCAGATCATCCTTGATCTAACAGACCAGGTTCAAGGGTTTAATGGCCTACTTCTCTTTTAATAGTTATTACAACCAGGTGATGAGGAGAGAACTGGCCTCCTCAATACAGCCTCCTCAGTTGGTCACGACAAAAAATTTTAAAATTTCTTTTTCCCCTGGATGCATTTTCCAAATTGAAATGTATTTTTTACTATCTATGCAGTGAACAATAAGGAGCTAATGGCGAGGTTTTTTTTGAGTCAAAGAAAGAGCAAGTCTATTAGTTACTAAACCTGAGGGAAAAAATAATAAAAGATGTGACGTTACGCACACAGCGATCAGAAGTAAGGAAAGTTAGAGTTCAAATAAAAAGTTAAAAGAATATATGCTTAAGTTCTTTGCTTGTCCTTGAGGAGTAGATTGTTGAACATTGTGGCCGTTTTAAGTTAGCTGGTTCCTTTAAAATTCTGGAATTGAATTGAAGTCCGTATAACTGCATTTACTGTAGGCAATTTTCTTTTTTTAAATCCGTAATCTGTCTTCCAGATATCAATAAGTTTCTCCTAAGGTTCTTCCCAGTGGATATTCACTATCTCTTGGGCTGGATTTTTAGTCTGTAGAGATAGGGCTTTGCTTGACTTAAGAGAGAGTGAGAGAGAGATTCTTTACTGCTCCATTAGCAGCTTCTCAGACTCCTCTCCTTCTGTTTGGCAAACCTAGATCCTAAAGTCCTGCTCACTGTATATTCCAAAGGAATTTGATTACCATGCCTGCTGTAGTATTGTTGTAGAACAAATAATCATATTTTTGATGTTTCATCTCAGAACCTTTTGATACAAATCATGATAGTGGAAACCAACAGGGATGGGGTTCTTTCATCCTCCACAAGGAGTTTGAGTGTCTGTTGGTTGTATATCCTGGCTGGCTAGCAGATCCCCATTGTCTTGATAGGATTACAGCTGATTAAAGTCAAGAACTTTGCATTTTTAATATATTCCTTAGTATTGGGTGTTGATGTTTGTATCTGACTTGTGTCCTATGGCGTATAATGTCCCAGTCATAAGCTTCTGAGGGAGCCATTAGTCATTTTGATGAGCCCCTTCCAGGTTGCTATTGTCTTGATAGACTCTCGGTCTCAGTTGGAGTGGTAAGCCCGTAAATGACATGTCCATTCCTTTCGATAATCCTTTTTGAAATGGACATTGACACCCCCAGGTTTGACATTCCATTTAACAATCATGGCAGGACATGTCTGCAGTGCAATCCATATTGTAACTTAGTGATCAACTTACATTTCCAGACATCAGGTGATTTGTGGCAGCCATCTTTAGTCAGTGCTATTTTTCTTGTCTTTAAAAAATATGTCCCTTTTAAACAGTTCAGTATGTTTTTAATTAGCTGGTGAAATTATTAGTTGATATTGTCAGTCACAATTTCCCATTGTTCTGACATAGTCCATAGGGATCCTATATCTTCATAAGTGTAAAGGGTAAAATTACTGTTTTAATTTATAACTAATCAGAATAAATAATGAGACATTTTTCAATTGATTTCAAAAACTGTTGTTAATGCAGGATTTGAGACAACTTTCAGAAGATGCGTGGTAGATTGGCTACTAGACTGGTAATCCAGAGGAGTTGGGCTAAAACTTGGTCTGTACCCATTTTCAGGTTGCGATTTGTGATCCGCCCACACCTGGTCCCATTGAGGCAGGCAGCATGCAAACTTTATGCTGCTTGTCTCATTTGCCTGATTGTAGCGTGACCTGCACTGCAGGGCCCATAAGCATGAGAGGCAAGCATGTGTTCCAGCTATCCTCCAGTGTCTAAAAGTCCTTCTTACAATGGAGCTGCACTGTATGAACAGAGGATGTCAATGCTGCAAGTGGCTGCATTTAAATGAGCAGTGGGGCAGAGGGAGGATGACCAAGTTCATGGATTTGCTGTAGGAAGCCTTAGTCATGGAAGTCGACAGGAGAAGAGAGCCTATTTCTCTGCATGGACCAGGAAGCCATCAAGCAATGCCCTTAATAGGGAGTGGGAGCAGGTGGCCAACAGTGGTCAATGCAAGATGTCTGGCTCTGAGGACCTGGTGGCAGTGCCAGAAAAAGTTCTATGACCTCATGTGGGCGGCCAAGGTCAGTGAACGCATATCCACATGACATCTCCTACCTGCCCACCTCTCATGCTGCTCAATGAACGAGACTCAGCAGAACTCCCTCATAGTCAGAACTCAGACCTTACATTCTGATACTTCACCTCACTTTCACACATCTGCTGATGATGCAAGCCTCACCCCTACCTCTCACTGCGTCCAAATACTACCTGCTATCCAATCATGGCAGGTACATCACCCAAACATAGGGCAACACAAAAACCGACCCCCTCTCCTCTCACTTGTCTACAATAGAAGGGAGCAGAGCAGCACTGGTGGGGGCCAGGTATATTTGCATATGGAGCCCTATGGAGAAGATGGTTCACCGAATCATGGGTCCACCTACAACCCATTTGGCATCCAGTGCCACTGAGAACATTGTGATTGATGGTATGTTCCTCCCCTATGTGCCTTCTAAACTCACATCACACACATTCTGCTATCTGGCATGATGTGCAAGCTGCAGATGGTGTAACAATGGACCTTTTGGTTTCGACACAGCCCAACTCTTTCCGCAACTTTAAAAGAAATTGTTTTATTCCTTCACAGGGTGTGGGCTTCACTGGCTGGGCCAGCATTTTTGTCCATCCCTAGCAGCCCATGAAAATGTGGCAGTGAGCTACCTTCTTGAACACTGCAGTCCATGTGATGTAGATGCACCCACAGTGCTGTTAAGAAGGGAGTTCCAGGATTTTGACCCAGTGACAGTGAAGGAATGGCGATATATTTCCAAGTCAGGATGGTGAGTGACTTGGAGGAGAACTTCGAGACGTGGTGTTCCCATGTATCTGCTGCCCTTGTCCTTCTAGATAGTACTGGTCTTGGGTTTGGAAGGTTCTGTTGAAAGAGCCTCGACGAATTCTTGTAGATGGTACACATTGTTGCTACTGTGCATCGGTGGTGGAGGAAGTGAATGTTTGTGGATGTGGTGCTAATCAAGCAGGCAGCTTTGTCTTGGATGGTGTCAAGCTTCTTGAGTGTTGTGGGAGCTGCACTCATCCAGGCAAGTGGGGAGTATTCCATCACACTCCTGACTTATGCCTTGTAGATGGTGGACAGGCTTTGGAGACTCAGGAGGTGGGCTACGTGTCACATGATTCCTGACCTCTGACCTACTCTTGTAGCCACAGTATTTATATTGCTAGTCCAGTTCAGTTTCTGGTCAATGGTGACCCCCAGGATGTGGATAGCAATGGATTCTGTGATGGTAATGCCATTGAATGTCAAGGGATGATGGTTAAGTTCCCTCTTGTTGGAGATGGTCATTGCCTGGTACTTTTGTGGTGCGAATGTTACTTGCCACTTGTCAGCCCAAGCCTGGATATTGTCCAGGTCTTGCTGCATTTGGACATGGGCTGCTTCAGTATCTGAGGAGTCATGACTGGTGCTGAACATTGAGCAATCATCAGCGATCATCCCCACTTCTGACCTTATGATGGAAGGGAGGTCATTGATGAAGCAGCTAAAGATGGTTGGGCCCAGGATACCACCCTGAGGAACTCCTGTAGTGATGTCCTGGAGCTGACTGATCTCCAACAGCCACAACCATCTTCCTTTGTGCTAGGTATGACTCCAACCAGGGGAGAGTTTTCCCCCGCTTCCCATGGACTCCAATTTTGCTAGGGCTCCTTGATGCTACACTCGGTCAGAAGCGGCCTTGATGTAAAGGGCCGTCACTCTCACCTCACCTTGGGGGTTCAGCTCTTCTGTCTATGTTTGAACCAAGGCTGTAATGAGGTCAGGAGCTGAGTGGCCCTGGCGGAACCCAAACTGGGTGTCAGTGAGCAGGTTATTGCTGAGCAAGTGCCACTCGAAAGCACAGTTGATGACCCCTTCCAATACCTTACTGATGATCAAGAGTAGACTGATGGAGCAGGTTGGATTTGTCCTGTTTTTTGTGTACAGGACATACCTGGGCAATTTTCCACATAGTCGGGTAGATACCAGCATTGTAGTTGTACTGAGCAGTTTAGCTAGGGGCGTGACAAGTTCTGGAACACATCTTCAGTACTATTGCCGGAATATTGTCAGGCCTCAAAACCATTGCGCTATCCAGTGTCTTCAGCCATTCCTTGATATCACGTGGAGTGAATCAAATTGGCTGAAGACTGGCATCTGTGATGCTGGGGACCTCCAGAGGAGGCCAAGATAGATCATAGACTCGGCACTTCTGGCTGAAGATTGTAACAAATGCTTCAGCCTTATCTCTTGCACTGATGTGCTGGGCTCCCCCATCATTGAGGATGGGAATATTTGTGGACCCTCTTCCTCTATTGAGTTTTTTAATTGTCCACCAACATTCACGACTTGATGTGGCATACTGCAGAGCTTAGATCTGATCCATTGGTTGTGGTATCACTTAGCTCTGTCTATCACTTGCTGCTTATGCTGTTTGGCATGAAAGTAGTCCTGTGTTATATCTTCACCAGGTTGATTCCTTATTTTTAGGTATGTATGGTGTTGCTCCTGTCATGCCCTCCTGCACTCTTCATTGAACCAGGGTTGATCCCCTGGCTTGATGGTAATGGTAGAGTGGGGGATATGTCGGGCCATGAGGTTACAGATTGTGTTCGAGTACAGTTCTGCTGCTGCGATAGCCCACAGCGCCTTATGGATGCCCAGTATTGAGTTGCTCGATCTGTTCAAAATCTATCCCATTTAGCAGTGTGGTAATGCCACACAACACGATGGAGGGTATCCTCAATGTGAAGGTGGGAACCTCCCCTTCTGATTTTCTGCTTTCAGGAGCCCAAGAATTGCTGCTTGCCCAGCTGCAGCAGCCTCAGGAGGGAGAGGCACAGCAACACCACACCACTGATGAAGAAGCACCATCATTTGATCTGACACTCACAGGCACCATAAGATCATAAGGTGATAGGAAAAAGGGTCAGGAGTAGGCCATTTGGCCCTTGAGCATGCTCTGATATTCAATATGAACATGATCTGACTGTGGTCTTAACTTCACTTTCCTGCCTGTGTCCCATAACCCTTGAAACCCCAGTAGATCAAAAATCTGTCTAATTCAACCTTGAATATATTCAATGTCCCAGCCTCCTATGCTCTCTGAGGAAGAAAATTTCAAAGATTAATGACCATCTAGAGATGAAATTCCTCCTCATCTCCATTTTAAATGGGAGACACCTTGTTTTTAAACTGTGCCCCCCAGTTCTAGATTCCGCCATGAGAAGAAGCATTCTCTCAGCATCTACTCTGTCAAGACCCTTCAGAATCTTTTCAATAAGATCACCACTTATTCTTCTAAACTCCACTGAGTACAGGCCCAACCTGCTCAAGCTTTCCTCATAAGACATCCCTTTATCCCAGGAATCAGCCTAGTGAACCTTCTCTGAACTGCTTCCAAGGCAAGTATATTCTTCCTTAACAAAAACAGAAAATGCTGGAATAACTCAGCAGGTCTAGCAGCATCTGTGGAGAGACAAACAGAGTTAACATTTTGAGTCCATATGACCCTTCTTTAACTCTGAAGAAAGGTGATACGGACTCAAAACATTTCTGATTTGGTTTCAGATTTCCAGCATCTGCAGTATTTTGTTTTTATATTCTTCCTTAATTAAGGAGACTAAAGCTGTACACAGTACTTTAGGTGCAGTCTTGCCAATCCCCTGTTGTAGCAAGTTGTAGCAAGACTTCCCTACTTTTATTATAATAATAATAATAATAATAATAATATAAAAGCAAAATACTGAGGATGCTGGAAATCTGAAATAAAAACAAAGTGTGCTGGAAAGACTCAGCAGGTCTGACGGCATCTGTGCAGAGCAAAACAGACTTAATGTTTCAAGTCGAATATGACTCTTCTTTGGAAATAAAGGGAGGTCGAAATGTGACAGATGTATTGTACCCGTCTTTGGTACTCCAACCCCTTGCAATAAAGATAAACATTCCATTTGCCTTCCTAATTACTTGCTGGACCTGCATGCTAAGTTTTTGTAATTCATTTACATGGACACCCAGATTCCTCGACAGAATTCTGCAATCTCTCTCCATTTAACTAATATTCTGTTTTTCAATTCTTCCTGCCAAAGTGGACGACCTCACATTTTCCCATGTTAAACTCCATCAGCCAAATTTTAGCTCCTCACTTAACTTATTTATACACATTTGCAGACTCTTTGTCTTCTCACAACTTGCTTTAATTTCCACCCATTTTTGTATCATCAGCACATTTGGCTACAATGCAGTCTGCCCCTTCATCAATTATTATTAAATTAAAAATCATTAACTTAGATTGTAATTAGTTGAGGTCCCAGCAATGATCTCTGTGGCACCCCACCAGTTACAGTTTGCCAGCCTGAAAATGATCCATTAAACCTGACTCTCTGTTTCCTATTAGTTAGGCAGCTCATCTACTGACACTGAATGAAATTTAGAGGCTTGAATAAAATCAGTGCTGAGTCACTGGTCACATGTGGGATATGGCAAGCCCGAGGGAGAAATATAGTGTGTGTGCAAGCTTCCCTGATGGGGAGATCATAGAAGAGATCCACCACAGGGGACTGAGATGAGGACAGCAATGGGGTGGCATACAGGAGAATGCTGATGAGCATCCATACCGAGATGCTTGCTGCATTGTCAGGCTTCCTACAAAGCCTTCTGTCACTTTAAAGAAGCATGGAGGAGTCAGGCATTGCGCAGATCTTGGAGCCCATTCTTTCTAATGTGGAAATGGTCACTAGCATCATGACCACACTTGCGGACTTAGCCATGATGCAGAATCGGATGATTGCTGTCTCAATTTCCACTGCAGCACAGGTGGAAGACACCCAATGTTTGAGTTTTGAAACCTCAGACAGAGGTGATGTGATTCACACTTGCTGTCATGCAGACTCAGCTAATGCTCCCCTCATGGTTTTGGATTTCTGTCTTCCTTGATTGGATGCACTAGCTCACCAACAGAGCTTCAAAAGCTTCCACAAGTTTTGCCACAGCAGAAGGAAGTCAAAAACAGCTTACCTGCAAGGTTCATGCTTGCCCCTTTAAATAATGTTAATGGGTGGGCCCTTGTGCAGCTGTATTTTTCAGCTGAAGCTGATTAGCAGATGTGTATATTGGGCCTGTGCGGTCCAAGTTTCAGAAACATGCATCAAATCAGCCTGAACATCCGTTTGATGTGATTATCTGACCACTCCTGATGCTCTGGTGCATGCACTGCACACCCGCCATAACGACTTTCCCAGCAATGGGAGCTCCACCAAAAGGGACACAAAGGGACTTCTGCAGTGCTGGCATCAACTGCGTTGTAGAGCCCAATTTCATGGCACATGAGTTTAAATTCAACCATGGTAATCTGGGAATTTATCAGCTGATAAATGAAAGCTTTTGGATTGCCATTTAAAATTCAACTCGGTCACCAATTGCCTTCAGGAAAGGAACTGCTACTCCTCCCTGTTTTGCCCTATACATAACTCCAGTTCCACATTATGTAGTGACACATACTGTCTCAGAGCAATAGGGATGGACAATTAAAATGTCTTGTCAGCTTTGCCCAAATCGAAGAAAAAATAAATTAAAATGTGTGTTGATCAGCTATAGCTGTAGCTTGAGAACCACAGGGCTTAGTAACAAGGGTTCACTTACATTTCTCCAAGCTTAACATGCAAAGGATAATTAATACAATGGGTGAAGGAAAACCCTTTTGTCTAATATTATAGATGAAGGCAAATGTAATCCGTCAACATTTATCTGGCTTTTTAACAAGACTAGGACAGTAAAACAATGTATAAATTATTCTATTTGATCTGGATGTCTATAAACTGACATGTCAAAGGTTAGTAACCAAATAAGCACCCTTTTAGGAACATAGGAACATAGGAGCGGGAGTAGGCCATTCAGCCCATCCAGAATACTTTGCCATTTAATTAGATCACGACTGATCATCTACCTCAATGCCACTTTCCCTTGCTATTCCTATATCCCTTGATGTCATTATGTCTCCAGAAATCTTTCGATTTCTGCTTCAAACATGCTCAATGACTGAGCTTCCACAGCCCTCTGGGGTACAGAATTCCAAAGATTCACCACCCTCCGAATGAAGAAATTCCTCCACATCTCAGTCTTAAATGGCCTACCCCTTATTCTGGGATTATGTCCCCTGGTTTTAGACTCACCAGCCAGGGGAAACATCCTATCTACACCCAACCTGACACATCCCATAAGAATTTTGGAAGTTTCAATAAGATCACCTTTCATTATCGAAACTCCAGAGAATACAGGCCTAGTTTCCTCAATCCCTTCTCATAAAACAATGCTGCCATCCCAGGGATTAATCCAGTGAATCTCTGTTGCATTCCCTCTATGGCAAGTATATCCTTTAGCTCTGAAGAAGAGCCTTATGGACTTGAAATGTTAACTGTTTCTCTCTCCACAGATGCTGTCCGACCTGCTGACTTTTTCCAGCATTTTCTGTTTTTATTTCACATCTCAAGACTTTGATTAGGTCACCCCATAATCTTCTATGCGCGAGGGAATAAAAACCAAGTTTATGCATTCTGCCCTCACAATTTAAGTCCTGCTATAATTCTGGTGAATCTGCAAGATCTGTATATCTTTCCTGAGAAGCAGTGCCCAGAACCAATGGGATCTGACCAAGACTCTGTCCAATTTATTTAATTTAATGAAATGAAATGCAGTTAACAACAGAAATTCACAGTGAGAGACACAGCAGCTTTACAAACACAGGAGTTTGTGTGGGATGACCTCTTTATTCTTATGCTTGTAGGATAACCCAGGAGGTCAGATGAATTTTTCCAAAAAGAGAACGTGTTTACGGCTCTGGTGATCCAAAACAGGTTTTGTGACTGCTTTCGACTGCTAATCATTACCAGCTTTGTAAGCAGCTGGTGCTGAATATGGTGAGATGTTTTTTGTGGAGAATTGAGTGACATGTTTATTTTTCTTGTTGGTTTATGTGCACTTTCTGGAAACATTAGAAAAATTTCAACTTCACATGCACACGAACATACCCTGAGGCAAAGAAAGAGAACAAAAGGATTGAGAAACGTCAGCAGGATTTGTTATATATGGTGAAAGTATCGCTGTGACTTTTAAATTGCAGTATTTTACATATTTTGTTGTAAAAGATCACCAGCCTTATCATTAAGTTCCATTGCACCAGTAATTACAATGTCTACTGCTAGAAAATGACTAGTGTTCTGGTCCAGCTGACCTGATAACATGGTACGTTAAACATAACTTTATAACAACACTTCATGAAAGCTTTAATGTTTGAAGTCTGTTTGAAATAGCAATACCAATAACTTTTGGAATCTCATTTAGTGAATGATGAATAATTCTTGAGTTTGAAGACTCTGCTGTCTGCTCTTCACCTGCTGGGTTAAGATGCCTCACACTCTTCAACTTAATTAATTTTGAATTTTGAGACTGAATTAGAGTGATTAGCACAGGATCAAGTTAGATCTATAACAGAGCTTTATTTTATTGCAGTGGGGCTAGGAAGACATAGAAATTCAATATCACTTGAAAATATTTGCAAGATGGTGAGCTCTTTGAACGGGCCTGTTCATGAGTTCACAGACAACAAGTTAAATGATGCAGTCATGCAGATAGTGCTATCCATACTATTCATTGGCTGCACACTGATTCAGACGGGGGTGAAGGGTGAAACTGGACGTCTTTGATTCCACTCAAAGATAGCCAGCTCTTCTTAAAGGGAAGGTGCACTCTGGTTGCAGAAAATAGGGAAATGGTTGCAAGCCTTGCAGTTTGGGGCTGCAGTTTCTCTGATGTTGCTTAGGACGCCCTGGTCCATTAGTGCAGAGGAGGAAAGAGATCTTGTTGACCCCTCCAATGCTTTGGGAGCAGAAAAACTCCGAGGGGACAACTTTGCTGCTAGTGGGAGAAGGTTGCTGAGGCAGTAAATCCCAGGAGCTGCAATGTTGGAAGAAGTTCAATAATCTCACTAAGTTTGTCTTGGCCATCATGGGCAGGGGTAGAGTCATGGCACTGGTGAGTAGCAATGCAGGAGGAGACGGTGCACAGGGTTTCTTCACACCATATCCTTCTTACGTCTGTCTCACCATACACATTCTGCATGACAAACTGCAGATGTCTTCATCAGCCACTTAGCTCTTTGTTCTCCCTTAACATGAAAAGTTCACTCTTCTCTTTATTTCAGGTGCTGATGACTTGAAGACCTCAGCAACTTCAGGAAGAGGAGATAAGCTTTCCTGAAGATGCAGCGTGACTCGATCTGACCCCATGCACCAGCTCAGAGACTGGAACCATGGAGTGGTATTCATGTGGTGAATCACCAGCTGCAACCGCATAGGAGCTTGGGCAGGGGGAGAGAATGCCATCTCGCCACAGAGTGTGATTGCCTGCTAGCTCTGCTACAGAGGATTCAGTTGCTGACTTCAAGGATCCAAGTTACTGAAGAAGACTGATGGGGATATATCAGGAAATGCTGGATGCACTGAGTAACCTGCCATGAGTTTATACATAGACCAGGGAGGAGTCCAGCTCTAACATGTGTCAAGGTTTTGTGCAGAACGTGGAGAACATTCTGTCCAACATGGACCGACCATGAACATCATGATGGAACCTCCGCTGGGAGCTTATATGACAGCTAACACTGTTCCGATGGCTGCCTTCTTGGCTTTGGGATCCAGTGTTGACTGAAGTTTCCAGAGTTCAGATCACTTTTGCACTATGCGCTTGTGCAGAGCTGAGACATAGCGCTAGGTGAGTGGCCTTGGCCCTGTGGGTGCATATCTTTATCAGGATGACAACATACCTGCTCTTCTGCCACTAACTCCTTCAGTGCCCTTGTTAGTGCCACATAGCTAGCTGGCCCACGCTGAGATGCTGCAGACTTCAGCGGAGTTGCTTGAGACCACTCATCAAGGGTATCTGAGGTATCCTTAATGGAAGGTCAGCAGCTTTTCACTTCCCAAGCTAGAACCATCAGGATTAGTAAATGAGCATACAAGACCAACAACAACAATTTGTATTTATGTAGTATCGTGAATGCAGTAAAACAGTTCAAGATGCTTCATAAGGGCAATGTAAAACCAAATTTGACACTGAACCATATAAGGACATTTTAGGGTAGACGACCAAAAGTTTAGTCAAAGAGGCCAGTTTAAAGGAGTGCCTTAAAGGAGGAAAACATGGAAAGAGAGGTGGAAAGATTTAGGCGGGTACTCCAGAGCTTAGGGCCTATGCAACTGAAGGAATGGCCACCAATGGTGGAACATTTAAAATCAGGGACGTTCAAGCCAGAATTAGATGAGTGTAGTTATCTCTGAAATTTTGAGGCTGGAGGAGATTGCAGAGAAAGGGAGGATATGAGGCTATGGAGGATTTGAGAATAAATATGAGAATTTTGAAATCGAGGTGTTGTTTATCCAGGAGCCAGTGTAGATCAGTGAGCCCAGGGATGATGGGTGAATAGATCTTGACATGGCTACTGAAGACTTGTGCTCAGGAACTTGCCCCGTCCTTAGCCAAGGTATTCCAGTACAACTACAACACTGGTATCTCCCAGTTATGTGTAAAATTGTCTAGGTGTATCCTGTACACAGAAAGCAGGTCAAATCCAACCCAGCCAATTACAGCCCCCATCAGTCTACTCTTGATCATCAGTAAAGTAATGGAAGAGGTCATCGACAGCACTATCAAGTGGCATTTGCTTAGCAATAACCTGCTCGCTGATGCCCAGTTTGGGCTCTGCCAGGGCCACTCAGCTCCTAACTTCATTACAGATTTGGTTTAAACATGGACAAAAGAGCTGAACTCCTGAGGTGAGGTGAGAGTGGCTGCCCTTGACGTCAAGGCAGCATTTGACCGAGTGCAGCATCAAGGAGCCATGGCAAAATGGGAATCAATAGGAATCAGGGGTAAAACTCTCCACTGGTTGGAGTCATACCTAGCACAAAGGAAGTTGGTTGTGGCCGTTGGAGGTCAGTCATCTCAGCTCCAGGACATCACTGCAGGAATTCCTCAGGGTAGTGTCCTTGGCCCCACCATCTTCAACTGCTTCATCACTGACCTTCCTTCCAACATAAGGTCAGAAGTGAGGATGTTCACTGATGATTGCACAATGTTCAGCACCATTTGCGACTCCTCAGATACTGAAGCAATCCATGTCCAAATGCAGCAAGACTTCGGATAGGGCTGCGAAATGGGAGGTAACATTTGTGCCATACAAATGCCAGGCAATGATCATCTCCAACAAGAGGGAAACTAACCATCACCCCTTGACATTCCATGGCATTACCATCACTGAATCCCCACTACTAACATCCTGTAGGTTACCATTGACCAGAAACTGAACTGGACTAATCATATATATACAATGGCTACAAGAGCAGGTCAGAAGCTAGGAATCCTGCAATGAGTAACTCACCTCCTGACTCGCCAAAGCCTGTCCACCATCCACAAGGAACAAGTCAGGGGTGTGATGTAATATTCCCCACTTGCCTGGATGAGTGCAAATCCCACAACACTCAAGAGACTTGACACACCGCTTGATTGGCACCACATTCACAAACATGTACTCCCTCCACCACCGATGCACAATAGCAGCAGTGTGTGCCATAAGATGCACTGCAGGAATTTACCAAGGCTCCTTAGACAGCACCATCCAAACCCACGACCAGTACCATCCAGAAGGTCAAGGGCAGTAGATAGATGGGAACACCAACACCTGGAAGTTCCACTCCAAGCCACTCACCATCCTGATTTGGAAATATGTCACTGTTCCTTTGCTGCCACTGGGTCAAAATCCTGGAACACCCTTTCTAACAGCACTGTTGTTATACCCACACAACATGGATTGTAGTGGTTCAAGAAGGCAGCTCACCAGTGCCTTCTCAAGGGCAACAAGATGGGAAATAAATGCTGGCTCAGCCAGTAAAGCCCATATCCTGTGAACGAATAAAAAAAAGTTAGGATACAGTAGCAGAGTTCTTGATGAGCTCAAGTTTATGAAGGGAAGGATGTGGGAGACTGATAGGGAGTGTGTTGGAATAGTCAAGTCTAGGGCTAAGAAAAAGGCATAGATGAGGATTTTATCAGCAAATGAGCTGAGGAAGGGACAGAGTCAGGTGATTTTATGGAGGTAGAATGTTGTGACCCTGATGATGGTGTTAAAAAGAGGCTAGAAGTTCACTTCAGAGTGAAATATGACACTGTTACGGACAGGAGGGGGATTAATTTAAACAGCCCTGATTTTTCCACTCACCACCCATCTGCAAACAGAAAGAAAGGTGTTTTTGAGTTTGACTGCCCCTTTATAAGTGTTTTCCCCAACCCTTTCCTTTTGGAGTGATCCAATCATCTATTAATAACCGCACAGCAAAATCGAGGTAAGGTAAAATAAGAGAGGTGGTTTACTTTATACACACACAAAATGCTGGAAAGGGTTTCACAGTAAAAGAGGGATAAGGGAATGAAAGGGATTCAGGCAAAAGACGACGATAAAAATAAGAATTATGGCTTCATGTGAGACCAGAGCTCAGAATCAATGTCCAAGGGAAATTCTTTTAGGTGGGTTTGTCTGGCAAAATTCCTGGTTTTGGTCCTAGGAACTCAGTTGCAGGTTGACTATGTTGAAGATGCAGCAAAGCATTCTTGCATCCTGGGTATTCACTCTGTAGGTAAAATACAAGGTTTTTTCTGGAAACCAGACTTAGAGAGAAATGGAGGTCAAAAGCAGGCTGCCAGCCTGGACTCCGGTATTCTTCGGAGGTTAAACTGCAACTGAAGATAAAATTCAAAAGCTGTATAACTGAAGGAATTCAGACAGCTCAAATCTCGATCATATGACAGGGTGGTTTCAGGTCAAGCTATTCAGCTAATGAGGAACCTGGTTGAAACCCATTGTGTTTTGGAGCAGGCAACAGAAGGGCCATTAGCACAACTTTGGAGATTAGAGACACAAATAAATCTACCGTTGTCCATAACTGGCTGGTGCAGCCTTATCGTCTACTGTCCTTTGTGCTGGTTTGGCTGGAATGATTATAGGACGCAAGGTGCAGGAGCCTGATGTGTTAGCCTTTGTTCATTTTAAAACTGCTCAGAAACTTCCATAAACCAGCATGTGATCAGCTGCAGCCATTTTATCAGCCCAGCAGTGTCAGAGAGAGTGATGGAGTCAGTTGTTCGAGAACAGAGTTTATAGAGGGGACCAAAGACATTTGCTTTGGTCTTCCCACTATTTGAGTGGAGGAAATTTCTGCTCATCCAGTACTGGATGTCAGACAAGCAGCCTATTAATTCAGCAACAGTGAAGGAGTCAAGAGAGGTGGCTGTGAGGCAGAGTTGGGTATTGTCAGTGTACACTGGAAACTGATGAAGAGTTTTTGGATAGTGTTGCTGAGCAGAAGTATCTAGATGAGAAATAGGAGGAGGTGCATCAATGGACAGTGTACTGGGATTTGTTGCCCAATCCCGCCTGGAAAGGTCAGGTTGCCACTAACCTCACCCTGGTGGAAGATACCAAAAGGCCAAGAATAGATCTTTGGGGAACACCAGAGGTAATGTTGCAGGAGCAGGAAGAGAAGCCATTGCAAATGATACCCACCTCAAGTGGAAGCACCTCTGCTTCACCAGGTTGAACGTTTTCCATTTGATCTCATCTGTTTAAAGAAAACTATGCAGCTTTTACTTAAAACAAAATTCAACATGTTACTGTTTTATTGCTGGTATGAAATATTCAGACAGGTCACACTAGGTCACCTATCCAAATCTTCATTTTGTTTGTTAAAAAAAAAGGGAATTTTCTCATTAAAACAGTCAAATTATGTCCATCACTGACAGAAAAATTTCCTCCTGGTTGGGCTAAGAAGACACAATGACCAAATTCACTTTGCTGAATCATATGTTGCTGTTTTCTGCCCTTATATCCCCTTAGGAAGGACCGAATAATAACACTATCAAGAGTGCAGCGTGTAGGGAAGCTGTGTCTGAGAAGGCAACATTTCCATTCCTTTATGTGATTTTACTGCTCAGGCATGAATAATTAGCCACTGCATATGAAGACAGGTAATAACAAACGGACAAAGAGTTCTTTGACTTAAGAGATTTATGCCTCGAATGAAAGAACCAGAAAGTCTTGTGACTGAAACCATTGTTCAGAAATGGAGCCTAAGGTCTCTAATTGACTTATCAGGGTAGTGTGTCACCTTACCAATTCTGATGGGCAATAAGTTACAACATCTGGGCTATGGAATTATGCTTTGTCACTGTTTTGCGGAAGGCATGAAATTACATGTCCTGTGAGGCACCCATGCTGGACAAGATGCACCTGAGCATATTGTTTGTGCACTGGTAGCATGAGGAGAGTTCTGGTAGTGAAGCAATCTGCTGTTCTGACTGATTGATACACCTTGGTAAAACTTCAGCCTCTCAGGTTTATTGAACGCCTGTGCTAATCACCACTCAGCTGAACATGAGTTGAGCGATGCGAGGGATGCCCCCACTCTCCACTATTGCAATTTAAAGGGATAGGCATCTAACTTGAGGTATTTTTAACCTCTGTGGTTGCAAAGTTGATGAAAATACTGTGGCTCGTTTTTAGAGGTTTGATGCTGACCTTGTGCATCCATTCGGAAAGGGCAGAGGGTTTTGTCACCTATAGTCTGCAAGAAGCATGGGGGCTGTCATTTCAGTACTGGTGGATCTCGTTGGGAGTGGGGGCAGGAGGGAGGTATCTGTCCCTTGGGTCCTTGATCCCAGGGTAAGGACCACTGATGCCTAGTGCAGTGTTTGAATGGCACTTATCGGTGGGCCTTCCCATAAAGTAGGCAACTCGGGGCTCTCCCCTTGTCTATGCCTAGCAAGCGGGCAAGAGCCCCATAGCCTACAGTAAATTCTGCCCAGAGACTTTGACTTTAAATTCAATCAAAACAAACTGTAATCTTGGACATTGAATGTTATATTACAATAATAAAGAGAAAGTTGTTTGTACCAAACTATAGTGACACTTACAATTAAGTTAATGTTAGTCTGATGACTATTTAGATTCTGTTGTTAGGAATGAAATTATTTTTCCTCTAATCATTACATTAATATTGGATTATAGCACAGCATTAATCATGTCTGTAGAATTGTAGTAAAACAAAATAATATTATCAGTACTTCTCAGGGTTTGGTATATCTCCCTCTGGTTTCAATGTCTCTCTGACAAATACGTTAAGATAGGCATCCCTCAGCATTGAATTGTGGTCCTATTTTTGCTATGTTTGATCTGCTCAATAATAATGGACATCAATTGGTTGGGCTGTGTAGAATTGTGAAGCATGACAAACTACCTCCCAAAATATATATAAATGGTCCAGTGTCAATTCTGATATGAGAGAGAAATTGAGCCTGTAAGAACATAAAGTATATGAAATATAAAACTGGGCTGAAAGAAGTACAAAATCTTATGATTCTGACATTTTGAAGGTGCTTTGATTCCTATTTCTTCATTATGTTTGTGTTCATCAAGATAAAGATCTCCGCATCAGAGAATGGCATATTTTTCCATTCAGTGTCCGCTAGGGTTGCCAAAGCTCCATGTTTGGCCTGCAGTCCCCAGGTATTGGCGATTCATCTCTAAGACACTACTATGCACAACCCTGGAGAAAAATTATTAATTTTAAAAATATTGGAAATGGGGAAAAAAAGGCTGTTTGACTGAATCAAATGTCAACCAACTGGGCAATGAACAGTCTTTTGGCTTTCCAGTCAGTGTGAGAAGGTAATGTGCTGTGAGGATGGATGTGTTGGGCAACCAAAGACAGGAGTGTAGGCTGGGGATGATGGGGGCAGGAATACATTCCACCAGAGTTGATCATTTTAATACCTGTTTCAGCATGATTTGCTGCAGGGCCAAGCATACTCAGTTTTGCCTCACAATGTGCCTTAACTCATCCTCAGTGTGAATTTTGTGACTTTCTATATCAAATTTTCTAACTGTACCTTTTCATGAAGTAAGTATGGAAAAGGAAGGGCAATGGATCCATCCAAGTTCATCCACTCCACTTTGCATGCTGCTGCCTCAAAGCTGGCTCAAAGAAGTGTCTCCAAGAGTCTGGAATATCTAAGTGCTGATTGGGACTGATGGAACTCCTGCAATAAAATGTTTGAATTCTGTTGTAAAATGGTTGAATTCTCATAGTAATTGTGATTGTATTTTTGCAGTAAAACATGATTGAACTTGTGTAAATTTGATTGAATTCCTGTGGGAAGAACACTAACTATTGAAAACTTTGAGTTAACGCCTCATTTTCAAACCTCATACCAGTTGAACTTTGAAAGTTACAGAATTTAAGAGTGTCTTTCTTAAGTAAGGCTTTCTTTTAAAACAGGCACATGCAGAATTTGTGGGATTGCTAGACTCCATCAATTTAAGATTGTGTGGAGTCATATTACCAGTTGGAAATGCAATCATTGTGCAGGTAATCAAGTGACCTGCACTGTATGGAAACTTTACATTGTTATTTAGCTTGAGTTTTAATTTTCTTCATAGTAGGGTGAATAAGGTGGGGTGGGGGGCATAAAGAGGAGCAAGAATCTGCTACCTGGATAGAACAGCAGCAACGTGCATTGGGAATTACCGTATTGTGGTGACATGCGCCTAATGCTCTTAGTGGAAATGGGAAAGCAGGTGCTAACCGTGCTGACTGATCAATGAGTCAGCTGTTTGATGCATCTGCAAGCAGTGTATTGGATGATCCTTATGCTGGTGTAGTAGGAGATTGGAACAGAAAAAATAAGAGTAGTGATATTAGCAGTGCTATCCTTTGGAGGAGCTTGGCAATGGTGCTTACTGCAGTAGATGCAATTGGCTTGCTGCTGACCTGGAGCCTGCAGACCTAGTTGTCTTCCATTGGCAGATCGGTGTGCTTTGGTGTCCAAATATGCTTCACAGCCTAATGATAATCGAGGACGGTCGAGCTCTAATACCCATTGATATTCCTGACATGCCTTCTCTCATATTATATCACTGCAGTCTTTAAAAAATTGGCTTCAGAATGTTAGACCATGAGTCAAGGGATAAGAGGAGAAAGAAGGGGCTTGGAAATTTATCCTGCTGCCTACTGTTTAATTTTGCTAAGTATTAAATTGTAGCCAACATAGGGAGGGAAAGTTGTGTGGAAATGTGAAGCAAGCTTATTAATTTATATTGGTACAAAAGTTGAGTACCTCCTCTTCCATTGGCTAGCCTGATCTTTCTGAGTTGCCACACAGATTTATTGAAGGCACCCTGACTACCAAGGCCACAATCTTCCACTGTACCATCGGTTTCATCGATCAGTCCCTTTCCCACTGTCCAAGAGATTTGTTGATTCTTTTTCTCTTTCTTGGGTCATTAAAACATCAATGGGAGGAACCTGAGAATGTAGAAACTCTAGGCCCTGTTGCAATGTCAGTTACTCATCTTGTACCCTGATATTCTTTTGCAAGAGCAAAAATGTTGCGAATGTTGAAAATCTGAAATGCAAACCGCTAATGTTGGAATTACTCTCAACAGGTCTGTTAAAGAAATAGAGCTACCATTTCAGGTCGATGACCGTTAGTCAGAATTTCGTAATTCCACTTTTTTCTGCTTTTATTTCCCAAAGCTCTTTTGGTGTCATCGTTCAAATACTACAACAGCATCAGAATTCAATCCCCCACAGATGAGTTCTCAATAGAGGGCGACAGTAATGCTGGGAGCCTGCTACAAATATAATTATATAATTATACAAATGTGATTAACTTGAGAAAATGAAAATATGTTGGGGCCAGAGAATGAGAACACTCATGTGGACTAAAATCAAGGCTACCTCTCTATTTCTCCTTAATTGTTTTAAATTAACTGGTTGCAATATTGCTACACTTCCTCCTGAAATTGTTGCAATATTTTTCAATTTCCTTTCCTTCCAGCTCAGTTGAAGTGTGTCCTCTGCTCTCTTGGGCGGAATCTCGTGGAAGTAACTGGGGCCTTGACTGAAAGAGTCAGTGAGACCATTCCCACTCTGTCGCTACTCTTCCGGAAGACCCATCGCATCTTGTACCACTCAGGCACTTCACAGTCCACGGCAGGTTGGCCCTGGGATGAAGGACTCCAGAAGCGGAACTCCCACTCGTTGAGAGCTGTCGGCCAATCCGAGGCCGGCAGCTCTTCTGATTTCAGCAGTGCCACTGGAGAGCTTGATCCCGGGGATAAGGCCCGCCCTAGCCTGTCAAGTACTGCTGCCAGTACTACACCCACCCAAGGCCTCGGATCGAGGAGGGACCCAGGCACAGGGTACTGATGGTGGGAAGGGTGTCGCAGAGTGGGGGGGGCGGGGTTGCTGACTAGATGGGGGAGGAGCATCAGCAATGAAAGCAGGAGGATGACTCTCAGTGGGCCCCCCTTTGCTGATGCTGGGTCCCTCTATTAGGCACTGAGTGCCTTTGAATAAAGGACCCCCCCCCCCCCCCCCCCCCCCCCCCCCCCCCCCCCCCACATCCAGCCATGAGTCCACAAAGAAATGCACAAGGATTTGCTTACTGTTCTCCCGGAATGGTAAGCCCCCCCACACCCACCACTGGGTTTATACCAGCAGCAACAGGATGAGGCCCTTAATTAGGCATTAATTGCTCACATTAATTGTAACGGAGGCTGGACAAGTAATCCAGAGACCCAGGGTAATGCTCTGGGGACCTGAGTTCGAATCCCACCATGGTGGAATTTGAATTCAATAAAAATCTGGAATTAAAAGTCTAATGATGACCATGAAACCATTGCTGATTGTTGTAAACACCTATCAGTTCACTAATGCCATTTAGGGAAGGAAATCTGTCATCTTTACCTGGTCTTGCCTACATGGTAATGTGGTTGACTCTTAAATTCCCTCTGAAATGGCCTAGCAAGCCACTCAGTTGTATCAAACCACTTGGACGGACCATCCGGCATCGACCTAGGCACTAGAAATGACAACGGCAAACTCAGCCCGTCAGCCCTACAAAGTCCTCCTTACCAGTAACTGCGGGCTAGTGCCAAAATTGGGACCAGTCTCACAGACTAGTCAAGCATCAACCTGACATAGTCATCCTCACAGAATCATACCTTATAGATAATGTCCCAGACACCACCATCACCATCCTTGGGTATGTTCAGTCCCACCGGCAGGACAGACCCAGCAGAGGTGGCAGCACAATGGTGTACAATCGTGAGCGAGTTGCCCTGGAGTCCTCAACATCAACTCCAGACCCCATGAAGTCTCAGGGCATCAGGTGAAACATGGGCAAGGAAATCTCCTGCTGATTATGACATACCACCTCCCCTCAGCTGATGAATTAGTGGTCCTCCATGTTGAACGCCATTTGGAGGATGGGTGGCAAGGGCACAGAATGTACTCTGGGTGGGGACTTCAATGTCCATCACTAAGAGTAGCTCGATAGCTTCACTACTGACTAGCTGGCTTAGTCCTAAAGGACATGGCTGCTAGACTGGGCCTGTGCCAGGTGGTGAGGGAACGAACAAGAGGGAAAAATATACTTGACCTTATCCTCACCAACCGGCCTGCCACAGAAGCATCTGTCCCTGACAGTATCGGTAGGAGTGACCACATCACAGTCCTTGTGGAGGCAAAGTCCCGTCTTCACATTGAGGACACCCTCCGTCGTGTTGTGTGGCACTACCACTGTGCTAAATGGGATAGATTTCGAACAGATCCAGCATCTTAAGACAGGGCATCCATGAGGTGCTGTGGGCCATCAGCAACAGCAGAATTATACTCAAACACAATGTGGCCTGGTATATCCCCCACTCTACCATTACCATCATGCCAGGGGATCAGTCCTGGGTCAATGAAGAGTGCAGGGGAGCATGCCAGGAGCAGCACCAGGCATACCAAAAAATGAGGTGTCAACCTGGTGAAGCTATAACACAGGACAACTTGCATGCCAAACAGCATAAGCAGCAAGTGATAGAGCTAAGCAATCTCACAGCAGATCACATCTAAGATCTGTTGTGAATGGTGGTGGACAGTTAAACAACTGACTGGAGGAGAAGGCTCCACAAATATTCCCATCCTCAATGATGGAGTAAGCCTAGCACATCATGCAGAAGATAAGGCTGAAGCATTTGTAGCCATCTTCAGCCAGAAGGGCCAAGTGGATGATCCATCTTGGCCTCCTCCGGATGTCCACAGCATCACAGATGCCAGTCTTCAGCCAATTTGATTCACTCCACATGATATCAGAGAACACCTGAAGGCACTGGGCACTGCAAAGGCCATGGGCCCTGACAATATTCCGACAATAGAACTGAAGGCTTGTGCTCTGAAACTTGCTGCGCCCCTAGCCAAGCTGTTTTAGTGCAGCTGCAACATCGGCATCTACCTGGCTATGTGGAAAGTTGCCCAGGTATGTCCTGTACACAAAAAGTAGGAAAAATCCAACCAGACCAATGAGTGCCCCATCAGTCTACTCTCAATCAACAGTAAAGTAATGGAACGGGTCATCAACAGTATTATCAAACAGCACTTCCTTAGCAATAACCTGCTCACTGACACCCAGTTTGGGTCCCACCAGGGACACTCAGCTCCTGGCCTCATTACAGCCTTGGTTCAAAAATGGACAAAAGAGCTGAACTCCTGAGGTGAGGTGAGAGTGACTGTCCTTGACATCAAGACAGCATTTGACCGAGTGTGGCATCAAGCAGCCTTAATGAAATTGGAGCCAAAGGGAATCAGGGGAAAACTCTCCACTGGTTGGAGTCATACCTAGCACAAAGGAAGATTGTTGTGGTGTTGGATGTCAGTCAATCCAGCTCCAGGACATTACTACAGCAGTTCCTCAGGGTAGTGTTCTGGGCCCAACCATCTTCAGCTGCTTCATCAATGACCTTGCTTCCATCATAAGGTCAGAAATGGGGGTGTTCGCTAATGATTGGAAGTTCCCCTCCTAGCCACTTAACATCCTGACTTGGAAATATATTGCCATGCCTTTACAGTTGCTTGGTCAAAATCCTGGAACCCCCTCCCTAACTTACTTTATAGACCCCTCTCTTAACACAGGAGTTCCTCAGGGTAGTGTTGTGCTTCATCAATGACCAACCTTCCATCATAAGGTCAGAAGTGGGCTTGTTTGCTGGTGATTGCACAATGTTTGGTAGCATTCACAACTCCTCAGATACTGAAGCAGTCCATGTCCAAATGCAGCAAGACCTGGACAATATCCAAGCTTGGGCTAACAAGTGGCAAGTAACATTCACGCTACACAAGTGCCAGACAATGACCATCACCAGCAAGAGAGAATCTAACCATCGCCCCTTAACGTTCAATGGTGTTACCATCACTGAATCCCCCACTATCAACATCCTGGGGTGTCACCATTGACCAGAAACTGAACTGGACTAGCCATATAAATATTATGGCTACATGAGCAGGTCAGAGGCTAGGAATCGTGCAATGAGTAACTCACCTCCTGACTCCCCAAAGCCTATCCATCATCTACAAGGCACAAGTCAGGAGTGTGATGGAATACTTCCCACTTGCCTGGTTGAGTGCAGCTCCCGCAACACTCAAGAAGCTTGATACCATCCAGGACAAAGCAGCCCGCTTGATTGGCACCACATCCACAAACATTCACTCCATCCACCACCGACGCACAGTAGCAGCAGTGTGTAGCATCTACAAGATGCACTGCAGCAATTCAACAAGGTTCCTTAGACAGCACCATCCAAACCCATGACCACTACCACCTAGAAGGACAAAGGCAGCAGATAGATGGGAACACCACCACCTGGAGGTTCCCCTCCAAGTTGCTCACCATCCTGACTTGAAAATATATGCACTGTCGCTGGGTCAAAATCCTGAAACTCCCTCCCTAACAGTAGTGTGGGTGTATCTACAACACATGGATTGCAGCAGTTCAAGAAGGCAGCCGTCCACCACCTTCTCAAGGGCAGTTAGGGATGGGCAAAAAAAGCTGGCCCAGCCATCGAAGCCCACATCCCGTGAATGAATAAAAAAACCCATAAGGGCCTCAATTGTTGGTGGGGCAGAAAGGTCATCCATGGACATTGAACATGGCATGGTCGATGTGTTTTGGGGAGTCAAGGTAAGTTACTTGCCATGGAACCCCCAGCCTCTGTCCTGCTCTTGTAGCTACAGTATTTATACAGTAGGTCCTGTTATGTTTCTGGTCAATGGTGATCCCTATGTTGTAGATAGTGGGGGATTCAGCAAAGGTAATGTCATTGAATGTCATGGGGAGATAGTTTCTCTTGTGTTGGAGGTGGTTATTGCCCGGCACTTGTGTGGTGCGAACTTTACTTTTATCATCCCAAGCCTGAATGCTGATCAGGTCTTGCTGTGTGCGGACATGGACTACTTCAATATTTGAAGAGCTGTGAATAGTATCGAACGCTGTGCAATCATTATTAAACATCTCCACATCTGACCTCATGTTGAAGGGAACATCATTGACGAAGCAGCTGAAAATGGTAGGGCCTAGGACACTACCCAGAGGAACTGCTGCAGCAAAGACCTTGGGTTGAGATGATTGGCCTCGAACAGCTACAACCATTTTCCTCTGTGCTAGGTATGACTGCAACCATGGGAGAGCTTTCCCCTAATTCTCATTGACTTCAGTTTTTCTAGGACTCCTTGATGCCACATTTGGTCAAGTGCTGCCCTGATGTCAAGGGCAGTCACTTTCACCTCCTCTTTGGAATTCAGCTCTTTTTTCCATGTTTGGACCAAAGCTGTGATGAGGTCAGGAAGGGAGTGGCTCTGGCGGACCCAAACTGAAAACTCATAAGCAGGTTTTTGCTGAGTAAGTGCTGCTTGGCAGCACTGTTGATGCCACCTTCCATCATTTTGCTGATGATTGAGCATAGACTGAAGGGCTGATAATTGGCCGGATTGGATTTGTTTTGCTTTTTTGTGGAATGGGCATGCCCAGAGCAATTTTTCACGTTGTTGATCAGATGCCAGTGTTGTAGCTGCACTGGAACAATTTGGCTAGGGGCACACCTAGTTTCGGAGCTCAAGTCTTCAGTATTGCAACTGGGATGTTATCAAGGTCCATAGTCTTTGCTGTATTTAGTGCCATCAGCTGTTTCTTGCCATCACATGGAGTGAATCAAATAGACTGAAGATTGGCACCTGTGATGCTGGGGACCTCAAGAAGAGCCACTTCTGGTTGAAGATGTTTGCAAATGCATCACTCTTGTCTTTTGCACTGACATGCTGGACTTCATCATAATTGACGATGGGAATGTTTTTGGAGTTGTTTAGTTGTCCACACCATTCACAACTGGATGTGGCAAGACTGCAAAGCTTTGACATGAGCCATTGGTTTGGGATCGCCTAGCTCTATCTAAAGCATGCTGGTTCTGCTGTTTAGCATGCAGGTAGCCCTGTGTTGTATCTTCACCAGATTGGCACCTCATATATAGGTCTACCTGGTGCTGCTCCTAATGTGCTTTCCTACATTCCTCACGGAATCAGAATTAGTTATCTGCCTTGATGGTAATGGTAGAGTGAGGGATATGATGGGATATTATGGACTGAGAGATTACAGATTATGGTTGAATATAATTCTATTGTTGCTGATGGCACACAGTGCCTTATGGATGTCCAGTCTTAAGCTGCTAGCTCTATTCTGAGTCTATCACATCTAGCACGGTGGAGGGTGAACTGAGTGTGAAGATCTGACTTCCTTTCCAGAAGGACTGTGTGATGATCACCCCCACCAAAGCCATCATGGACAGATTGGTGAGGAGGAGGTCAAGCACATTTTTGTCTCTTGTTAATTTTCTCACCACCTGCCCCAGACCCAGTCTGGCAGATATTGTAGTATAAGGGCATCTGGCAGAGCAAGGATTAATGCGGGACTGGGAAACAATACCACCCACAGTGTTCTGTCAAGCGACACATGCCCAGGGACTAGAGTCAGTTGTGGGCTGGACAAATACCTGTCTAGAAGCAAGCATGGAGTTAGCTCATAGCTTGAGCTATACCCTGCTATACGTATATAGTTATGTATTATCAATAAACACATAATCTTTAACCATACAAGACTCAGAACCTCTTTGTGAGAACTATTGAACTGAACATGCAAAAAACAACATTGTGACAGTGAATAGAAAAATCCAGAACCTCAGAGAAGCTAGAGAAGAAATTCAAAATCTGGAAAACTCAAGGAGCAGCATTCTGACCTGACTGAAAGCACCTGAAGTGAAGACACAGAGGGAGATCGCCTGAAAGGAGATCCATTGCAGAATTGGAAGCAAAAAGGCAGAGAAAAAAACTCCACCGTGCAGTTGAGGACTCCACAAGATCTCATCCATTATGAATGGCCACAGAGTGCAGAGTCAGAGGACCTATCAGTTCTAAGCCAGAACTAGTTTACAAAGCTTCAGTGCTTTAAAAAAAAGTCAGAGCAGCCTGTTTCCAGAAGCACCGCAGCCAGCCCGGATTCAGAATTGGGGCCATACCACGTGGTGGACGAGTTCATTGTAAAGAAACAAAAAGAAGCAGAAGGTTTAAAAACCTCTGCCAAAGCTGGGAATCCACTGTAAAACAACTAAAAATCTTCCGCGATCTCAGGGAAGGCCCAGATAGTTGATTGAGTAAATCACTGCACAAAACTAAAGACAAAGAGGTCAGGACCACCATCGCCGTGGGAGCCCGCCAAAACATGACAAGCAGGGGGTGGACTCTTTGAAATAACAGTTACTGCACTGCCATCTTTAAAACCTGCACAGCACCCCTGAACTTTAAAGCTACCCTGGTCAACAAATCAACATTACTAGAAAAGTTTGGATCTGACAGGAAAGGTTCTTAGGATATCTGATAGCTTCAGGATTAGATAAAAAGACAGAAGCTGAACAAGTAAATATTCTACTTTATTCAGGAGGTCTGATAGCCGATGAAATTAATGTGAGGTAAGAAATAAACACATCCTCTGATAAATTTGATGAAACTCTAAAATCATTCAAAACATATTTAATCTAAGAAGCAACAAAATTTTAGAGATAGCAAAATTCAAAAAATGTATCCAACATCCTAGAGAACCAGTTGACTCTTTTATAAACAAATTAGACAGGTTGGCTGAAGGCTGTGACTACAGTGATCTTAAGTCAGAAATCATATGGGCAGAATTGTTGTTGGAATGGTTAATGATACCCTTTCTGACATATTACAGGCCAAGGAAGATCTGACTCTAGAAAAAGTCGTCCAAATAATCAGACAGTCTGAAATCTGCCAACAGCATCGATCCATTTTACATGGTGAAAGCAAGCCATGGTACAAAGCAGCCCCAACTGTCCAGCTAGTGAAGCAAAAAAGGGGCAGAGAGACTCCAGGCCAAGGAAGGCAATATCCAAACTGACCGCAAGAGGATGGGCATCCATGTTAGTGCTATTAAGCCAAACAACCTCATAGGTGAAAGCAATGTCCAGCAATCTCAGTGCAGGATTTCAACTGCAACTGCCTGGGACACATTGGAAAGCTATGCAAAGCTAAGATACCCAGATGGGCGGAGGACCCCAAGACAATCCATGGGAATGAGGTACCACACCAGGAAGAAACACAACCATGCTTCTTGGGAGAGGTCAAAGATCCTGGATTCTCTTTTTGGAATGAGAACATATCAGTAAAGGGTCACCTCACCAATTTCAAATCGGACATGGGAGCCAGATAAGGAGCCATGGTTGCGAGATCTCTGGCTATGAATGATAGATATGCCCCTCTACGGGCCTGGAGGAATCTGACTTCTGGTCATAGGCATGATCCTAGAACACTAAGGTATGGCAACAAGCATTTATTCAAAGTCATGTACATCATCGAAAGCCAGACTTTTTCTCTCTTGAGATGTCTGTGTTGCCCTTAACCTTCTTAAAATGGCAGAAGATGTCAAGAGAACCTCTGTCATCAACTACGCACAGCTGCAAGCTCCTAAGAGATCTACCCGTGAAGAGTCTCTCAACTGGAACTCTACATTTTCTTCACTCTTTGTAGAGCCGCTTTGCCAATTTCCTTGCAGGCGGTAGAAGCTCCTCTTTGGTCGGACCAGCCAAACCTTCAGATAATTACCACTGTACCTTAAGTGGAAGACACACAGGAAAATTACCAACTTCAGAAGAATGAGCCTTGACACCAGGCTCCAACGGTCGCTGTCACACTACCTGTAAACATCACGGTGCAGATACTGCAACCTCCAGCCAACATGCAAAGCTGCAAGACAATGTTGGAGCAAGGAAATAGCGACCATCAACTTACTAGAGTACACCTCAGTGAGACAGGGAAGAACACAGAGTTGTGATAAAAGGCGAACATCAAGGTGAGCCCATTGATGAGGAATTTCTGAACTGGGAGAGACACCTTCAACTCCCACAAAGGTCATGATGGTCCACACAGAAAAATAAAAACTGGATTCATAAAAGGAATGAACGGAGTTACCATACTCGCCAGAAAGAACGGGACAAGCTGGTGGTGCCCGAGCAGAGCAGGTGGGAAGTTGACAAAGAGAAGATCAACTCCAAAGAGTGGGAAAAGCATATCAGAGAAAGACAACCAAGTGCCAGACTACAACTCAAACTCTGAATCAACAAAGGTTGCCCAAATCAACAGAGCCTACCATTCTTCAGAATGTGGCCAGAACAAGACCTGGAAAAAGTGTCAAGCCTCCAGACCATCTAAATTTATAAAATCAGAGACTTGAGGGTGGGAGAAGGGATAGCATGATTGTAATGTAAATAAGCTGGGTAAAGACTCTGGGGAGTTGTAGTATAAGGGCATCTGATATAGCAAGTGTTAATGTGGGACTAGGAAACAGTACCACCCACACTGTGATGTAAAGAAACACATGACCTGAGACTAGAGTCAGTTGCGGACTGGACAGAGACCTGTATAGAAGCAAGCATGGAGTTAGCTCATTGCCTGAGCTATACCCTGTATATATGTACATAGTTATGTGCTATCAAGAAGCACTTAATGTACAACCATACAAGACTCAGAACTTCTTTGTGAGACCTACTGAACTGATCATACAACGTACAATAGATATGTCCTTCAGGACTTGGACAACTTGGTCAATAGTGATACTATTGAGCCACTCTTGTATAATTTCATTTATAAAATGCAGCATTTGCAACATTTTATAACCAACCTCATTCATTTTAACTTCATTTATCACTGGAATCTTCACTTACAAAGCTTGCAATCAATTTTAACTGATGGGATAGCCCACTGGTGGAACACACAAGTAGCTCATCCCTTCCAAGGCACAGAGGCTTTGAGACCCAGGCCTCATTTAAATGGAGCAGGTGAGTAGTGGGCAGCTGGATTCCAAACAGTCCTCTAAATCTGGAGGGGAGTTGTGGTAAGGGAGGAAAATTGCGATCACAAAGGTACGGGTAGCTGGGATGGCAGTGGTCTTATTATTTTTATGGGCGGGGTGAGCAGCCTTCTCCTGGCCCCACAAAAACAATTTAATACTTATCCATCCAAAGCCTATTGGGCTCTATCACTAGTGAAGCTTACCAGAGAGTACATGGCTCTTGCTTTGACCAGTTCCAGCCAAAAATGGAATTCAAGATCTCCATATATGACCCCAACACATTGATAGGCCTGTTGAGAAGTGGGAGTATGTTGATCATCAGTATTATACCATTTTGGATCCTACCAACTCCAATTTCAGGTCAATTTTGAAACTTAAATCAATCACCTCATTTCTCCTAGAACTACAAAGATGGATTGCATTGTTAGCACTCCTCTCTCATAGACTGATCTTTTTCAGTGCTTCCTGTTCTGTTGGAGTCTCAGTTACAGCCAAGTTTCTGGTAAATCAGCAACCTAATTTAGCTTTTATATATAAACAGTAATGCATTGTAGGGAGACAAATAAATCTCTGCAATTTAGAAGAAAACCAAGATAAAAGATATCTTTCATAAAGATGTAAACAAAAATGAATAACAGAAGACAGCACGAAAAGTGTACTGCCAAACCGGAACAAACAAAGGCCAAAAACTCTCAGAGCCTTTGAGAACCCACGGCTGCTCACACTGTTTTTTGTAGGCCCTTCATAGAGAGATGGAGGGGGCATCCTTCTCAATCCCAGTTTAAGCAGATGGGAAATAGCTTTTCAATCCACTGTAACTTTTAATTGAAGTATTGGCTCCTTTTCAGCAAGGCCACTTTAGGCCTGTCAAAGAAAAGCCGGCTGCAAAATCACACTTAATTCTAAAAGGACACAGATCCAGCCACCTGGATTTTAGCCACATCTTCTGCTCCCCAGGGCCTGTTTGGCTTCAGTGCCACCAGCAAGCTAAATGGGAGGCATTGGGTTGCCTATGTAGTAGTAAGGATTACAAATAATTTCTAAAGAATAAAACTATAGGTCTTCAACATGGGTAATTTAAATGAAAAGGACAATCCTCTTAAGCAAGAAAAGGGAGGTTTTGAAATTTTAACAGTTTGCTTTGAGTTTACCCTATTGTGAAAAACACTTGATCTTGCTTGCCAACTTCAAAATTCCTTTTGCAACAGAAAAACAGGAAGACAGTTTCCTCTTTCCCTTCCCCCGCTTTGCCTTTAAAGACAATCTTACCGTTCATTTTCTTTGGCTCTCAGTATACTTCCTGTAGAACACTGCAGTCTCCAATCTGACATATGCTGGTGGTTCTCTGCACACCCTTAGCTCTACATACTCTATATGTGTTAACCCCATCATCTATGCGTATCCAGGGCACCTCCAGAATGTAAGCTGGAAAATTCTACTCATTGGCTAGCCTTATTCAAGCTGCTTCTCAGCTCTGGTGATCTGGAAAATGAATTAAATTCCTGGACGCAGTGCAACAAGAAACAGTAAAAATAATTGCCTAAGAGCCACACACTGTCCAAGTTGGTGACTCCCCCATGTGGATTTAAGACACAGGTTGGAGTTGTCCGCTTCCATTTGTGGTGGGTGTCATAGCGGGCAGGAACGGAAAATATTGGGAGATCGCAATAATTGGTTTCACGTCATCATAAAGCCAGTTTGCGATCATCCACTCCACCTGGATCAATGGCGGGCTGCAATTCCTGCTGCCGCACATTGGGAATCTAATTTCAATACTTTCATTATAAGCCCTGCTTGCCAGAATCATCCACCCATACTGGATCATCCAGGTACTTGTGCCGACGTGTTTCACAACTGAAATAAGTGATGTGCACCTGGCGAGCTGCACTTCGCTCAGGACTTTGAGGTTTGTTTGCTTACCTTGCTTTGGGCAACACTCGTTGTCATCAGTGCCAGGCTTCGCAGGCAGCACCATATCACTTTTAGGGGGGCTTATGGGCAGGTCTCTACCTACCAGATCAGCCGTATGGTGGGGGTAGGTTTCCAAAGGCTGCAGTGCTAGGTCTTTCTTGGGAAAGGGGCAGAAGTGGCCTCAGGCAAGGGAAGAGGCTGCAGGGTAAAGGTTTTACTGGGGAAAGGGGGTATCCCAGGATGTGTGTGGGGGCATATGTTGATCTGTGCAAGTGGCCTCAAGATGGTGAGGGCTGAGAAGGCCGTCTCCAGAGGAGATGAGGCCAGATGGAGATGTGAGGGTGTGTGTGAGGGAGTGAGTGTTGATGTCCCTTGAGCTGGCAGTGAGTGAGATGCCAGTGAATGTGCAATGGCCTTGTGAGTGTGTGGTTTCGATGAGGTGGTTGCCTTACCCTGGCAGCACAGATGAGATCTTTCATCCTCTTTCTGCACTAGATGGCCAACCTCTTCAACGTTGGCACTGACCATCAGTGTCACCGCCTCCCAAGCTGAAGTGGTGAGATTGCTGGGCTTCCTGAGGCCAGAGCAGGAGTGGAGGACATCATGTCAGGCCTCCAAAAGACATTCCAGCGATGGGTCACTGAACTCTTCCTGGCTTTCACAGCCATGTCTTCACTGGAGCAGTCCTGGGCTGCAAACATTGAAAACTGTGTGCTCAGCTGCAGTTTAGATATGGCACCTGGAGTGAGAAAATGGTGAGGTAATGGCTTGGTGGGCGATTCAGAGGCTTGCCTGCCAACGAGACGGCATGTTTCCTGTGACTGCATAATTAATGAGGCAGGAAGCGGACGATACAGCATGAAAATCCACCATTGTGGCCGGCAGGTAAAATGTCATTTTTCATGCCTGCAACTGTATTTAGTGCAATTCTGGGATGATTCTGCCCAGTTTCTCACAGTTGAAAATGTCCCATTTACAGGGGCACACATAGCACCTGACCTCCAACCAACAATAGGAAATAGGAAAGGAAATAGGAGTGGAGGTCAGCGTGATGCCTATTCCAGGTCTTTCATATTGGTTTCTGCTTATATTTATAACGTCGCTACCTCCAACCAGAAACATACATCAAATACATTGGGTTGAGATTGGATGTGGTGAGAGTCTTGCCCTTTCTCCGTTACATACTGCTCCAGAAATAGGACATTGCGCAAAGACAAACACACTTATGTTTTCATGGCTGATAGTGAAAATTCACTGAAAGTCTCAATGACAACCTACTCCACATCATAAAGCATAGAAGCTGTTGGAAAACCAACATCTGTTTAAAGAAAAAAGCTGGATGACATTCTAGAAATTTCTGAATACCACAGTTTTAAATTGAATTTTCCAGTCTAAAATTAATCCAAATCCAAAAATGCTAAGTAATTTTGCAATGTTATCTTAGTGCTATATTAATGCAGTCATCCTCAACTGAACAGATAGTTTCAGAATTAACTATTTCATGTGGCATTTATTTGACATTTGACTGATCTGTTCTTTCTGTAGGCTGATGAAATTTATATAGAATCATAATGGTTTTAAGTCTAGCTGTTCTCAAGCTTTATTTGAATGCTGCTTTCCTCTGTTTCCTTTTGTGCCAAGGAACCAGTAAAGGCACTGCCCCTCCTGTTTGTGTATCACTGCATTGTACACATTAAGCTTAAGATTGGCATGAAAATACATCACAGCAAGCTCCAACAAACAGCAATGAGATAATGACCAGATCATGTTTGCTAGTGGTTTTGATTGAGGGATAAATATTGGCCAGAACACTGGGAAAACTCCCTGCTCTTCTTGGAATCCCTTGGGATCCTTTATACCCACTTGAGAGAGCAGAAAAAGCCTTACTTTAACTTCGCATCTGGAAGTTGTCACTCTTAACAACTCATCCAATGATTTGTCTGATGCCTACTTGTTAAGATGCCCAACTATGATTACTGAGATTGAGCACTGATTGGGTAATTCAATTTTCTTCTGATGGAGAAAAGGGCATAATCCTGCCTGCCTGATAATTAAAGCAATTAAACACGTGCATATTTAAACTGCAGCCAAGATCAGAGGATATGTTTTATTTTTTAAAGAATATTTTTGTGCAGCCACACATTAGGGAAACCTGGTGTAAGGTGAGCATTCTTCTGCAGCTGAGACAGTTCAGGCGCAGCGACATTGGTGTGCTTGGAGTTGGGCCTCTAGCTTATCTGCCCACTCGAGCAACACAGAGGCATGAAAGTGCCACCAAATGCTCCTGAACTTTGCACCCCTCGGGCACAGACTGCAAAATAATGAGTGTTTTAGGGGGCTGCAGAACAATTGGATGACTGGGCAAGTTGTACAATCTCCTTGAGAAAGCTGACACGGGTCAGTCACTAGTGGAGGTGCTCACAGCCCCTTGCAATGTCATTATTAAGTTTTGGACCAGCCTCCCTCATCATTCAAGCTAACAGTGCAGCCTTGCAGAATGGGTTAGGAGAATGCCTGTGCCTAAGCTGAGAGCACAGAATGCAGTCCAATGGGCTAAGCTGCCGCCAATCAGTCAGGTAGAGTGGGTTGGAGATGGGTGGAGTTACAGGCAGCCATGTAGCGCACTAAACTCTGGCCATCCAAGAGGTGACCAGCATTCTCCAGCATGCATTAAGGAGCCTTGAGATGGAGCCTGAGGCACACACATAATCATGAGAGGCCCCTAGGAGACCAGTGCTAACCCACGTATCTCTCTCTTTCATCCTGTAGGAGGACTACATCAGCAGCATGGAGCCTGATGGCCTAGCTGAATGCGTCATGGTTTACAGGGAGCAGAGACAAAGAAGAAGAGAGTGACAGAGGTGCCTGGATTGGCAGAGGGAGGAGCAGCACCCTCAAGAAGAAGAGGCAGCTGGGTATCCTGTGCACGCCGCTGAAGAGCCACAGTGAGCCATTGTGGATTGGCATCTAGCTAGACCCAAGGTTTCCAGATGGCACTTGTCATTCATACAGATGACCGAAACCAGTGTCGTCAAGGACTGCACATGTCCAGGGAACTGGTCGGTCACTTATGTCACTTGCTGCAGGATTTGGTGCCACGGGGACTTGGAGGGCATCTACCACCAGTGACCGTGAAAGTGACAGTGGTGCTCAACTTTTATGCCAATGGCTCCTTCCAGGGCCCTACAGGTGACCTCTGTGGGATCTCACAAGCCTCCACACATAAGTGCATCCAGGAGGTCACAGACGCCATTTTCGCGAAGGCACCCAGCTTTGTGCATTTCGCCTGGGATCAGGAAAACCAGGAAGCAAGAGTGCTGGGATTTGCTCAGATCTTAGGTTTCCCACAGGTTCAGTGTGCCATCAACTGCACTCACGTGGTGCTTAGATCTCCACGGCAACATGCAGTCAACTGTGTCAAATACAAAGGCTTCCATTCGCTGAATGTGCAGCTGGTCTGCAACCACCACAAACACATCCTACATGTCTGCGCACGATTCCCAGGAGTGAACACAACAACTACATTTTCAGTAGGTCTCAGGTCTCTGAGGTCTTCCAGCATCCACAGAGGCTGCAGGGTTGGCTCCTTGGGGACAAGGGCTACCCACAGAGGATGTGGCTGTTGATGCCCATGCAGCGGCCTCAGACTGCAGCAGAAAGAAGGTACAACGAGGCTCATGCTGCAACTCGCACTTTGGTGAAGCAAACAATTGTAATGTTGAAAATGAGGTTCCAGTGTCTGGACCAGTGTGGTGGAGCCCTACAATATAGTCCACAGAGGGTGTTATGCATTGTCAGAGCTGGCTGTGCCCTTCATAACCCTCATAGCCGGCATATTCGTGGAGGATGATGACGACATGCAGTGAGGAGACACCTAAGATCCTCACATTGCATCCTGTGAACATTTGATTCCTGTCTGGCTGATGGCAGCACACATACTCTCTGTGATAAGGCTCCTGTCATGGAGGTGCAGTGGATGCCCATTGTCCCTACATTCCAGGAGGATGATGACAACCTGCAGTGGGGACACTCCATAGATCCTCACATAGTTTATGTGAATGTCTGACTCCTGTCTGGCATATGGCAACTCGTCTGTGCCCTGTGAACAGGTTCATATCATGGAGATGCACTGGGGAGCTTTAACTGCTCCTGATCTTAAGGCACCCCTCGTGAGTTGACCCCTTCAGGACCACACTGTCACTGGACACACATGTTGGAGAGATGGGGAGGTCAGCCTCACCTCAAAGGTGCTGGAAGCATACAGAGAAAGTGATGGAACTCAGTGCCGCCAGCCCAGATCATTCAGGCAGCAGTGATAAGTCCCATCGAGGTGCAGGCATTACTGATGTGTCCAGTGACTGTAAAGCGCACCATCAGTGTGCTGGGAAGGTTGCACAAAGCACAGGGGGGAGGCCCTGGACTGAGACACCTGCCTTTATCTTGTACAGGAACCTAGCTTTCACTTCAGACTGACACGAGCACTGCTCATCATAACAAGGAGCCATAGACAGGGTGACATTGTTGGGAGTTTATTTACAACAGCCAACGTTATGCACAAGTGATTAACACCCATGCCCATGCAGTGAAACTACATTTTCTTAACCTTCCTAACCCTGCCGCTACATCTTGGTGCGCCCCCGACATCCACAGCAAAGATGGAGGCAGCCTGCTGACTGCTACGTCCTGTCTGTAATGACCTTGATGGCATCCTCTGGAGGGCTGAGAGGTGGAAGGCCCTGGCCTGCTTTCGGGGTCCTGCTGTGTGGCAGTGGCACCCTCCTCAGCCTGTGGAACTGGAGCTGCTGGGGTCAGAGGAAGAGGGGATTCGGATGGGCCAAACACTCCTGAAGTCACCTGGGTGGATGTTCCCAGGGTGTACACCAACTGATCCTCCTCCCTATGGGTGCCCGAGGGCCCATGGCTGACTCCTTGAGGAGAAGGGGTAGTTGGAATGAGATCGAGCTGCCCCGCTCCCCTCTCACGTTGACAGTGTTGGAGGCCAACAATGGCATCAGTGATGCAGTACAGCCCCGTGCAGCAGTGCAGGACTGATGTCCTGGACTAAGGTCTCCATGGCAGCTGCCATCCTACCAGTATTGACCTCGGCATGTTGGCATGCCGACACTATCACCTCAGAATGAAGGCAGATGGACTCCTCCATCATGCAATCTGAGGAGTGTGGCGGAGATCCCTTCCTGATGTTCCCGAGCTTGTCTTTGGAGCTCCAGCAACTGTGACATGACTGAGTCCAGAGGCTTGTTATCTAATTTGGACTCAGCAGAGGTCTGGCCTCCAGCAGTTTTCTGAGTGTCAGAAACCTGGGATAAGGATGCTTGGCGTGTGTGGGTGGTGAGTGGTGCCATGGACGGGATAAGGACACGATCTGCTGGGCTGATGAAGGTGTGTGTGTGAGAGAGTGAATGGTGATGTCCCTTGAACTGACAGTGAGTGAGATCCCTGTGGATGTGTGATGGGTTTGTGTGTGTGTGTGTGTGAGTTGAGAGTGATGAGAAGAGTGAATAACCCTGATGGAACAGAGGAGATCATTCACCTTCTTTCGGCTCTGGTTGGCTGTCCTCTTTTGCAGGATGCTGGCACTGACCACCACTGCCATCGCCTCCCATGTTGAATTTGTCACCTTGCTTGCTGGATTTCGCCCAGACCAGGGTCAGAGGACTTTGCAGTGGGCCTCCACTGTATCCAGTAAGTGCTCGAGGGAGGCGTCACTAAATTTGGGGGCAGCACGCTTTCTCCCTTTGGCAGCCATGAGTTTCCAGCAGCTTCCAAAGCCTTAGAGAGAGGCATTGCGGGGTGACCTTTAAATATGGCGCCCGGATTACTGAAGGCCTGAGGTGACGGCGGGACGGGCGAATCAGGCATGTTTCCCGGGAATGCATTATTAATGAGACGGGATGTGACGGGAATGCAACGATACGGCACGAAAAGCCACCATTGTGGTCAGCAGGTAAAGCATCATTTTTCCCGCCCTCTGCCACACTTCGTGCAAATCTGGGATGATTCTACCCTGTGCCTTCAGCTATACAAAGCCGTGCCTAGACCAGACCCAGAGCATTGTGAGCAGTTCTGGGCACCTCATCTTAGGAAGGGTATTTTGGCCTTGGAGCCGGAAGTGCGGTAGAATGACACCTGGGCTCCAAGGGTTAAAATGTGAGGTGAGATTAAGCAAATTGTATTCCTTGGTTGAATTTAAAAATGCAGAAACTTTGCAATGTTACATTTTCTATTTTGTGCATTTTTTTTTATCCCCGGCTAGCCTCCTATCTTCCACCCTCCATAAATTTGAGGTCTTCCAAAACTCTGCTGCCTGGCTCTACTAATGCTTATACTGTTAATATGCAACTGAAAAGAAAATATCAGCAGTACATGAACAGAAAAAGTGGATTTAACAGACCTCTGGATTTCATTGCATAACTCCTTTTTGGCTTGTAATGGCAGGATGATATCACGTGATGTTTTTTACACTGTAACCAGGGTGACAGCAGCCATTCCTCATCTGCCATAACTTCCAGGCAGAGTCGTGCATTGTTTAGTTTGCACCCCAGGGTAAAGCACTGGTGGTAGGCATGATCTTCAATCCTGGCAGAGAAGGTTTGACTGCATTTGTGATGTTTATTCTGTATATTGTTTTCAAATTACTGTACTATTGGCAAGGAATAAAAATCCAAGATGACAGAAAAAAAACTCTGCTGCCCAAGTTGTAACTCGCACCAAACCCCGTTCAACCCTGTGCTCGCCGGCTTATATTAGCTCCCTGTTAAGCAATGTCTCAATTTTAAAATTCTCATCCCTGTTTTCAAATTCCTCCATGGTTTTTCCCCTCCTCACCTCTGTAACCTTCTGCAACTGTCTGAGATACTGCGCTCTTCCATTCCTGGCCTCAGGTGTGTCCACAATTTTAAATGCTTCTCCATTGGTGGCCATGCCTTTCGTTGCCAAGGCTTGAAACTCTGGAATTCCATCCCTAAACATCTCTGACTCTCCACCTTTCTTCTCACCTTTAAGATTCTCCTTGAATTCTGATTTTAGGCCTTGGATGAAGTGAACATATTTTCCCATTCTCTGAAATTGTCTAATTATTTGTTTCCTGCATTTTCTGGCTTTCTAGTTGATTCTGGGAAATTTGCTTGTGAAGAATCACAAGGACAGTATCTTACCCTTCCATGGTATTTCCTATAGTGATTGCATTTCAAAATTTCTTCATTGGCTGTAAAGTGATTTGGAATATTCTCAGACCATGAAAGGTGCTATATAAATGCAGTTCTTTATTTTCTTTCTTTATGTCATATTGAAGCACCAACACTATGTGTTACAAATTATTTTCTCTCCAGTTTGTCAATTTTTGAAAATACTTTGTCATGAAGTTAATACAGACTCATTTACAATTACACATGACTTCCCTCCTAATGGGGGACATCATTTAGGCTCAGAAATTATGTGGCGACAAGTTAATTTTGAGCATTTAAAGCGTTTTCATAAAACCCTACTTCGTATCAAAGGGCCCAGATTTTCTGACTGTCGAATATAGTATTCCATTCTCCCTGTGTGTTATGTACTGTCTGGCAGTTAGCATGCCACTTTTAAATTTTATTCTGTTCTCTCCTCTTAACAAAGAATTTTGTAGCAATGCCATATTCCTTCTCTGATGTTCCAATTCTGGTTTCTGGTTACAAAATGACCTGGCATTGGAAAGAGCAAAACCGAGACAGATTCAATTAAAAACTAAGACACTTGGGTTGTGCTGAACCACCTCTGTGCCAGCACTTGATAGCTGTGCACTCTGAATAATTGTGAGATTGCTGTACACAGTGCAATAGCACCATCTGCTGGGAGTCTACTCCAAGCTCTTTAATGGAGAGCATGAATTTCAGTTTATGCATCTCAGTCAACTTTTGTTTCCCATCCACGCTTTTTAGCACAGTTGGGGAAAACCCACACACTAGAGATAGGATCAAACAGTTAATGAACTGACAGGTTGCTGGAGGTGAAAATTTGTCTCTAACTATTCTGAAATTTTGAACATCTGTCTCTATTTGTGGTGCTGTTTACAGTCAAAGCTTTCATGGAATCATAGAATGGTTACAGCACAGAAGGAGGCCCTGCTGACAAGGAGAATTTAGTTAGTCCCACTTCCCCGTAGCCCTAAAAATTCTTTCTTTTCATGTGCTTATCTAATTCTCCTTTGAAAGCCTCCATTGAATCTACTTCCACCTCACACTGAGGCTGTGCATTCCAGATCCTAACCAATCACAACATAAAAATGTTTTTCTTATGTCGACATTGGTTCTTTTGGCATTCATCTTAAATTGGTTTGTGACCATTTCATCAAGGGGAATTGTTTCACTCAATCTATTCTGCATAAACCTCTCATGACTTTGAACCCATCTATTAAATCTCCTCTCAACCTTCTCTTCTCTAAGGAGAACAATCCTAGTTTTTCCAATCTACCCATGCAGCTGAAGCCCTTTCATCCCTGGAGCCTTTTCTGAATCCTCTCTAAAGCCTTCAAATCCTCCCTAAAGTGTGATAACTAGATTGGGACGCCATTCTCCAGTTGAGGCTGAACCAGTATTTTATAAAGATTCACCATAACATCTTTGATTTTGTGATCTATGCTTCGATTTATAAACACCAGGGTCCTGTATGCCTTTTTAAGTGCTTTCTTAACCAGCCCTGCCACCTTAAACGATTTGTGCATATATACCACCACCCCATCAGGTCTCTCTGTTTCCTTTAGAATCACATCCTTTAGTTTATATTGCCCCTCCTTCTTTCTACCAAATTGTACCATTTTGCACATCTTTCTGTTAAATTTCATCTGTCACTTGACCACCCTCCACCACAACACCCTGCCATTTCATCAGCCTGTTTATGTTTTGAAGTCTATCACTATCCTCCTCACTGTTCACAATACTTCCTTAACATTATAAACCTCTTTTTTTAAATCTCAGTTTGATCAAGTGATGAAGTCATTGCCTAATAAATCTCAGGATTCTTTCTCAGTTTAGTAACATTATGCTGAATTCCATAATCATAATGTTGAACATGCAACTGAAAATAAAGTCATTTATTGACAAAAAAACCAAAATGTTTAATGTGGCATGATTAATAAAGTTAAAATGACTGTTTGGTCTGTGGCTGCATGATTGCATTTTCATTCTCCCCCATTTGGGGGATTTATGTCTGTTACTGTTTGCTCAGCTATCTTAAAACCACCAAAAATGCTTCTTCCTATCTCTAAAATTTAAACTTGACCATGCTTCCTAATGACTTCCTGTCATTACACAAATCTGGAATGAACAATAACATTGGAATTCCTGCCACAAACCAGATATTTTTTTCTTTTTAGTGATGTTTATTCCCCAGTAGATAATATTTTCTAAATTGCTTTGAGGGTTAGTGCCAAAACAACTTTGGAGGTGTTTGGATTCTCTTGTCCCTCTTGGGGAGCACATTAAACACAAGTACAATGCCCTCTCAAACACAAGTACAATTACCCACTACAGCTCCCTTAAGAATGACTTACTCACTACTGCTCTCTTAAATGGTGAGTACAATTCCCTACTAATACTGTCTCAATTGAGATTATAATCACTCATTATTGCTCCTGAGATGCTCCTGAAGATGAAAATGCAGAGCCTCCCTTCAATGAAAGAGTGTTTGAATGGATAGAGAGAATGCAACAAATTCAAGCTTCCCCCATTGTTTACTGGAGCTGACCATGAACATTTTCCCTTTTCTGCCCAGTTGTAACTCTTCCTTCAGCTAATTCCATCACAGTCTGTTGTAGCAAATACTTCCAGTCTATAGCAGTAGCTGTTAGCATGGTAACATCTGGAATAAATGCAAGTACTTAACTGCATAAAAAATGCTTGATTGAACCAAATGGAAAAAACAAATTTTCAGAAGCTGACCAAGTTAATGAATTCCAGTAAAATAAAACCATAAACTTCAAGGAATGATATGATGCTAAGCACCAAAATTCTCATGTGACTCTTTGTGAACTTTTTACAGCAACAACTTACATTTATATTAATGCCATCAATGTAGGAAAATATCTCAAGTTGTGTCACAGGAACAGAATTAGACAAAAAATGAGCACCAAGTTAAAGGAGGAGGCAATTGAACAGGTGACTAAAAACTTGGAGAATCTTAAGGCTGGAGTGAGAGTTGGAGTGACAAAGCAGTTTAGGGAATGAATTCCAGAACTTAAGGCCTATTTGATTGAAAGCAAATCTTTCATCTTTGGCCCCATCTCCTCAAAAAAATCATTTTTGAATCCCGTGTTCTTGCAAAACTATTGTCCCATATCCAACCTCCCTTTTCGTTTGAAAATCCTTGAATGTATTCAGTTCCAAAATCTGTATCCATCTTTGGGAAAGCACCATAGTCCCTTTGAGCAGGAGGCAGGTCTCATGTATAAAGTAGACTCAGAGAGGGCCTGAGGAGATAGGACAGGCACTAGAGAAAAATGCAAGTTAAAGCTAGGTGAATCTTTGCTTGGTGGACTTGGGAAAGGGAGGGATATAGCAGGGCTATTGAATGGATATTCTGCATCTTAGTGACAAAGAATTTCATGAGCTCCTCGCACATGTTATAGGAGGTGAGGATAGAGAGGGCAGGGGAAGGAGACAGTTCGTAGTGGAAACAAAAAAGGTGGGGGTTGTCTTTCCATTTCAGCATGATTCTGGAATTGTGGGCAGTTTTAGCAGATAAGAGCAGATCCAATACTACTTCATGGAGCCAGATCTGACAATGAATGACTAAGCCGGTTGGGCATCATGTACGTTCCAGTCTGCACCTGTTGTACTAAGTGCAGTGAAGCTCAAGCTGTAGCAGAAGATACAGCCTGGATGGTAGAGAGTAAAGCTTTCACTTGGGACAAGGAAATTAAAGATGGTGATGAATACGTGATTGAGCAGTTCAATAGTTACAGAAGTATTGTGGTGAACGGAGGGCCAAATAGTAGACAATTGCGAATTTGACAGTACCTTTATAAGTGAAATGGTTTGTTTCAGTGGCAGACACAGAAGGAAATAAGGTTTTAAGGGGAATGTAAATGGCGAGGAATGCAAGAAAATGATCAGAGGTGGGCTTGACACAGATTGAGATGATGAGAATGGAGAGACCAAATGAGATGGTAATGTCAAGGAGTGACTAAAATACAGGTAGGAGAGGTTATATGAAGGGAGATTAAGGGAGGATTGGATTGTAGTGAGCTCAGTGGAGCAAAGTCAAGATAGGTTGCGAGGGAGGCTGAAGTCATTAAGCATGAGAATTGTTGAGGTGCAGAGGCTGATGGAGGCAAGGAGGAAGAATACCTCTGCAAAAAACTTGTTGAGGAACTTGATTCTGATTTATTTTGAGTAAACTAGTCCCAATATCTAGGCCATTTGTCTTTTATTTCTATATCGTGGCATTTTGGATTAAGTTGCATCAAATTGATAAGAAATTATCTGGGAAAAATCCATGTACATGGTGACATTAAGAGTGCATTCTTCCTCCAACAATGGAAGCTGGAAGCATTTTATTTTGAATTTTCTTCACATTAGGAGGCTGCATTTAGACACTCGTAAAACCCAATTTAACTGAGTGGCAATTCTTATGATAGTGATGACACAATGCTCAAGAACAAAACAATTTAGGTCATTTTGTTTTACCTTTAAATTTATTTTTAACTTGATCCTGGAGAGGGGCATGTGGTACAATAAAATGGGGGATGATTTTCAACATTTGAAGAAAACTTTCTTCTTGACTTTTGGGAACTGAACTGCAGAAGACTACATTTGCCCTGCATTTTGAGATCTGCAAATGGGTTTTGAAACCCACAAGTCAGATCTGAAGATTGTTTCAATCTGATGTCAAAATTGTTTACACTTTCTAGTTAGTATTGGTGCAAAGTGGGATCCTCTTTGCAGTTGCACTGAAGGCAGCCCTGAATTTCATTGGAATTCTCCTGATCAAATGCCAACATGTGAAGCCCTGATAAATGGTGGAGGCAGCATTTTTTAACCATTTACTCAATTTTTCTGGAGATTCTGCCAAGTTCCTGCTAGAGAATTCCTGTGGAATCTCTAGACAGTTGTGTTAATTCACCCTTAGCAATTGCCAGGTTACTGCTACTACATCGATAGATGGACCTCCTCATTGTATCAAGCTGCTTTAAAATGGCTCCATTTCCAGATGACATAAACAGGACTTTTTTCTTGTTTTGTTGCTGAATTAAAACCACAATTTCTTATTAATAGTACATATTTTCTAATAGCCTAAACCAGGCCTGAAGTCTTGATAATCTGTTTATAGAACTTAATTTGTTCTCATTTGTTGTTTGACATTGATTATTTTGCTTTTATCTTTTCAAGTCCAGAAGGCAAAGGAATGTATAAAAATGAACTGGGAAGGCTCAAAGCATCTAGTAAAGTCATCCATATTTAGACCGCTGACAAATTTGTTTTGTTTTAGGGCCTATTTAATATAGGCTCACAGGAGAATTACAAAACAAAATGTGATACTAAGCCACATAAGGAGATATTAGGGCAGGTGACTCAGAGCTTGATCAAAGAGGTAGATTTTAAGGAGTGCTTTAAAGGAGGAAAGAGAGGTAGAGAGCAGAGAGGTTTAGGGAATTTCAGAGCTTAGGGCCAAGACAGCTGAAGGTATGGCAACCAATGGTGGAGGGATTAAAATCAGGGCATGATGAAGAGATCAGAATTAAATAAGCACAGATATCTCCAATGGTTATAGAGCTGAAAGAGATAAGACAGGGAGGGATGAGGCCTTAGGATTTGAAAACAAGAATGAGAAGTTTAATTGGGTCACTTAAGGGGGAGCCAATGTAGGTCAGTGAGCACAGGGGTGGTTGGTGAATGGGAGTTGGTGCAAGTTAGGATATGGGCAGCTGAAATTCAGAAAATCTAAAGTTTAGGGAAGGTAGAATGTGGGCGGCTGGCCAGGAGTGTGTGGCAAAAGTGAGGTAAGGACGTAACAAGGGTGTATATCGAGCTCAGTGCCTTTTCAATACAGGAAACATAAAGCTAACATTAATCTTAAATTGTCATCTTGGGGTTTTTTTGGTTTGCAGATATGTACTTGAATAACCATAGTGACACATTCACTGACTAACTGATAATAATAGAAATGCAAGACAAGTTGTATTGAAAGAGTTTGCTTGAAGAATTGCCAGGAGTGGTTTTCAAAAGAAACTTTTCCAAGGAGTGAGACTGACCCATCACTCATTGATACTGTCAGCCTTGGCTCCATGGCAGCCTAGGGTACCTGCTCTGATTGGATGTATTACTGGACGTTTCATCACATGCCCTGCCATATGCTTCCACCACTGGTCTCCTGACAGGTCTGCCATTGCAACCCACCACCCTAACTTGTTATTTGGAAAGTGAACAACCTCTTTGCTACCCAATTGAATGATTCTTGACTGCCAATCCAACAGTTTTTTTCCTATTCCTATAATTGATACAAGACTGTTTGAAAAATTGAGAACAATGTATAATTGTGTTTTTATGTTCCTATGATTTTACTCCTGGTCCCTTAATCAGGGCCCAAGAGATTAACTGTTAATTCCTGGAGACTCCTGGCAATCCTGGGATTGGCACTGCTGGTAACAATGGTGCCAAGACACCCACCGAAACAGTCAACCCTTCTGTCATTAAGTTGTCAACATCTCAAGAGTCGCAGTTTAATGCTATGAAACCGTTCTAAATGGTAAAGAAGAAAGCAGCACAGAAGAAAATTAAAAAGCGAAAGTATCCTTTCCAGGAGTGTTGGCAACCCTAGTGGTTGCACTCTCAGCTCTGAGTCAGAAAGTTCTAGGTTCAAGTGCCATTCCAGAGTCTTGAGTGCAAAATCCAGGCTAGCACTTCAGTGCAGTACTGAGGGAGTGCTGCGTTGTCCAAAATGCCATCTTTTAGATGAGATAAACTAGGTGGACAGAAAAGATTTCATTGCATTATTCAAAGAAGAGCAGGGGTATTCTCCCAGGTTTTCTGGCCAACATTTATCTCACAACTTAAAAATTTAGATGATCTGGTTATTTACTCCATTAATGTTTGTGGGAGATTGTGGTGCACAAATTGGCTGACACTTTTCTTACATTATATGTTAATTGGCAATTAGCCATAAGGACCATAGGCATCTCTCACCATTAGAGAGAGACTATTGGTTATATTTAGCTTGAGGGGTACCACACTGCAAGCATGGGATAAGGTGAGGAGGCAGGTGACTATATTTTGTAAGCATTTCAGTGTTTGTAATCGCTTTGAGATGTCCTGAAGGCACATGTAAAAATGCACATTTTTCTTTAACATGGTGGCAATTCCTCTAAAAGAAAAATAATGATCATTTAAGAAATTAATCATTGTCACCAGTATATTTAAACATTCTTTCTCTCATCTTTTGGCAATCAGCTTCAGCAAAAAACATAAAAGCTCCATTTCACACCAATTAGCTTGCCAATAGACTTGAACACCAAATCATGCATTACTAACTTGAATGATGCGCTACGAATGTTCTAACCTGCACTGATGCAAGGCTAAAGGTGTATACATGAATGGACTAAAGTCCTGGTGATGCAGTACACTCATGCTATGATAGTTTTATTTTTTCTGAGGCAGAACATTCATAACCCAGCTGGTGGAACTCAGAATGCTAAAGGAGACTCCACTGACAGTATTCTGCCAGTGAACATCCTTCAGCCGGATGGAATATAACAAAATGCCTCCATTGTCTATTTGGCTTTCAGCTCCAAATCATTCATTTCTGAACTAGAAATAATTTAAAAGTTCCAAGCAACTAAGAAAGAAGCTAAATATTTGGAGTCCCTTTAAAGGGTGCAGTATTCATGAAAGGGTGCTTAATGAAGAGGCTTTTTAAAAATTAATTACAATCACACAACACGCTAATGTGAATCAAGCCAAAGTACATTACTGTATTAATTAGGTGAGATTCTATTGTGACCAAAGATGTTGCACAATTCTCCTGTCTCTTCTTCCTCCCCAGGCAAAGCCTGGTTGAGAAACCTGTACTTTCATTAAAGCAGTGCAGCTTTAACTTGTTTATAAGGTGTGCATTGCCTTGATCAACCAATGTGCTGACCACACAGGGCTGACAGCTTATGTGGGAAGGGTTGTGCTGAGTCACAAGACCTTAAGTGACTCCTGAGAGTATCCTTTGTTTGCATAAATGGGTTGCAGAAGAAAGCATAAGTTGTGCGGTTTATTTGATTTGTTAGTAATAGAGAACACAGTGTAACAGAAATCAGCTTGTTAATTCCAGTTATAAAAGGGCACTATGAAAATACTTAGAATCGTAGGTTATGTGGTTTTCTCAATTGTGAAATAGGCTGAATGTTCCACAATTACCCAATGTGTGTACTCTCCAGTGTGCTGCCATCTGGGTACCAAGGCTGCTTTCTGCTCATTTACACGGAATTGAACCGCAGTTTAATTATTAGTACTCTTTTTTAACCATTAAAAGTAAGGGGAGCAACACTATTTAGGATTTTACATGCCAGGATAAAGAAAGCGAGAAGTGAATGAGTTTTAGACTTGGTAGATACAAATCATCAAGCCAAAACTGAGTTCATCTGGGTGTTGATCACTGTTTATAATTATCTACAGTGTGCTGTATTGGATGATTTCTGTTGGATGACAAACTTTATTACTCAAAGTTTGTTAAATATATAGAAATTTGTTTCTAGCAGTGAAGAAATATTGTTTTCTTTTAAAATAATATTTAATTTTAAAACTGAATAGAAAGAGATTCCTGTAAGATACAAATCACTTCTCAATAAACATCAATATCTGCTCTTCAAGAGACTTACTAATTTTCTACAAAGATTATAACCTTTAATTGTTAATGTCAAATGCACCAGGGTTGACACATTTCTGCTTTCATGCCATGTTCCCACTTAAAATAAGTCATTACTGGTAATGCTTATTAAACTAGGCATGAATGAAAATGCCATGTGAGCATTTTGCTCTACTGCATGAAACATTTCTGAGTCTGTTTCACTATCTGCTATTTGTAAACACTTTTTAGGTTTGGATATTTCTACAAATAGAAAACAGGAAAGTACAATACATAATGGATTCAGCTGCCTGAAAGAACCAACCAGATGTTACAAAGAAGATCATGTGCTACTCAATCCTCCATGTTGATGTTCCCAAGATATCATAAAGAATTTGTCATTCTTTTGTGAATGCATATGTTAGTATAATGGAATGGAAAGTTAACAGCAAACTGTTAGCTGGACACCTATATATGTGAATATAGCCTCCACTCCTTTAAAATCTCAAAATGCCTCTTATTGTTAACAATTCTCAAATAACCTTTTCTAATACAACATGCCTTATATGTGCTAGCCTTAAGAACATATTCTTGATAAGCGCGTAAAATCTGAGAGAACCCTTATATTTTGTACACTAATGGGATGCAGAAGAAACAGGAAATTGATGTCAGAAATTGTATAAAATGCTATTTGTACTACTGGAGTCTGAAACATTTCCAAAAGAGTACAGCAAAACAGATTAAATAATTCCACTGAAGAACAAACATTTTTGGTTAAGAAAAAGGTATTAAATGTGCACAGATATTCAGTCACCCCTCGTTAAGTATTTAAATGATTACTCTGATTTTTTCAGAAAGGTGGAGGCTGTGCTCTCTCAGTCCATTTAGATCTGCCACCCTTTCCCCATCCCTAGGTCACTGCGCCTTGCACCACACTAATCCTTGGTGGGGCCTCACATGCAGCAAGCAATTTATTGGGGAATCATGGATGAGCTGCCTGTGATTTTCCATCCACTGACATGAACTTGTTGTGTTCAATGCCCAATCTATAGCACAGGACCTTGGCAAATCCTGTGCTCTGAATCAGTATTACACATTTGAAGATCAGGTGGAACACAGCAGATTATTATTTTGCCCTCATGCACTCTATCATTCCTCTTCATGTCTTTCATATCTGTGCCTCATTCCATTCCATACCTTGGATTTCTCCATCTGTCTAATCCCCCATGTGTCTACCCATCCAATGTCCTCCTGTCAGCCTGAGGCCACCCTTTCACCAAAAGCCATCTGCGTTCTCCATCCTGCCCACCCTAAGTGCTTTTCCTCCTGTCCTCATTTGTGTAGCAACAGAGAAGATTCAGGGTATGTTATTTGAAATTAGAGTAACCTAGGTTCACTGACACCTAAATAGTACATTGTTTTCCTTGTCCAAAAGAAACTAAGATAACCCTACATCTGATGGCCTTCCATATATCCCACTGTATTAATATGGTGAATTCTGAGTAAAGCATTGGCCTCTCATCTTTGATACGAGAAGTTACTTTCAGGCAAGACTGATGGGATGGAAATCTCTTTTGTCTTCTGGCTGTCAGGATTCTTTCTGAAATTGCGGCAATCCCAATCTGCTTCTCAGTGAATATGTGTCAATAAGAATAAAAGTACTTCTCCTCAGCATTAACTGGCAATCTTATTATGGAACATTGTGGCAGTTGTGGTAAAGGAAGAAAATGACACATTGGCCAGAATATTCCGGTCAGCGTGAGGGGGTGGACACTGTCACATGAGGGGACATGTCTTAAAAATCTTTTTTCTTTATTTAAATTTTTGATAATCAAACTAATCTCCCTGAGGCAGCTCTGCGCCTCAGGGAGATTTCTGCACTCTTTCACGTGCATGCACATGTGTGGCAGAGCGCAGGCCCCGACTCAGCCTGCTCCCCCCACCCGCTTCCGGGTGCGCGTCACGCTGGGCAGGCCTTTATTGGTCTGTCCACGTAAAATGGCGGCGCGCAGACGATCGCAGGCAACAATCGGCTGTGTGCCTGCCCAAGCCCGCTCCCGCTCAGCACCCCCCCCCCCCCCATTAGGTAGTTGGAAGCCTTCTCCTAAGATTGCGGTTGAAACACATTTCAGGGCATGGTAGTAGGTACTTTAATCCACATGTAACAAGGTTGTATCCAACCAGGGAGTGTTTGATGCTGACACTGAGTGCTCTGAAATGGTAAGTGTTTCATTCCCTCACCTTCAATGGAGGCAAAATTCAGGAAAAGAAAAATAAAATCCAAGAAAAATACATTTTAATTCTTTTGTTACCTTGGAAAGTTTCAGCAATATTAGAAATTAGAAACATGGTTAGAATATAACTGAACAGCTTGAAATAAGTAGAGAAATAATCAGTGTTGCAAATTTTGTTTTACTGGAAGCTGTTTAGGGCTTCATTTCCTTAGAAACAAAGCTGGTGGAAAGATTATTCTTAGGTAATAATAGTTAGCCCAAACAAAAGGCCATAGCTTGATAAATGTATAAATAGAAAACCATAATACAAAGCTGTGGCTAGGCTTTTCATCTAACTTTGCTTAATTAGGATGCCTGCTGAAACGTAAAATTGGCATGCAGGAGTAGAATTGTAGTGAATTACTGTAGTTCAACAACTTGATAAGAAACAAGAGCACTGGACTCAATGGCGTTTACAAACACCTCATTAACAGATTTTATCAATAGCTTTTGGGCATAAATAAAAGGTGATAGAGCAAATAACTTTTGGAAGTTAGTTTGATTGGTGGAGATGCAATGTTCCTGAGAGGTTGGAATTGAAGAGTGAGAGCAGCTTGAGGTGAGAAAAGGAAAAAATGATGGAAGGGCCTGATTGGTCATGGGCAGAAGATTCATGTGAAGGCTCAAGGAGTTAATGGCAGGTGGATAACATTAAAGGTAGGCTTTCACCCGATGGGTTAGACAAACAACTGGACATTTTATTGGGTAGTTCGAAATAAATTAAACCTTTATAGTGAAATTGTATAAAATAAGAGACCTTGGGAGAGCTCAGTACAATGGGCTCCTGAGTGGTTCGAGACGTCAAGACACTTGCTGAGAAAAAAGACTTGTTGAAGCTTTTCATCTTCGACTCATTACAAGAATACCAATATAAGGGGAAAACAACAGTTTATACACTATAAGAAGAGAGTACTGATTGGTTGGCAAGTGGTGATTGTTAGAGGCGGATGACGAATGTACCAATTGATGGCATTGCTTTAAATTTAAACCAGGCAGCTTGACACTGGTCAAGGCATTGCCCTGAGGAATGAGCCAGCAAATGGCTGTCACTTATTTGTTTAGCTAAACAAGCACAGTGTGTGTACATGTTCTTTCTGTCTGCAAAGAACAGAGCCCTGTGTATTAATATATGTAGCTTCTAGCACAGGCAAATGTGCCACACTGTGAGCCCGACTGACAATTATAAATTGGTTGTCAGCATAATTCTTAGCACACTGAGGATTATTTAGCAAATGTTTTCCAATCGCGGAATCACATCTAATGTTGGACACTGTGTTTTGAATTTTGCAAGCATAGGGTTGGGTAGAGTCTGTATCTTGCCCATTGCAAACAGCGGGAGGGACATGCTGCTTGATACAATCCGCCAGCCTTTGGGACATATGGCCTACATACCTCACATCAAACTGGCGCTGAAATTCATATACCACATTACTCATTTGTATGATAGGCAGAACGTCTTTTTGGCTTGATGGCAGCATCCTATTAGTGGTGAATACCACTCGTGTTGCTACTCCATAGTAGCTGTGTGAAAGAGCTAGCTTCACCTGTTACTCAATACTTGATCAGGGATGGTCAGCATGGTTTTGTTAAGGGAAGATCATGTCTTAGTAACTTTAAAGAATTTTTTGAGGAAGTAACAAGGAGGATTGCTGATGGTAGTGCAGCGGATGTTGTCTACATGGGTTTTAGTAAGGCAGTTGACAAGTTCCCACATGGCAGACTGGCCAGGAAAGTGAGATCTCATGGGATACAGGGGAAAGTGGTGAGTTGGATCCAAGATTGGCTCAGTGTCTGGAACCAAAGGGTAATGGTCAACTGGTGTTTTTGCAAGTGGAAAGCAGTTTCCAGTGGCGTTCCACAGGACTCAGTGTTGGGGCCTTAGCTGTTTGTCATATATGTTAATGATTTGGACTTAAATGTGGGAGACATGATTGGGAAATTTACAGATGACACAAAAATTGGCTGGGTAGTTGATTGTGAGGAGGATAGCCAGAATTATATCAATGGTTTGGTTGAGTGGGCAGAAAAGTGGCAGATGGAATTCAATCCCGAGAAGTGTGAGGTAATGCATTTGGAGATGACAAACGAAGCAAGGAAATATTCAATAAATGGGAGAATATTGAAAGGGGTTAACGAAGTGAGAGACCTTGGTGTGCATGTTCACAGGTCCCTGAAGATGGCAGGACAAGTAGATAGGGTGGTGAAGAAAGCATATGGAATGATATCCCTTATTGGATGAGATATTGAATAGAAAAGCAGGGATGTAATGCTGGAATTACAATGCTTGAAAAACTGGTTAGGCCACAGCTGGAATTTTGTGTACAGTTCTGGTCACCCCACTACAGGAAGGACATAATTGCCCTGGAGGAATTGCAGAGGAGACTTACAAGAATGTTATCAGAGCTTGAAATTGCAGCTATGAGAAAGACTGGATAGGCTAGGTTTGTTTACCTTAGAACAGAGGAGGTTGAGGGGTGACCTAATTGAGGTGTACAAAATTATGAGGGGCTTAGACAAGGTAGACAGGAGTCAATTATCAGGGGGCATAGATTTAAGGTAATTGGTTGAAGGATTAGAGGGGACATGAGGAAAAGCTTTTTCACCCATAGGGTGGTGGACATCTGGAAGTCACTGCCTAAGTTGGTGTTGAGGCTGAAATGCTTGACTCATTTAAAAGGTACCTGGATATGCACCTGAAGTGCTATAACCTGCAAGGCTACAGACCAGGTGCTGGAAAGTGGGATTAACAAGGAGTAGCCACCTTTTTTCTCTTTTTATGGCCAGTGCAGACACGATGAGCAGGATGGCCTCTTTCTGCACTGTAACTTTCCTATGGTCCTATGGTTCTATGTTGGTTGCAGTCAATCCTGAGTGATAGCATAACTATATCTCGAAGATTAAAATTATTACAGCAAACAGCATTGCATAATTATAGGACCTTCTTTGTGGGCAGAGTATCTTAGAAGAAATCATGAATAAGAACAGAAGATGTTGAAAATACTCAGCTGGTCTGGTAGCATCTGTCGTAAGAGAAATAAGATTAATGTTAACTCTGTTTTCTTTCCACAAATACTGCCGGACCTGCTTTCCAGCACTTTCTGTTTCTATTTTAGATTTCCAGAATTTTCAGTATTTTGCTTTTGGATTAGAATAATTAAATATGTACAATTTACATTTTAATAATGTCCTGAGGTTATTACATAAAGAATGAAACAGAACCCAAATGGAATTCTTAGGCGGTCTGAAGGAAAGTAGTGGAGGGTGGGATCTAGGCCAAGACTGACTCCTTGTGCAACACTCTCTGGCCTAAAGATAGCCTCTAGCAGCTATGGTGCATTAAAGGAGAATATCTTTGGGCTAGTGTTGCTTCCATAATAGAGTATATTTCTCCTGCAGTGATTTTATACAATAAATGCAATATCACCTGTACACTGTGTTATGTAATATTATTTTACAAATAGCAAATTACTATACCTCCACTGTTTGAATTCAATTGCCATAGCATAAAATTAGTACACTTTACACATATTTTTCATGTATAATTTAGAATTTCTATGAACATAAAGTAAGATGTATCACAGAATCACAGTGCAGAAGAGGCCCTTCGGCCCATTGAGTCTGCAACAACACATGAGAAACACCTGGCCTACCTAACTAATCCTATTTACCAGCACTTGGCCCATAGCCTTGAATGTTATGACGTGCCAAGTGCTCATCCAGGGAGTCAATTGGAAGTTTCTTTCTTTTGATAATCCAGATGAAATTGCAAATTATGCAAAAAATAGTGTCTCCTTTGCTGGTAATTTCTAATGTTTACTTTTCTTCTTTAAGTTCCTCAAGGACCTACGTAAGATAGATGGGACAACAGTGATTCAGGTAGATGGTTCCATAAGTTTTCCGGCTTCTTTGTGGGGAAAATACTATGCCCTGGTGGATCTGTATACAAAGTAATGGGTGTAATTCCTAATTATGACATGTTGGTAAGTGTACAGTCTTTATTCTGTCGATACCAAAACAGCAATTCAACTGCGATTGATTGAAATTGCTGACACAAAGCTTTCCACTGCTAGCTGCAGCTGGAGTTTCCCTCTGCTGTGTTTATTGAACCTTTTTCACAGGACAGGTGAGAGAAAAAGTGAAAAGCCTTTGTGTCAATGAAACAATACATGTAATGAGAATATACTCTATTTTTTGTGTTTAAGGAATTGTAAAGCAAAATCAAAGCAGGGGGCTGAATTCTCAGGCCTCCTGCCTGGCTAGACTGAGCAATTGCATCTTTAAAGCATCAGTAAAGTGATGGAAATGGTCACCAACAGTGCTATCAAGGGGCACTTTTTAACAATAACCTGCTCACTGATGCCCAGTTTGGGTTCCACCAGGGCCACTCAGCTCCTGACCTCATTACAGCCTTGGTTCAAACGTGGACAAAAGAGCTGAACTCCAGTGGTGAGGTGAGAGTGACTGCCCTTGACATCAATGCAGCATTTGACCCAGTGTGGCATCAAGGAGCCTTAGCAAAACTGGAGTCAATGGGAATTAGGGGGAAAACTCTCTGCTGGTTAGAGTCATACCTAGCACAAAGGAAGATGGTTGTGGTTGTTGGAGGTCAATCACCTCAGTTCCAGGACATCACTGCAGGAGTTCCTAAGTATAGTGTTCTAGGCCCAACCATCTTCAGATGCATCATCAATGACCTTCCTCCCATCACAAGGTCAGAAGTGGGGATGTTTGCTGATGTTTGCACAATGTTCAGCAGCATTCACAACTCCTCAGATATGGAAACAGTCCATGCCCAAATGCAGCAAGACCTGGACAATATCCAGGCTTGGACTAACAAGTGGCAAATAACATTCACACCACACAAGTGACAATCTCCAACAAGAGAGATTCTAGCCATCACCCCTTGACACTCGCTGACATTACCATCGCTGGATCCTCTACTATCAACTTCCTGGGGGTTACCATTGACTAGGAATTGAACTGGACTAGCCATATAAATACTGTGGCTACAAGAGCAGGTCAGAGGCCAGGAATCCTGCAGTGAGTAACTCACCTCCTGACTCCCCAAAGCCTGTCCACCAATGATAAGGCACAAGTCAGGCGAGTGATGTAATACTCTCCACTTGCCTGGATGAGTGCAGCTCCAACCATACTCAAGAAGCTTGACACCATCCAGGGCAAAGAAGCCTGCTTGATTGGAACCACATCCACAAACATTCACTTCCCTCCATCTTCAATGCACGGAGGCTGCAGTGTGTACCATCTACAAGGTGCACTGCAGGAATTCACCAAGGCTCCTTAAGCAGCATCTTCCAAACCCACGACCACTACCATCTAGAAGGACAAGGGCAGCAAACACATGGAAACCACCTGGAAGTTCCACTACAAGTCACTTACCAACCTGACTTGGAAATATATCGCCATTCCTTCACTGTTGCTGGGTCAAAATCCTGGAATTCCCTCCCTGTAGGTGCACCTATACCATATAGATTGCAGCAGTTCAAGAAGGCAGCTCACCATCACCTTCTCAAGGGCAATTAGGGATGGGAAATAAATGCTGGCCTAGCCAGCAAAGCCCACATCCCATGAATGATAAAAAAAATAGTGTAAGCATTTACTGCTCTATTGCTGCTATCACAGTTATCATCTCCATTTTGCTGGCATCTGAGCAGGCAGTTTGGGTGTCCACCTGAAGAGGGCACCCAGTTGATTGAAATATTTAAATAAGCATCCTATGATGCCAATGGGACCCCAATATATCTTTGCCATGCACATTCTTCCCAGAATTTAAACACACAAATCACGATGGCCAGAACATCAGGATTAAACACTTTCCCATCATTCACCCACCCACTACACCATACCGCTCCCCCCACCCCACCCCTTGCAGGCATGTAATCTCTTGAGAGAGATAACATTCCAGACCAATAAGAACAAAATGATAATTTGTAAAGCTGTTTTGTGACTGCCTGAATAATCAAAATCAGTGATCACCTAAGCCAAGCCTTATCTATAAAGACATCTCTATATAATGTGACCTCTGTCCCAGTCTGGAACCAATTCAGGTCTCCCATGCAAAGAGTGAGTGGCCTCCACACTAGTAGCTGGCTGGGCCAAAGAGGACATCAGAGGTGAACTCCTCTTCAATTTTGCGAAGCTAGGAGGAGCTGGAGTGCTTCACCAGGCCTCAGAAGCCCAGACTGGGCAGCTGTCACTCCAATTCTTCAGCTGGTCTGGGTTGCTTAGTCTCCTTCAACTGGATTAGGCCTCCTAGCAGGGGGGAACCAGATCAAATCGTCCCCAGCCTACCCAGCTCCTGTTGCCAGAAAAGACTTTATTTGCTTCAATTGTAAATTAATGGTAATGTTTTTGTGTTCTAGCTATTAGGCAAAACTATTATCCAGTCTCAATAATAGCTCTGTATGTATTAAATTTAAATATTTAAGCATTGTAGAGCTGAAAGCTTTTTCTCTGCCAATTTTAATTGCAACCATTAAGGGAAGTGATCTCACTCAGTAATGCCCAGCTGTCTCATTATGAAAGAGTAAAGACATTTTCAGGGTGGGGAGAGGCAATCTGTTTTGTTTTATGAAATATTTTTAGTTATTGCTGACATCATGTGAATGCTCCGCTGCCCTCTAGTGGTTCCAATATTGTGATTTTTTTTCACTTACCTTGCAGGTGCCAGACAAATCGGGGAAGTAACAATCTAACAATGGCAATCAATCCATGACACAATAGACTGCACAAGGTGAAACGATATTAGGATAATTGAAAATTTATCTTCCAAATTCACGTGTGATAAAAATGAATGTTATCAGGAATCAATTTGTTAAATTTGAAATTTATGTTAAGGATGAAAACTTACCCCAGTCACAAATACCTGTGGGATTGGACGAAAGGGTATAAGGAGGCTGGTACGGAGCATAAACACTGGCATGGATCTGTGTTGTAAATTTTTACCTGTTATAATGATTATTTAAATGAATACAGTATTATTTCCCAATGGCCACTGCAGGTTAAGGTCTATTAATTGTGCACTATGGCTCAATCTTTCACTTAGCGACATTGCCGTGCATCAGCTGAGCACTGGCCATCTACGTCAGCCCTGACATCTGGCATCAAAAGAAAAGAATGTCTTTGAAAGAGCAGCACAAGACAAGAATTGGTCGGGCTTAATGTTCCCACTTTAAACAAATCTATTGTATGTAATTTCATGAAATATGGATTGGCCGAGGATTACTATAAAATCAGCAATCGTACTTAGTCTTCCGATGTTAATAAATTGTTCAAACATCACTCTCACAGCCCACAACATCAACTGAACTCTCAAAGAAAACATATTCTTCTGGTAATTTGCAGCAATGCTTTGTTTCTCGATATAATGTGCAGTGTTTATTCAGTGGCACACATCACTGAAATGAAATAGCGCCGATTAACCCTTTTGAGTGCCGAATGCATTTTAGGACCTGCATGTGTGTTAAATGCCGTAAAAAAAACTTTTTAAAAAAATTTGCATCCACTTATCGATAGCCAATTTTCAATTGGAAGGTTTATAAATAGTATTTTTACCTTTTCAATTCGCTGAAATATTTAAATATTACTCAGACAGGGTGAAAGCATTTTTTGGTTCAGTTAGTTTTTATGTTCGGAAATTAAAAGGATCATTTTGCTAATTTGTACTCCCAGTACCAAGCCTACTCATAGGAGTGCATATCAGAACGTCCAAAATATTCTTCCAGTGAGCTTTGATCTGTGCTGGGAGAGCACATTTGTAAATTTATTCATTCGGAAGTAATTACATGAGGGTGAGGGCACTAATTGCTGAAGGTGTTTCTGTAAATGGGCTCTACAAAGTTTGTTGAATGTAATCCGTTATCAAAAGCATTATTTACAGGTCTGGGGTCTTACTAATAGTTTCTAATAATGCATATTAATTTTCTCGACAGAAGTATGGTGATTAAGGATTTGTGAATGAAACCAAGAAATATAGCGTGTTTTAAGATAATGGATGACACTCAAATAGATCTATAGCACTTAGCCACTGGGCTGAGGAGTGATAAAAGCCACTTGAATGCGAAAAATGGAAAGTGAATATATTGATGTCAAAATTGTAAAATAGTTAAACAATTAAAATTTTGTCGTTGGGTTCAGCAGGAAGAAAGATTGGGCGTGCCAGATGGGCAAACAGTTAGCATTGTTCTGCTGTAGGGCAACTTTTCGAAGGAAATTGCTAGGATGTATAAATAGATTGATAAGCACAGAAAGGTTTTAATGACACTATAAAGAATTAATGAAATGGCGCCTGAAGTCTTAAGTACTGATCTGGACACTGCATGGAAAATAAATGAAGAAAGAAGAAAAATCTTGCATTACATAGCACCTTTCATGGCCCCAGGATGTCGCGAAGTGTTTTACAGCCAATTAAGTATTAAAGCACAACAGGAAATTCGGCCCCACAACTCCATGCCCATGTTGATCTCCACAGCAACTTCCTTCTATCCTTTTCTTATATAAATCCATCAATATATCCCTTCTCCCTCACGTGCTTCGCTAACTTCCCCTTCAGCGCTATTCAACTCAACTGGTCCTTGTGATAGAGTTCTACAGTCTAACCACTTTCCACGTAAAGAAGTTTCCCCCGAATTCAACCTGCTTTTGTAGTGTAGTCAATGCTGTAAAGCGGGGAATCTGACAACCAATTTTCACACAGCAAGTTACCCCAGACAATGTGATAATGACCAAATAATCTGTTTTAGCGATGGTGGTGATAAATTTTGGTTATGTTACCAGGGAGAATGCCTTGCTGTGTTCAAAATAGCGGCACGAGTCTTTTACATCCACCTGAGAGGGCAGATGTGGTCTCATTTAATACCTCATCAGAAGGATGGCACCTGCAACAGCCCAGCACTCCCTCAAACAATATTGGAGCCTAGATTCTGTGCTCCAGTCTCTGAAATGGGATTTGAAATCACAACCTTCTGGCTGGGCGGCCAGAGTGCTGCCAACTGAACCACAGCTGACAAAAGATGGTCAAAGGCGCTAAAAAAGACAAACAAAGGAGCTTTATTGGGTGATGAAGAATGTTTTTTTTTGGTGAAGAAAGGAATGTAGTAGCATAATTCATAATTGAAAATCGCTCTGAGGGGATTGGTGGACCTGAAAAGTGTCTTAAACCAGGAAATGATAACAAAGGAAGATGATTATAAATTAAGCAAAGCTTGATTTAAGTGCAACTGAGAGTATTTCATGCTTAAAATAGTTAACTTATGGAAAACTGCCAACTAGCACTTTGAATATGGCCTGGGTTGGCATAGCTACCTTGTCGTTTGAATGTACACAAGGTTGGCATAATTACTTAGTCCATTGAATGGTATACTGGATTGGCATAACTACCTCAGACATTGAATGGGGATTGGGTTGGCATAGCTACAAAGCACTTTGAATAGAGACTGGATTGGCATAGCTTGGCACCTGGTACATTGAATAGGGGCTGGGTGAAATAGACTACCATCCACCACAGTGATATTGAATTCAGTTGGAATATGCATTCATTTATAATCGTGAATGTAGACTCAATTGAAGTATTAAAATATACCTTATTGATTCAACATGGAGAGGAATGATAAGCACGTAGCCAGGAGGGAAATTAACTTTTCTTTTAAAGGGATATGGATGAATTTTGAATACCGTCTAATTCTAATATTTTGTATCATTTTAAATCAAGGCAATCACCAAAAGCAACATTGTGGCTCCTGGTGATGGCAATGCCTGGAGTCTCACTGCTCAGACAGAGGTAGAACACAAAGGGTTAACTGTGCCAATCATTAAATCAAGGAATAGAGAGAAAAAGGCACATGACAGAGAAGAAGCCAGAAATACTGTCTAACCCATGTTGAATCCAACAGCTAAAGTTGCAAGTTTCACGATCAGTTCAATTTAAAAACGAATCGACACCCCTTGGGAATGTTTTATGACCAAAAGATCGGGATGTTTATAACCAAACTTACAGGCGATTTCCTGTGAGATACAACAGGAAAAAAGGCTAACGGTTGCAAATATAAGTTTTTTGACCAGGATGTTTCATTAAGGCGTCAGTTATTTGCAGGAGACCAAAAATGTGCAAACGGCGTTGCTTTACTGTTGTTGTTTTCATTAAGGAAGTGAAGATGGACTGAATTACTGGGGTGAATACAATGCTTTGACAGAACGGCCGCATCATATGGGGTTTCTTGCTCAGAGAGTTTGTTTTCTGAATGTTTTTGTCTGTTGGAGAGGGGTGGGTGGAAGCGCCCTCTACACTGATATATAAAATATTAAGATACAGTTCAGGAGCCGGTACGTGAAGCGTTACTGTGTTTTTTTTTGCTCTGGGCTGAACTGTCTGCACAATACAGAGTTAGAGAACAGAAATCTGCACTGAACAACTGGACAACTGGCAGACACCGAAAGAACAGAGCGGATACATTCCCTGGGCACCCAGGCAAGCCCCCCACCCCCAAAGCTGTGGTATTATTATTTGTAATGTCAGTGTAGAAACAGACGGATTTCCGAACTTCTGTCCCGCTCTGATACGTCCGGAGGAAATCCCCAATTTTCCTGTTTTCTGGAGTACTTTTGAATGCGAATCCTGGTCCTTATAGATATACATTTATATATCAAAGGGAAGTAAACCCTTCCCGAAGCATAAATTCTTATCCGTTTAAAAAAAAACTCCTAACCCTAATACAGGACTGTTCGCTTTAACTTCCATCTTCATATCCACTTCCATTTGGGAACTGGTCGAGGCTCACAGCAGATGAGAGCTTCCCCCCCCCGCCTCCCCCCACACCCCCCCCCCCCCCCCCCAACCCCCACCCCCACCCCACCACCAATCTAGTTGTTGTTTAAATTCGGCCAATGCGTTTGGGGATCTGGATCCACTCGGTGCTACACATCTGAGACCTATAGGACCGCCGAGGGCGCAAGGAGGAGCAGGAAAAAATAACAGAAATAAGTCTAAATCTGAGCTGACGGATGCTGGAGTAATGGAAAGTGTCAGTTTCTGGCGTTTAGCGGCTCTGGTGCTGTTACTGTTGGTCACTCAATGCCCTCGGTCTGCAGCAGCCCAGAGAGGGAAGGTAAGGATCCTGGTCACAGTGGCAGGCCAGCTCTCTGATACATGTACCTATCCCTACTGCTTTCGGTTAGCACTCTGTGTTCCTTTTCTTATTTTGTGGGAGGGTACAGTCCACTTGTGTTCTTTCCATGTTATTCCCCCCACCCCCCTCAGTGGCAGTTTTCTCTCCTTGTTGGAGGTGGGTTACACAACTTTTTTATAAATTCTGCTGAGCTACCCCCAGTCTTCAAAAGAAGGGGAGGCAAACTTAGTGGGGATTGTGGCTTTGGGGTATCAGATTGCCCTGGCATCGCTGGAGGACTGGAAGCTTTTACTAGTGGGCTGCTTTGATATAGATCTTTGTTACTGAGGCATGGACAGGGGCAACAAATCAAAGATTGTACTCTGGAGGTGAAACATGGATACCTACAGTAGGTCATTTTTTTTTTTGCTTCTTGCATCAGCGTGTGTATTTTAGCGAGTTGCTTTATTCTGTATTCATATTAAAATAGAGCCTTTAACCAAGTTCAAAATCAAAGGGGGAGGGCAATGGAACTGGGTGGGATGGGCTATGGTGCGATGGTTGTGGGTCAGATGAGGGTTTCCATTGTGATGTTTCTTTTTAGGAAGTACAAAAATTGGTAAAGCAAAATTTTAGTAACCGATGCCTCTGTAATAGACAATACTAAAATCGTAAATCTAAAATCTTTTCATGGGTTTCATTCTATCTGTGCAATATATTTAGCATTAGATTAATGTACGCCTGTACATTCCAACCAGTGCTATACTAACACACTGCTTAAATAGTGCATACAGGAGACTGTGAAAATGTGTTCAGCATTATGCTAAACATGACACATGATGGAAATGAAACCCACAAGTGTCTAGTTTGCACTTTAGAAATTTCTGACAGCCCATTCAAAACATAGGCTGGTCATTCTAAATTGGTTGATTTATAATCCTTATAATAATGTTCTACAGTCATCCAGCTCCCCCACCTGCCTCAACCCCAACCCCCACTCCCCCACAAGCGTCTCAATTTTTCCATTCTCTACAAAAGGTGCTGTCTCAATATCTGCTACTTATCTTTCTGTACGGTAATGGGCATCACATTGACTCTACCTGATTTCATTTATATAAATCATAAGGCTGGTGAATATTAAAAATATGTACTATGGATATCAATATGATTTCTATGGTCCCTTGTGAGTAATGCTTTCCATCAGTGATGTTACCATTGATATTATATACCACAGTGGGAATCAATGCTTTTGGCTGACCGAAGTATGGGTGTTTGGGTTAATGGACAAGGCCTACTCTTAGACTTACCAGCCAATCAGTAAACCTTAAACAGGTTGATTGGGTCATCTTTAGTGCTCAGTGAATTGGCCAACTATGGATCATTTTGGACTTTTCATCCTGTTTGAAAAGGTTTTTGGTTGGTTGAACCTAATTTACATTTGGCCATTTCAGGACAAAGACACAAATGTAATCCAATTCAGAATACTTTGATTTCACAAGTATTTTTTGTTTATTCATTTATGGGATGTGGACTTCGCTGGCTAGGCCAGCATTTATTGCCCATCCCTAACTGCCCTTGAGAAGGTGGTAGTGAGCCGCCTTCTTGAACCACTGCAATCCCTGTGGTGTAGACACACCCACAGTGCTGTTAGGGAGGGAGTTCAGGAATGGCAATATATTTCCAAGTCAGGATGGTGAGTGGCTTGGAGGGGAACTTCCAGGTGGTGGTCTTCCAATGTATCTGCTGCCCTTGTCCTTCTAGATGGATAGTGGTCGTGGGTTTGGAATGTGCTGTCTAAGGAACCTTGATGAGTTTCTGCAGTGCACCTTATAGATGGTACACACTGCTGCGACTATGCGTCGGTGGTGGAGGGAGTGAATATTTGTGGATAGCATGCCAATCAAGCAGGCTGCTTTGTCCTGGGTGGTGTCAAGCTTCTTGAGTGTTGTTGGTGCTGCATTCATCCAGGCAAGGGGAGAGTACCCCATCACACTCCTGACTTGTGCCTTGTAGATGGTGAACAGGCTTTGGGGAGTCAGGTGGTGAGTTACTTGTTGCAGGATTCCTAGCCTCTGACCTGCTCTTGTAGTCACAGTATTTATATGGCTAGTCCATTCAGTTTCTAGCTAGTGATAGCCCTCAGAATGTTAATAGTGGGGGATTCAGTGAAGGTAATGTCATTGAATGTTAAGGGATGATGAATGGATTCTCTCTTGTTGGAGATGGTCATTGCCTGGCACTTGTGTGGCGTGAATGTTACTTGCCACTTGTCAGCCCAAAATACAATACAACACATAAAATACAACAGATTTGGTTAGTAAATTAATCATTAAACATTGGTTGATTCTTGGAATCATAGTTGAGAGTGTGATTTTAACTGGGGCTGACACCATCCCTGGTGCATTCCTCTTCTACACAACACATCCAATTTTCATCTCCATAGTGTTGAATGGAAATGACAATCAAGTGGATTCTATAACAGGCAGGCAATCCATTCTGCCAGTTTACAGCCAAGATGTGAAGCTGAAAATTGTCCTTAGTCTGTCTGATGCAAACATTTTATCCCTTTTCTTCTCATATTTATAAACAATCTTAGAAACATCAAAGATGCGACGAGGAGATAATGCTGACGACAGCCACAGCCTGTACCTCCTGTGCGATAAGCCAAAATCTCTTGTGTCCTCGAGGCTTCCAGAGGGACAGTCAGCAAAACATCAGAAACAGAGACTGCAGGTAGTGTTCATGAAAATCAAACCTCAAGTCTTACTAAAATATTTAGCTCTATATGCCAGTAGAGGATACACTGTACATAATAGCCTAATTTAGCAAGACTGTGCTGGTAATGTAGAGCCAGATTTGTGGTGCAAGTGGGTTAGAAAGTAGGATGTGTGAGGTTTGCAAGCTGCGCTTTGTGATGGGTAATTTTGGGGCCACAAGGAAGCTGCACTGCTGAAAAACATGTGGATAATATTCATTGAATTTTTATTCAAATCAAGTCCCTTGTAAAATTTCTCACTTTTAAGTGTTCCATGATCTTGGGTCTTGCCATAGAAAATGGGTGCCTCAGTAATCTTGGGATCTAATATGCTTCTTAAAAAGAGATTAGTAGTTGTGATAAGTGTTATTTTATTTGCATTTTCAATCAGGTTGTGGCGCACTTTGCTTCATGCCTTTGTCCACTATTTTTGGGATTAATTTATCTGTAAATGTTTTCCTTTATTATCCCTGGTTGCTGCTGCTATTTAAATCATATGGCAGTTGGTGAGGTAGGTTATTCCTTAGAATACCTGATAGAACTGCGTGGCTTAGATAAAGAAGCATCCTTGATGGGCTATCAAATGTAGGTGCAATACTTGAGAGATGCTCTCACCTGCACACCTGTCAGTACCCTGAAACCTGTGCTTTTTGACTCATGTTGCACCTCCCTGGAACATGGCAGAGAAGAGCTGTCTTTGCCACTTGTGCTTCACAAGAAAGGTGATCACAGAGTTCTGGCATCAGCTAGGGAAGGCCTCTAGAACAGGTCAAACTTCCTGTATAGGTGCTTGAAGCTTACATGCTTGTGGATGCTGCCAAGTTACCACACGTGTGGTTTTCTCAATCTGCCACTCTGCACTGCACAAATGTAACAAGGAAGGCTGGGATTTTACCAGCCCATTGAAGACTGGCTGGGAAGCGGGAGGAGCAGGTAAATGGCAGTGAAAGACTTCAAGAGGGAAGCCCAACATCTTTACACTCTCAGGAGATATTCCCAGAGGTGGCAATAGCAGCGGCTCAGCCATCTGCCAGCTTAAGGCAGATAGCCAAATAAACTAATTAATAAACTTATTGGCGACCATTTAATTTTACCAGTGTCAGAATGCCACTGCGACCGCACCACCCACGCCCCCCCCCAACACCCCCCCCCCAGCCCCCCTCAGCCAAACTGCCACCTGATTGTGTCCCTCAGCTACATTGTGCAAACTGCCAACAGCTTCTTGGGTGGTCTTGGTTTTCTTAAACTAGAAGTGCCCTCTGCTTGGATGGCAGCTTGGAGAGCCAACCTGCCAGCCTTAACTGGACAAAGCTTATGGCTATCACCATTAAAATAGGCATCATGATCCTGCTGCCCACCAGCCCAGGCTCAGGTCACACATTATGTCCTGGTGATGGGACTTCATTCTTTTTGGTAAAATTCTGGTCCAAATGACAAATGCTATATTTGCAAGGAGCAACACCTTCTTGACTTTCCCTGTGGAAATCGGAAATGAGCCAGCTGGTACGGTCCCTCAAATGCAAAGCTTCATGGACGGTACCCTTGTAAAAACCAGATCTCCTAGTATTAACATTCATGATTTAATGAAAAGCAAATCTTTGCACCCAGTTAAAATTCAGTTGGTATCTGACCACAAGCATCATGAGGCACAAAAGAGCTGAAGTCCCAAGGTGAGGTGAGAGTGATGGCCCTTGACATTAAGGCTGCATTTGACTGAGTACGGCATCAAGGAGCCCTAGCAAAATTGGAGTCAATGGGAATCAAGGGGAAAATTCTTTGCTGGTTGGAGTCATACCTAGCACAAAGGAAGATGGTTGTGGTTGTTAGAGATCAGTCCTCTTAGCTTCAGGACATCACTGCAGGAGTTCCTCAGGGTAGCATCCTTGGCCCAACCATCTTCAGCTGCTTCATCACTGACCTTCCTTCCATCATAAGATCAGAAATGGGGATGTTTCCTGATGATTGCACAATGTTCAGCGCCATTCACGACTCCTCAGATACTGAAGCAGTCCACGCCCAAATGCAGCAAGACTTGGACAATATCCAGGTTTGGGCTGACAAATGGCAACTAACATTCATGCCAAACAAATGCCAGGAAATGACCATCTCCAACAAGAGAGAATCCAACCATTGCCCTTTGATGTTCAATGGCATTACCATCACTAAATCCCCCACTATCAATATGCTGGGGGTCACCATTGACCAGAAACTGAACTGGACTAGCCATATAAAGAGCGGGTCAGAAGCCAGGAATCCTGTGACTAGTAACTCACCTCTCCAAAGATTGTCCACCATCTACAAGGCACAAGCCAGGAGTGTGATGGAATGCTCCCCACTTGCCTGGATGAGTACAGCTCCCACAACACTCAAGAAGCTGGACGCCATCCAGGACAAAGCGACCTTCATTGATTGGCACCACAGCCACAAACCTTCACTCCCTCCAACATCAACACAGTGGCAGCAGTGTTTACCATCTACAAGCTACACTGCAGGAATTCACCAAAGCTCCTTCAACGGCACTTTCCAAACTCATAACCAGTACCATCTGGAAGGACAAAGGCAGCAGATAGATGGGAACACCACCACCTGGAAGCTGCCCTCCAAGCCACTCACCATCTTGACTTAGAAATATATTGCTGTACCCTCACTGTCGGTGGGTCAAAATCCTGGAAACTCCCTTCCTAACAGCATTGTGGGTGTACCTACAACACATGAACTGCAGCGGTTCAAGAAGGCAGCCCACCACCACCTTCTCAAGGGCAACTAGTGTTGGGCAATAAATGCTGGCCCAGCTAGCAAAGCCCACATCCCGTGAATGAATAAAAAAATAAGTTGCTGTTATCCAAGAAGAAGCTATAATGCCTTCATTATGTGCCATTCACAGTGCTTGCAAGATGTGAAAGAGATGAATCATTGGGTTGATGGCTACACACCCCAATGAGAAACTCCCTAAGAGCAGAGGGAAATCTCATACAGGAAACCCGGGCAGATGCACAATCTTCTCCCACTGCAAAAAATTGTACGATGTAACGTCCAAGTGATTGGATGTAAATCCAACCACTTTTATTAGCAAAAATGTTACAGCTTAAATGAATACAAGTAACTTAGAAAGCTTACGGTTACCTCCTGGGTAGTCAGTCTAGGTTGACTGCAGGTTGATTGGATCTGTACTGACTAGGACCAATCTGCTTCTTCTCAATGATCTTGCTCCAATGGCACTGTATCAATGAGAGATCTTAGCTTTCTTTTATACCATGGCTGCACCACAGCATCCCTCGTGCCTGATCCTTCTGCGCCCCTTGATTGGTTTATGGAGTGAGTGGTCAGTCTCTGATTGGTCCACATTGAACTGAACTTAGTGCAAAATATGTAGTCTGTTTTCCCCACATGACTCTCCTGCATGTAATCATTTAACAGAATGTCTGGGGTACCTGCCTTTTGCTTCTTTCAATGTTCAAATATCTCACAGGTGGGTGTGAAACCACCTCCTAGCCATGACTTGTTGCCTATTTCAAAGGTTGGTTGAGAAAACACAACTGCAGCAGTTCTTTAGAAAGGCTCTGCAAGCCTCACATGTTCATAGAATTGGCAACGCATTTCAATCGCATCTTTGCAATAAATTTAAGCAAATCCTAAGTGTATTCTTAAGGTGCAACTTTGGCACAATACATATGTGTGTTAAAGGCAATAGCTGTGTGCTCTTCTTTCAATTGTATCTCCAACACCATGCCAGGCTTCTCAGCTTGGATTTGTATCTTGCTTGATGGGCTCCATAAAAAATATTTGTGACAACAACAATATAAAACATCATAAGGCACTTCACAGTAGCATAATCACTAAAGCAGGTCAGATGACCAACAGCTTGCTCAAAGCGGTAGGTCTCAAAGAGTATCTTAAAGGAGACAACTAAAGTAGTGAGTCAGAGAGGTGTAGGGAAAGAATTCCAGAGCTTGGGGCCTAGGCAACTGAAGACATGGCCACCAATGGTGGAACAAATGAAATCGGGGCTGTACTGGAGACCAAAATTAGAGGAGCACAGATATCTTGGAGGATTGTGGGGTGGAGGAGATTACAGAGATAGGGGGGGCAATGCCATGGAGGGATTTGAAAACACAGACAAGAATTTTAAAATCAAAATATTGCTTGACTTGGAGCCCATGTAGGTCAGTGAGCATAGGGGTGATAGAGGAATGGGACATTATGCAAGTTAAGACGCGGGCAGCAGAGTTTGGATGACCTGAATTTTATAGTGGGTAAAATGAATTCTCCTGATATTAGTAAACCTCTTCCTCATTTGAAGCTGGGCATGAAAAACCTGAGTTATGGCAGTGACTTGGCAGTGCACCCCATTTTACAATCCTCCAATCCTAACTAGGTCCAAGCTTCTTTAGTGCACTTCCTGTATATTAAATGTAATTGTTTTTTAACTGCATTTCACCAAACATTGTTTTGCGGTTTTAATTTATTTGGAAAAATCATTGACTAGATCCAATAACGAGGTAATCCCATAGATTATATAGACTGACAACATATCCAGAATTTGCACATGTTAAGAATTTGATCCATACCAGCCCAGCCTGACAGGCCATGTATTAAAGTTGAGAGTAAAATTTCTTGTATCTTATTTTACATTATTGTACGTTATTTTTATTTTGTTATAATTATTATTAATTCTTGCAAAAAATAGTTATTAATTATTTTTAATAACCTAACTACAAGAGGCTACTATCCAATAGCTGGATGGCAGCACTGATTGCAGTATACTCATGGGATTGTACTGCATATTATATGTGGCACAACGCTTTTCCCTTAATGCACAGCTGGTTTTTCAGTGCATAGTTTGATGACAAAGTTGCAGTGGACAACAATGTTAATATGCAATATACAATGTTAATATGTACCTTCTTCTCACACTGTAGTTTTGAATTTGTCTGCTCACTAGGTACAGTGATATTGTTAATGCATTATGGAGATTTTCTCTGACTGCTTTCTGGAAAAAAATCATAAATATGATTGCTAGGACTACTGCCTGAAGGAAATCTTTGTGATCTTTTTCATTCACTGCTCTTGGCAACTGGTACAATTCCTCCTCAGTGTCTTATCGCTTTGTATCAAAATTAAGATGCAATGTCACAATTTAGTTTTGTGCTAAGGTGATTTCTGGTAACCGTGTAAGGGGTATTGATTTATCATGCTTCTTCCATTTTAAACACCATTCAAAACTCTTTGATAATGAAGAAGCCTATGGCAGTCTACAAAGGACTTGGCCAAAATCCAGGCTTGGGCTGGTGGAATGCTCACTACTTATCTATATAGGTGCAACTGCAAACAACACTTTAGAATTTCTTCACCATTCATGATAAAAGGTCTGCTTGATCTGCACTTTGAACTCATGAAGTCCTTGTGCTTAGGTTGCCATGACCATAGATAGAAGTTCCAGGATTTTCACCCATTGATGATGAAAGAATAGCAATATACATATGAATCAGGATGATATATCACTTAGAAGGGAACCTGATGGTGATTATGTTCACATGATTTTATAAGTCTTTGTGATTCTTGATGGTTGAAATGTCAGGGTTGGAAGGTGTTGTCGAAGTAGGCTTGGAGAGTTCCTGAAGCGCATTTTGTTCATAGTACATATTGCAGATACAGTAAACTAAAAGGAATGGATATTGAATATGGATGCTTACATGATTGTCATGGCAACCTAAGCACAAGGGCTTCATGAGTTCAAGGTTCAGGCTCCCCACCACCTTCTCAGGGAAACTAGGAAGGACAACATATGCAACTCTCAACACTCTGAGTATGGTCACCTGTGTGAGAATTTGAGGACTGGATACCAAATTCAATTCTGTAGGGAAGAAGAACATGGGAAAGGATATCAGGTCAGATCATTTTCAAGTCCCAATAGCAGAAGATAAAGTCACCATTAGTGGAGTCCTGATACTTTATTGAATTGACAGTGAGGTTGTTGATAAATAAATGTTGGGGGATTTCTATTTGCTGTGGCACTGTGACAAAAAAGATGGAGGTGACAATCATTGTTAAAAATATTCTTCACATACTTTTCAGTATTTTAATTATTTCATTAAAACTGTAAAGGGATCAATTAAAATCAAATCTGATTTTAGATTAGTTTTTTTTCTCTGAAACTTTGGAGTCCATCACAGTGTACAACTTATGACGGCATACCGAGAAGGTCTTTCTGTTATGCAAAATAAGGTTAAATATTTTTAATGTTCTCTCTGCAGTATTTTAACAATTTTATTTTTTATTACATATTTAAATTTAAAGTTTTACTGTGAACCTTGGTGGAGAACAGCTGATCAGACAAGTTGGTTGCAGACTTAAATGCATGAAAATGGCCACAGTATCCAAATGTTGTGAAGGATTCTGGAGCCAGGACTGCCTAGGTGAGTAATAAGGGTTTGATTCTGTAAATGATAGAGACTAACCTATATAGTGCTTTCTGTTGTGTAATAAATTATGTAATAATTTTTCAATTGCATAAACCACACTGATAAATTTAATCTAGTGTAGGGAATTATCTCTTGTTTCATTTGGAAATGTGCACTGATAAAGATTGTTCTGTCACAATATTTGTGTGTATGTTTTCTGTAGACATGAGTATTATAGGTGAAGTGTTCAACTTCTTTTCTGAGCTACATTGCAAGTTCAACATTCTTGAATTATTTCATATAATAAATTAGAATTTAGAAATAAGTCGAAGACTAATTACATCTTCATTACAGAGCTACAGATCTGTATCCTATATATTCTATCATTATATACTTTGAAGTTCCCAAGACTGACGTCGTTGCAGCATGCTGTGGGTCCAGCTGTAACAGTTATGTCACTAGTCTAGCAATTCAGAAGCCTGGACTAATGATCTGGACACATGGGTTCAAATCCCACTGCAGCAGTTCAGTTAATTAATTACATTCAATTAATTAAATAAATCTGGAATAAAAAGCTAGCATCAGTGCTGGTGACCATGGAAACTATTGATCGCCATCTGGTTCACTAAAGTACTTTAGGGAAGGAAATCTGCTGTCCTTGCCTGACCAATATGTGACTCCAGACCTACAGCAATGTGATTGACTCTTAACTGTCCTCTGACAGTTGTATCAAGCCACTATAAAAAACTATAATAAGAATAAAACCGAATGGGCCATGAACACTAATCTATGGGCAACAAAGGCACACCCAGCTCTGTCGACCCCGCAAAGACTTCCTCATTTACACCTGGGGACTTGTGCCAAAATTGGGACAGCTGTCCCAAAGATTTGACATAGTCTTGCTCACAGAATTATACTCACAGCCAATGTCACAGACTCCTTCATCCCCATCCCTTGGTATTTCTTGTTCCGCCAGAAGGACAAACTCACCGGAGGTGATAGTGCAATGGTATACATTCAGGAGGGAGTGGCCATGGGAATCTTCTACATTGATACATCTTGTTACATTGCACTACCATGGCTAAATGAGACAGATCAAGTAGCTTAAAACTGGGCACCCATGAGGTGCAGTGGGCCATCAACAGCAGCAGAATTGCATTCCACCACAATCCACACAGTCCAACATATCCTTCACTCCACCATTACCATCAAGTCAGGGGCCAACCTTGGTTCCATGAGGAGTGTGGGAGAGTATGCCAGGAGCAGCACTAGGCATACCCAAAAATGAGGTCCCAACTTGTAAAGCTACAACAAGCATGCTAAGCAGCTGCTATAGGCAGAGCCAAGTGATCCCACAATTAATGGTTTGGAATAAAACTCTGCAATCCTGCCACATCCAGTTGTGAATATTAATGGACAATTAAACAATGAATAGGAGGAAGAGGAGTCAAGAGAATCCTTATTCACAATGATGACAGAGTCCAGCAAACGAATGCAAAGATAAGACTGTGTTTTTTAAGTGTTTGCAACCATCTTCAGCCAGTAGTCTTGAGTGGGTGATGCATCTCAGTCTCCTTCTGACATTCCCAGCAACACAGACTCTAGCTTTCAGCCAATTTGATTCACTCCATGTGATATCAAAAAAACAGTTGAGCATACTGGATACAGAAAAGGCTATGGGCCCTGACAATGTCTCATCTATAGTACTGAAGACTTGTGTTCCAGAGCTAGCTGCATCTCCAGTCAAACTGTTCCAGTACAGCAAGACAACTAGCATCGTACACAACAAAGTGAACAATTTCCAAGGTATGTCCTATTACCCATTATCAAAATGCAGGCTAAATACAATCTAGCCAATTACCACCCCATCAGTCTACTCTCAATCATCAGGAAAGTGATGTAAAGAGTCATTCACAATGCTATCAAATGGAATTTACTCATTAATAAGCTCACCCATGCTCAGTTTGATTTCCACCAGGGCCATTCAGCTCCTGACCTCATTATAGCCTAATGGACAAAAGAGCAAGACTCAAGAAGTGAGGTAAGGATAACTGCCCTTGACATCAAGTCAGTGTTTGACCAAGTGTGGCATCATGGAACCCAAGGGAATTAGGAAAACACTCTTCACTAGCTTGAGACATGTCTAGCACAAAGGAAGAAGACTGTGGTTGTTGGAAACCAATCATCTCAGCACCAGGACATCACTGTAGGAGTTCCTCAGAGCAGTGTTCTAACCTCAGCTATATTCAGCTGCTCCATCACTGATGTTCCCTCCAGCATAAGGTCAGAAGTGGCGATATTTGCTGATGATTGCAGTGTCCAGTTCCATTCACAACTCTCGAGACACTAAAGCAGTTCATGTCCACATGCAGCAAGACTTAGACAATATTATGGGTTGGACTGAAGCCACAGAAGTGCCAGATAATGATCATCTCCAATGAGACAGAATCTAACCATCTCTTCTTAACATTCAATGGCATTACCCTTGCTGAATACTCATTATCAACATCCTGGAGACAACATTGACCGTAAACTTAACTGGACTAGCCATGTAAATACTGTGACAACAAGAGCAGGTCATTGGTTGGGAAATCTACAGCAAGTAACTCACCTTCTGACTCCCCAAAGCCTTTCCACCATCTATAACGGTACAAGTCAAGAGTACAATCTCCATTTAACTGAATAGGTGCAGCTCCAACAACACTGAAGAAACTCAACACCACCCAAGACAAAGTAGTTCACTTGATTGGCACCCATTCACCACCTTTTCAAGGACAATTAGGGATGGGTAAAAAAAGCTGGCTTTAAGTGATGTCTACATCCCATGATTGAATAAAAAAATCACTTCCTTTCTCAAACATGATCAGTAACAGTAGAGATAGTTCCTGGGGTAGTTGGGGGGCACTAGCTTTGAAAGGGCTTGGAGGATTCATCTTGAATTGCAAGAGAGAATGCATAGGCACGGCAGGGTTGGCATTTCTATTTACACAGCCTTTAAAGTAAGCTAACTAGCTAGGTATAGTGTATCATCATTGTCACTCTATTGCATCTCCTATATAACTAGATACAAGTGGCATTCTTTAATTTGTTATCATTAAGTATCTAACAATCAGAAATCCAAGCAGATAGGTATTGGAAGATTTAGGATGCAGCAATTACAGGTTTATGCAGGCTTTTTTTTCATAGATCAAAGTTTAGACTGCGCGGTTAAGTTTTGGTAATTTGTGGGTTAATTGCATTTAGCTACGTGACTCCAATACAGTGGTTTGGAAACAAAGAACATGAGCTGGTCCTCTTGATCAGAAAGTGTAGTGTATTCTTTTTTAAAAAGGATTGTCCATGCCCACATAATAATAGTGGTATTAAGGCCTGCAGCTAGCTTTTACTGGGTCATCAGTTTACAGATTTATTGGGACTCACATTTTGACATTTTAACCATCAGCAAAACTTTGCTTGTTAGTATCAACAATGACAAATGTCCTAAAGGAAAACAAATTGGAATTGGATCCAAATCCAGCAAGCAAGAGTCAGAAAATGAAGAGTAAAGGCTTGGGTTCTGAAATGTGTTTGTGAATTTGGATAATGTTATATGCTGATTATTTTGTGATGTTGACTAGAAAATTGAAAAATGCAATTGTGCTTTGCCATTCTCTGAAAATTAACTTCAAGCAAGGTTTATGACCTATTTATAAAAACCATGAATAGCATTGTGTGACATTAACTCATTGACATCATCACATGAAACAAAATGATATTGATCATGTATTTTACCTTTCAATGAACAATTTCCCAAATAAAGTAAAGTGAATGTTGCTGACAAGGCCAGCATTTATTGCCCATCCCTAATTGCCTTTGAGGAGGTGGTGGTGAACTTCCTTCTTGAACTATCCATGAGCTGTAGCTACATGCACGGTGCTGTTAGAAAGGGAGTTTCAGGTTTTTTTCCTTGTGACAGTGAAGGCAATATAGTTCCACGTCAGAATGAGGGGAACTTACAGGTAATAGTGTTCCTATAGCTCCGCTGCCTTTATCCTTTTAGGTGTAGAGGTCATGGGCTTGGAAGGTGTTGTTGAAGGAGCCTTGGTGAGTTTTTGCAGTGCATCTTTTATACAATACACATTGCTGCTGTGGAGGGAGTAAATATTTTTTTTCTTTGATGGATCTCTGGCAAGGCCAGCATTTGTTGCCCATCCCTAATTGCCCTTGAACTGAGTGACTTGCTAGGCTGTTTCAGAGGACAATTAAGAGTCAACCACATTGTTTTGGGTCTGGAGTCACTTGTAGGCCAGACCAGGTAAGGATGGCAGATTTAGTGAACCTGGGTTTTTACAATGATCAATGATAATTTCACGGTCACCATTGCCGAGACCAACTTTCAATTCCAGATTTATTAATTAAATTTAAATTTAACCAGCTCTGTGGTAAAATTTGAAACCTCTGGATTCCTAGTACAGTAACTTTACCACTTTGCCACCATCTCCCCATAGAATGCTTAAGGTGGTGGATGGGGTGCTGATTAAGGGGCTGCCTTGTTCTGAACTATGTTGAGCTTCTTGAGTGTTGTTGGAGCTTCACTCATTCAGGGCAAGTTGCATTCTATCACACTCCTGACTTGTGCCTTATGGATTGCAGATAGAAAATAAGGGGTGGAATCGTCCCAGATTTACACGAGGTGCAGTAGCAGGCAGAAAAAAGTCATTTTACCCGCAGGCCACAGTGGTGGGCTTTTGTGCTGTATCACTTCATTAACTATGCAGCCACAGGAAACAAGCCGTCTTGTTGGCAGGCGGTCTCTGATTTGCCCACCACACTGTTACCTCACTGCTTCCTCACGTAGGGTGCCATATTTAAACTGTAGCCATGCGCACACTTCTCAATGCTTACAGCCCGGGACTGCTTTGGTGAAGACGTGGCCCCAAAATCCAAGAAGTTTGCAGTCCCCCGATTCAGTGACACTCCCTGGGTTGCCTTCTGGACACTGTGGAGGCCCGCCGAGATGTCTTCTACCCACGCTCTGGCCACAGGAGGCCTATCAGTCTCACCACTCCAGTTTGGGAGGCGGTGACAGAGGTGGTCAGTGCCAATGCTGCACTCAAGAGGTCGGCCATTCAATGCAGAAAATGGATGAATTATCTCATCCATGCCACCAGGGTAGGACAACCATCTTATCACTCTAAACTTACACACTCACAAGGCCATCACAAATTCACTGGCATCTCATTCACTGCCAGCTCAAGGGACATCACCACTCACTCTCTCACACACACCTGCACATCTCCACCTGGCCTCATCTCCTCTGGAGACTGCCTCCTCAGCCCTCACCATCTTGAGGCCACCTGCACAGATCAACATGTGCCCAACACACACTCTAGGATACCCCCCTTTTCCAGTATAGCCCTAGCCCTGCAGCCATGAAAAGCCACCCTGGACTTACAGCTGGCTTGGTAGGTAGAGACCTACCCGTGAGCCCCTCCAAAAGTGATGTGGTGCTGACTGCGAAGCCTGGCGCTGATGAGTGTGAGTGTTGCCCGAAGCAAGGTAGGCAAACAAACCTCGAAGTCCTAAGTGAAGTGCAGCTCGCCAGGTGTTTGTTGCTTTGTACAGTTGTGAAATATATTGGTATGCAATCACGCTGATGTGCCCGGATGATCCAGCATGGTGGGAGGATTCTGGAGAGCCGGGCTTATAATGAGATGCTAAACTATGGAAATTAGATTCCTGATATGCTGCGTTGCCAATAATGTGTGAAGCGGGTGATCACGAATTGGTTTCACAATGGCATAAAACAGATTTTTGGCCTTCTTTCCATATTGGTCCACCTCCCCACCCACCATGACACCCATTATCAATGGCCAAGGTTTCAGTTTGAGGAATCAGAAGGTGAGTTACTCACCATAAATTCCCAATCCAGAACTTTCCCCTCCGCCCTAGAATACAGTGGGGACCTGTTTGTCACTGCTCTTAGCTGTTTCTGACCTGCCGTGTAAGGGGTAATAAATCTCTTCCCAGCCCTTACAAAACAAATGTTAACAGGGAAATGGAGCCAGAGGGTGGGAACCCTTCTTGCTTGGATTACTGGCGGCTAGAATAGCAGTAAAGAAGGCAGGAACAATACCAAATGATATTGCTGGGTAAAACAGCTGGTTCAGCAATAATCTTAATCCAGACATTTTATTGTTTTCCACTCATTACTGCTATTTGTAACTACATGTAACATTATGCTCTGTTTCTCATGTGCAGAAGGATGTCATAGAATCTTTCATTATGGAAAGAGGCCATTTGGGCCATCATGCCTGTGCTGGCTGTTTGAAAGAGCTATCCACTTAGTCCCACTTTCCTGTCCATTCCTCATAGCTCATCACCTCCATCCTAAGTGATACTTATAGAAATCTGTGTTTAAGTTCACTGCATTAACAGCACAAATTCCAGATTGTATCAACCTTTTGAATCCTTGCTGATTGTGTAATTATTGATAAGTAAATTATGGCACCTTTCACATAACATTTTGTCATGTTGAAATGCTTCAAATATATTTATTACTTCTGGAATACATCTATTGTTATGTTGACAAATATATTACTATTTTGTAAATTGTTGTGATCTTTCATGTCCATGTCCAAATGCAGCAAGACCTGGACAATATCCAAGCTTGGGCTGATAAGTGGCAAGTAACATTCACGCCACACAAGTGCCGGACAATGACCATCTCCAACAAGAGAGAATCTAACCATTGCCCCATGACATTTAATGGCATTACCATCATGAATCCCTCACCATCAACATCCTGGGGGTTACCATTGACCAGGAGCTGAACTAGACTAGCCATATTGACACTGTGGCTACAAGAGCAGGTCAGGGCCTAGGAATCCTGCGGCAAGTAACTCACCCCCTGACTCTCCAAAGCTTGTACACCATTTACAAGGCACAAGTCAGGAGTGTGATGAAATACTCTCTACTTGCCTGGATGAGTGCAGCTCCAACAACACTTAGGAAGCTTGACACCATCCAAAACAAAGCAGCCTATTTGATTGGCATCCCTTCCACAAATATTCACTCACTCCACCACCTATGAACAGTGGCAGCTGTGTGTACCATCTACAAGATGCACTGCAGAAACTCACCAAGGCTCCTTAGGCAGCATCTTCCAAACCCATGACCACTACCATCTAGAAGGACAGGGGCAGCAGATACATGGGAACACCACCACCTGGGAGTTCCCCTCCAAGCCAATCACCATCCTGACTTAGAACTATATCGCCGTTCCTTCACTGTTGCTGAGTCAAAATCCTGGAACTTCCTCCCTAACAGCCCTTTGGCTATACCTACCTGGACTGCAGCAGTTCAAGAAGGCAGTTCACTACCACCTTCTCAAGGGCAATTAGGGATGGGCAATAAATGCTGGCCTAGCCAATGAAGCCCACACCCCATAAACGAATAAAACAAAAACGTTTTTAGATGTAAGTTCTAAAACGATAATGTTATGCGTTTTGATAACTTTTTTCTTTATCCTAGAATGCCCTGGTGGATCAACAAACCCCTGCAATGGACATGGCATATGTTTAGATGGAGTATCAGGGAATGGAAGCTGCATTTGTGAGGTCAGTCCACTTTTCTTAAAAGCATGTTAATTTAATTGCCTGCTGCGTTTGTGGCTTCTCTTTGAAAATTATGTGGTCTGACCCACTGGGTGGAATCATCCCAGATTTGCACTAAGTGTGGTAGCAGGTGTGGAAAATGATGCTTCTCATGCTATATCATCCCAAACGAGCGCATTCAATATGCATGCCCTGGAAACAAGTTTCCATAATGGGCGTGCTCTCATTTGCCCGCCAAGCTGTCGTCTCGTTGTTTCACCACACCGGGTGCCATATTTAAAGTGCAGCCACATACACACTGCTCAGTGCTTCCAGCCCACAACTGCCGACAGAAGACACGGCCCTGAAAGACAAAAAGACTGCTGTCCCCAAGTTCAATGACGCATCCCACAAGTGCCTTTTGGATTCAGTGAAGGCTCACCATGATGTCTTCTACGCCTGCTCTGGCTTCAGGATGGGCAGCAACATTACCAATCCGGCTTAGGAGGCGGTGGTGGAGGTGGTCAGTGCCAACACTCTGCAAAAGAGGACAGTCACCAAGTGCCGAAAGAGGATGAATGATCTTCTCCGTTCGCCAAGGTAAGTCACTCTACTCACCCCCCTCAACTCACACATTCACAAACCCATCATACATCCACAGGGCCCTCACTCAATGCCAGTTCAAGGGACACTACCATTCACTCTCTCACACACACCTTCGTTGTCCTCATCCTGTCCATGGGACCACTCATCACCTACACATGCCAGGCATACTTATCATCTAAAACAAAACAAAAACAGCATTACCTGGAAAAACTCAGCAGGTCTGGCAGCATCGGCGGAGAAGAAAAGAGTTGACGTTTCAAGTCCTCATGACCCTTCAACAAGGGTCATTGAGGACTCGAAACGTCAACTCTTTTCTTCTCCGCCGATGCTGCCAGACCTGCTGAGTTTTTCCAAGTAATTCTGTTTTTGTTTTGTTTTGGATTTCCAGCATCCGCAGTTTTTTGTTTTTATACTTATCATCTAATCTGGCAGGCATCCTGCTTACACTGTCTCCATCTCTATTCATGCAGGACAAGCAGGCACACAACAACAGGGAGAGGTCGCAGACCAGTGGAGGATTGCTTGAAATCAAGGTCCTCACGGACTTTGAAAACAGAGCCATCCAGCTGGCCGGCAAGAAGTATCTGAACCATTCCTGTGCTGATGGTGAGGTCGGCGGTGCTCAACCAAGTGCAATATCCATCAGACAACCATGTTGTGAGTGATATGTCCTGTTTCACTGCCATGTACTAATTATCTCTCCTTGGTTTCGCAGGCTGATGGAGTCCATGACCCTGGGCCTCCAATCAAACCCCGAAGAAACTTCTGAAGAGGAATCTGGAAGCACCTTCCTAGAAGTCCCATCACAGCGCTCACGCACACCCTCCACCAGCGCTTAGACACATGCTTTAGTGGGACCTGGATTTGGAGCAGCCTTGGGATCACGATCTGGTGAGCACATCGCACTGTCTGATCTGCAGCAGGCAGTAGCGGCAGGGACTCCCCAGGAGTGTGGCACTCAGAGGACTGCTGGAAGCCAGAAATTTGCTGAGTCTGAGTCAGGTGACGAGTCATGTCACAGTTGCTAGAACTGCAAAGGCAAACTCAGGAACATCAGGAAGGGATGTCCACTGCACTCCTCAGATTATAAGGTACAATGGTGGAGTCCATCTGCTTTCAGGCTGAGGTGGTAGCACGGCATGCCAATGCACCGAGGTCAACACTGGTAGAATGGCGGCCTCCATTGAGACCTTGGTCCAGGACATCACTCCTGCACTGCTGCACGGCCTGACCGCCATCGCTGATGCCATAGTTGCTCCAATAGTGTTAACCTGAGAGGGGTGGGGGGGGGCAACTTAATCTCACTCCAGCTATCCCTTCTCCTCAAGGAGTCAGCCAGGAGCCCTTGAGCACCCATAGGGAGGAGGATCAGCAGGTGTACCCCCTGGGGCTAGCCATCCAGTTGACTCTGGGAGCGTCCAGCTCATCTGAATCCTCTCTTCATGTGATCTCAGCAGTTCCAAATCCACAGGCTGAGGAGGGTGCCACTGCCACACAGCAGGACCCTGAAAACAGGTTAATTACTTGTACATACTGTTCACTATTGTCAATAAACTCCCAAGAATGTCTCCCTGCCTATGGCTCCTTGCTCTGATGAGCAGTGTTTTTTTAAAATTCATTCATGGGATGTGGGCATTATAGCCCATCCCTAATTGCTCATGTTCAGAGGGCGTTTAAGAGCCAACCACATTGCCCTGAGTCTGGAGTCACATGTTTCCTTCACAGGATCACAGGTTCCGTCCCAGGCATTAATGATTAGCCATCTTTTGATTCCAGATTTTTATTGAATTCAAATTCCATCATCTGCCATGGGAATCCAGAGCATTACCCTGAGTCTCTGGATTACTAGTCCAGCAACAATACCACTGTGCCATAACTTCCCCCCGTATGTATCACTCAGATGTGAAACCTTTCTGCACAAGATAAAGGCAGGTGTCTCAGTGCAGTGCCTCTTCCCTGTGCTCTGTGTAGCCTTCAGAGCATACTAACATATGAACAAGGAGCAGGAATAAGCCATTCAGCCCCTTGAGCCGACTTGGTTATTTAATAAGATCATGGCTGATCTGATAGTAACAGGAAAACTGCATTCCACCTACTGCCAATAACCTATCACCTCCTTGCTTACCAAGAATCTATCCATCTCTACCTTAAAAATATTCAGACTCTGCTTCCACCACTTTTTCAGGAAGAGAGTTCCAAAGACCCATGACCCTCTGAGTGAAAAAATTTCGGCTCATCTCTGTCTTAAATGGGTGACCTCTTATTTTTAAACAGTGACTCCTGGTTCTAGATTGTTCCACAAGAGGAAACATCCTCTCCACCCACCCTGTCAAGACTCCCCAGGATCTTATATGTTTCAATCAAGTTGCCTCTTACTCTTCTAAACTCCAGCGGATATAAGCTTAGTCTGTCTAACATTTCCTCATGATACAACCCACCCATTCTGGGCATTAGTCTGGTAAGCCTTTTCCGGACTTCTTCCAATGCATTTACGTCCTTCCTTAAATAAGATGACCAATACTGTACACAGTAGTCCAAATGTGGTCTCACTACTGCCCTGTACAATGGAAGCTCCCTACTCCCTACTTTTGTATTCGATTTCCCTCACAATCAATGATAACATTCTATTAGCTTTCCTAATTACTTGCTGTACTTGAACAAAAGGGTGGTCCGGCCTCACACCCCCTGGACATATTACTGATGCCTGCACTTCGACAGTGTTTGTCATTGCTGCCATAATGTTGTGGGCAGACTTCACAGAGTTCCGTCATTCTCTCTGTGTGCTCTCAACATCTTTAAGGTGCAGATGGCCCCCATCTTTTCAGTATCTGTGACCAGTGACACTGTGCTCCTAAAGGTGTCAGGTGCTGAAGGCAGACAAAGGATCAGATGCTTTCAAAATTTCAAGGCTGCGTCTCTATGATATGATCCTGATCACAGAGTGCAAGTGAGTTGCCCTCGGCCAGACAGGAATCAGACATTCTCAGAGGCTATGTGAAGATCTATGGAGTGTCCTCACTGCATGTCATCATCGTCCTTCTGCAATCGAGTGACTATTAGGTCCTCCATTGCATCTCCATGACAGCAGAATTATTACAGAGGGAATGTATGCTGCCACAAGCCAGACTCAAAAGTCAAAAGGAGTCAAAAGTTCATAGATGCAATGCGAGGATCTATGGTGTCTCCTCACTGCATGTCATCATCATCCTCCACAAATCTAGCAGCCATGAGGGCCTCCTGAGCACATCTGTGTCATCTGACCAGTGCAAGGGCTGCATTGCCGTCGTCATTGCCCTCGAGGACCTCCTCACCCTTATCACTGCCAACGTCCTCCTCATTGGAGGAGACCTGCAGCTCCTACATCTCCTCCTCAGCCAGCTACTCTCCCTTTTGCAGCGCCAGGTTGTGAAGGGCACAGCAGGTGACCACAGTGTGTGATACCCTCTATGGACTTGGACTATATTGCAGGGCTCCACCAGACTAACCCAGGCTGGGGCTCCCGAACATTGATCCACATTTTAAGCATCCCAATGGTTTGATCCACAAAGCTGTGAGCTGCATCATGAGCCTTGTTATACCTTTGCTCTGCTGCAGTCTGAGGCCACCGCATGGGTGTCATCAGCCACGTCCCCTGGGAGTAGCCCTTGTCTCCGAGGAGCCATCCCTGCAGCCTCTGTGGATCCTGGAAAACATCTGTGATTGATTGAGAATGTAGGAGTCGTGCACGCTCCCTGGAAACTGTGCGCACACCTGCAGGATGTGTTTGTGGTGGTCGCACACCAGCTGCACATTCAGCGAATGGAATCCCTTGTGGCTGATGTAGCTGACTGTGTGTTGAGATCTAAGTGTCACATGAGTACAGTCAATGGTATCCTGCACCTGTGGGAAACCTGAGATCTGGGCAAGTCCAATCGCTCTTGCATCCTGGCTGTCGTGGTACCGTGCAAAAAGCACAAAGCTGTGTGCCCTCGCAAAGATGGTATCTGTGACCTCATGGATACATTTGTGGGTGGAGGCTTGTGAGATCCCAGAGGTCACCTGTGGAGCCCTGAAAGGAGACACTGGCATAGAAATTGAGTGCCGCTGTCAGTTTCACGGCCACTGGCAGTGGATGCCCTCCATGTCCCCTTGGTGCAAAATCCTGCATTAGTTGACAGATGTGAGCAACCAGTTCCCTGGATATGTGCAGTCTTTGGCAACACTGGTTCTCGGTCATCTGCAGGAATGAAAGGCAGCGTCTATAGACCCTCGGTCTAGCTAGGCACCAAACAGTGATGGCTTGCTGTGGCTCTTTGGCAGCATGTGTGGGAGCCCTAGTTGCTACCTTTTCCCTCGGTGCTGTTCCTCCCTCTGCACAGCCAGGCGCCTCAGTCGCTGTATTCTCTGTCGTCTTTGCTCTCTGTAAGCCATGAGGCATATAGCTAGTTCACCAGGCTCCATGATCCTGAAGTACTCCTCCTGCAGGATGAAAGAGAGAGATGTGTGGGTTAGCATGGGTGTACTAAGAACCTATCTTGGTTAAGTCTGAAGGCCCCTTAATGCATCCCAGGGTGCGCTGCATGACTGCCTGAAACTCCACCTTCCTCCGCCCCATTCCACCTGACCGATTGGTGGCAGCTTTGCCCATTGGACTGTATGCTGTGCTCTCAGCACAGGCACAGACATCCTCCTAACCCATTCTGCAAGGCTGTACTGTTAGCTTGAACCATGGGGGAAACTGATCCAAACCAGAATGATGACATTGCAAGGGCCTGTGAGCACCTCCACCAGTGAAAGCTTTATGGCCAGCTTTAGCAAGAAGATTATACAACTTGCCTAGACATCCAATTGTTCTGCAGTTCACTAAAACGCACATTACTTTGTAGTCGGTGCCTGAGGGGTGAAAAGCTCTGGAGCACTTGGTGGTACTTTGATGCCTCTGTGTTTCTTGAGTGGGCAGAGAAGCTAGAGGCCCAACTGCAATCATGTCAACATGGCCGTGCCTGAATTATCTCAGCTGCGGAAGATTGGCCACTTTATACATGGCCGCTTCCCTCGCCCCCCCACCTCCCACTAGCCCCACCCACCCATCCTGCACGTGTTTGTGTGCTACCTTCAGCCGCAGGGCGGCCTTTTCTCCCCTGATCCCCTCAAAGTCGCCTCAACCGCAGGGCAGCCTTTGGCCCACCACCAAAGTCGCCTCAACCACAGGGTAGACTTTGGCTCACCCCCAAAGTCACCTCAACTACAAAGCTGCCTTTGCACCCCCCCACCACCAATGCAACCTTGAAGTCCAACAGACGTCCCTCACGAGCACTCCGCAACATTACTGTGCACTCACCACCAGCTTCCCCTCAAAGCGCAGCCCGCCAAGTGCATGCCTTATACATGCTGTTGTGAAACAAGTCAGCATGCAATCACACCAATGTGGCCAGATGATCCAGCGGGGTGGGGGGATGAGTCCAGCGGGCTACCCTTATAATGATATGCTGATGTATTACAATGAGGTTCCCAACGTCCGATGGCAGGAAACGCAGCCCACCATTGAAGGGCTGAGCAGACAATTGCAAACTGAAACCGATTTTTGGCCCCCTTACTATGTTGTCCGCTCACACCACCGAACACACCTGCGCCACTAACTTCTTACAGTCTGGCAAATGTTAACAGTTTTTCTGTAAGGGCATTTTGTTATGGCAGATAATTTTATTTCAAGTGACTGTATTATCAATGCCTTACTATTTTATGCAACAGATTGTTTTATGCTAATGCATTTTTAGCTATCTCAGTCCCCTGGTGTTGGGTTATTTAGATGTAATTCAGTTGTAATCTTTATACTTGTTTTGTGCTGTAATGCTCAGGATTAATTTCTACTGCATGTCATCACGGGGTTTCTTAGAATGTCACTCTGAGCACAGCTCACCATCCGTGATCAGTTCACCTACTTTAGAATAGCGCATGTTTCTTCAAGTGTAACATGATGTTAAATGAAGCTCCAGAAAGTATTTCGGGAGGTTCATAGATCCTGTACTTCAAACTTTTGAAATGTGATTTCCTTTTGCTGCAGCCGAGGTACAAAGGAAATGCCTGTGAGGAGTGTGCAGATGAGGAAGCATACGGCCCTGACTGTGTTGTGGGTACGAAGATTCTTTTCTGTAACTTAAGAGTTGGAATAATACTTCGAAGCTTACTCATTGAGAGTTCAGCATTAGCAGAAAACGGTTGACAAGTTTTACATGTTGCTCAATCTCCTTTCCCATGCCAAAGACCAATTTTACCCATATTGACTTCTATTGTGGCTCCATTTTTGCAACAGTTATTCTCTGCAATCTATAGACATAAAAGTAAAAAGATCAAGTAAGTATGTGGAACGTTAACTCAATATTGGATAAATTAAGAAGAAATTATAGTGCATTTGTTTAATATGTTTTCTTAGATAAAATCATTGAATTTTGATTTTTTTGACTTTTTTGAGGGTGAAGTTTTTATACCCAGCTCAATTTTCGGCCTTTATGTGCTTCCGCCAAAGATTAATTTCACCCTGTTTTTTTCAAAGGAGGCACTTTTTATTAGTGTGGTTTATTTTTGTCTATTTCTTGCTTTGTCGCCTCACACTTTCAGTCAAAATGGCATTTTGAGTGACCCAAGCTATTTCCTGTCCTCTTTTGTTAGTCACTGGAATGTGTATTTGTGTGTGTGTGTTTCTCTGTGTTTCTGTGTGCATTTGTGTTTCTGAGTGCTTGTGTGTGCGTACGTGCATGTGGGTCTATACTAGAGCAGTTGCTGAACAATATTCTAAGTTTCAGCTTACAAATATTCCAGTCATGTTGAAACCAAAATAAAACCACGCCAAAGAAAAATGAATATATTGCCAAAGGGACACCATACTCAGAGAATTGGCTTAAAATTGTTCATGCATTAGTTATGATTCAGAAAGATGCTCGAATGTGTTGTTGTGACCTTAGAGACCAGCTTAATTCCTACATTTGATTTATTGTGCAACACAGGAAACATTCAAACTGACTTAGACAGCCTAATGTGTACTGAAGGAAAAGTTGATGACCACCAAACTCAGGAACTATCAAGGAGGGGCAACTTACAGTAACTGCTCTATAGAGGAAGTGTCCCTGAGTGCTGAGGATGTTTGTAGATTGAAGTATAGCTGCATAATCTTTTTCATGATCACTGTGCTGCAGAATAGAAACATCCAGATATAGTACCTTTACCGTAATGTTGATCCTCAGATGAGACAATAGTCCTCCTTAATAGTCCATCAAATTCAGGGTGGCAAAATCACCCATTGCCCATAACACGCTTGCTGCTGCAGTAACAGGGACCATTGGCTTTGGCCCATTTTGCAAGTCACTCTCCTTATTTTTGGTAGAGAACAAGCACATATTGGCAATCACTGTATTGCCAGACATACCTCCATTTGTTATAGAGACATACAGTGATTGTGTGACTATGCATCCAGAATATTCAACACTGTAACCATCCAAACATGGCTGCATGCCCCAACGGCGACCTGCCATCCCAAGTGTTAGGGAACACTTCAATGCAGCTTTAAGCTGGGAAGTAGGACAAGCACCTTTTATAGGATAACCAATGGTAAATTAAATTGTAGAACTTATATCACATATTCACAGATAGCACTATGAGTAGATCTTTATATTCCTTCTTTGTATGGACAATATCTGTTGATTACTGCCATGGAAAATATATGTGCTGAGAGAAAGAAGTTCAACTTGAAGGAACTTGTGGCATATTCTTGCAAATACTTTGGCCCATAGCTTCCCGGCTCGGGGGTGTCGGGGGTGTTGTAACTGGGGGTACCCCAAAATGCACTGGGGAACAACTCCCCCTCGCATCCCCCCCCCCCGCCGCCCCCCACCCCGGAAGTCCCCAGCTAAGGATTGCCTGGCAATTGCCCGGGAAGTTCAAACTTCCATTGGGCCATTGTCCTGCAATTGAAACCATCCGGAAGTATGATTTAAATCGCAAACTTCGGATGGTTCCAACTGTCTTACAGTAATAGTTACCTAGGAAAAGTTAGGAGAATTAAAACCATTTCTAACTCCTGGTTAGCTATAATACTGACCCCCCCACCCTACTCACACCCCCATGGGCCACCACCCCCTGACCACTTGACTGCCCACTGACCACACCCACACTGAGCACCCCCTGACCATCCAAACCGCACCCCCTTCACCAACCAACCCCCATTCATCTGACCCCCTTGACCCCAACTCACCATCCACTGACCACCTGACCCCCACCCTCTCCACTGACCACCCCATAACTAACTGACCCTCCCTGATTGACACCCCCCACTGACCACCTGACACCCCGCTGACCAACTTTCCCAATTGACCCCCCTTCTCAACCGATCCCCCCACTGCTGACCAACCCCCTCCACTGACCACCTGGCATCAACCAGCACCCCCCGACCAACCGGCCACCCTCCAACCAATTGACCTCCCTCCTACTGAACTTCCGTGAATGACTGCCCCCCTCCATTGACCACCTGACTGCCATCTCACCCAACCACCCCCAGCCCCCAATCCTGCTCACTTACTTTACAATTCTACCTTCTCCATGCCTTCTGAAAGTGGCTGGATCTTTAAACTTACTTGCTTTACATCAGCTAGTGCTGTAAAAAAGAGTGCGTGACTTCCTTACCTCCGATTCTGCTGCCCTCGACTCAGGAGTGCACTGCTCAACACAGTTCTTGCTCGGCCTGAGTTGGAAGGTCAGTGAGAAAGGAGTGGCTGGAAATCCAGGTAGGAAAATAGGAGCGGGATGGCAATCTGACTTGATTGCCTCTCTGCAGAATTTCAGCCTCAATGTGTGGGAGTTCATATAGAAAGTCAGAGTTGATCAGTGGAAGGAGATATCCATTATTGGAAGTAGAAGAAGAAAAAATTGCATTTCTATGGTGCCTTCATGACCTCAGGGCATCCCAAAGTGTCTTATGGCCAATGAGGTGCTTTTGAAGTTACTGTTCTAACATGGGAAATGCGGCAACCAATTTGCGCATGGCAAGGTCCCGCAAATATCAATGAGATAATATTGTGCGAGGGATTAATATTGGACAGGACATTGGGGAAAACTGCCCTGCTCTTCTTCAGATAGTACCATGTGATCTTTTATGTTTACCTGAATCTCATCTGAATGGTTGCACCTCCAACAGTACCTTCATTACTACACTGGAGTGTTAGCCTAGATTATGTGTTCAAGTCTCTGCAGTGTGAAATAGCAGTTTATAGTACAGGTCTGGTTAAATCACCCTGCCAAAGCATTGTGTCCATCACTTTTATGCTCCTGAAGTCTCCCATATTCTTCCAATTGCCATGCAGGATGTGGGCCTCATCCTGCTGTATGCTCATTCCTCTTTGGATGATGAAACTGCAGTCTATGTGGCTAGACACTGGACCCTCAAGCAATTCCTTTTGTTTGCTGCACACTAGGTGGCATGGGCCAATCTATGTTCTGATTGCTGTGTGGAGTTTCCGGTTAGAATCACCAGCATGGCTAGGATGCTGCCTGTCACAACTCGCTGATGGGTCCAAGACTGTAGAGGCTTTAGATAAGTTAGCCCATATAAAATAGGGAGTGTACCCCAACTTCAGTTTTCAAATTAAGGTGTGTGGGTGGTCTTACCATCATGCATCATCCCAGCCCTTATGTTTATCTGTAAACCTGCCTGCACCAAGGGGGCCTAGCTCCATCACAGTCTCTGAAACAAAAGTGTTGATGACAAGTGTTTTGTGACATATGTGTCGCTTGTAAACACTGATCCTTGAATATTGGTGGAAACAAGCATTGATCTAGAATTTTGGGCATGTTTTGCCCTTTTTTCAGGGCCTACTAAATCCCCAAGATAGCATGCAGGAAGCTTGTACACACTTAAATGTGGAAATGTTTGTCTGCCATTTTGGGTGAAGACGAACAAGGACGTGCCATTTATCTGAAGCAGACGTTATGTCCTTTGCATATGCAAATAAGGGGGCCTAAAGCCAATTTGAGGTTCCCTTTCCTGATTGACTTACCCTGAAGCAGCCCGGCCATTGGCAGCTGCACTCAGGGAAACCACACTAAGGTTCAACTGAAAGAAGGTAAGTAACTTGAAATAAAAACAGAAAATGCTGGAAACACTGAGCAGTTAGGTAGCATTTCCTGAGAGAACATATAAATCAATAACTCAGGTGCTGACATTTCATCAGAACGGCAAATGACAGAAACTAACATTGACTTTAACACCTTTAGACCTTAATTCTGGCTCCTATCTTTTCTTTGGCAAGAAATGTTAGTGAAGTTTGATGGGTATGCTAGTATTTCTGGGGGTTTCTGCTTGTGGGGTGGGGTTGAGAGGGGGACTTTCTGTTGGAGTCATAGGGCAGGATTTTTGGGCCCCATCCACTGCCAGGATTGTCTGAATGGGCTGTCGAATCCGTTGTGGTGGGTCCCGCCACGATAGGGCCGGAAACTCTTGGCCATAGGGCATAAAGGCACATAAGGCAGCCATTTGGTGCAACGAGTTCAAGTTGGCTCTCTGTAAAATAATCCAATCAGTCCCATTTCCTCACTTTATCCCCGTGGTCCTGCAAGTTTATTTCCCTCAAGTGCCCATCTAATTTCCTTTTGAAATCATTGAACATCTCCACTTCCAACACTATCATTGGCAGTGAGTTCCAGATCATTACCATTCATTGTATAAAAAGTGCTTCCATATATCCACCTGTAAATCTTGTCCAAAATCTTAAATCTGTTCCTTAGTCTTTGTACAATCAGCTAATGGGAACAGCTTTTCTTTGTCTATCTTATTCTAAACCTGTCATAATTTTGTACACCTCTACTAAATCTCCCCTCAACCTCCATTGTTCCAAAGAGAACAATCCCCACTTCTCCATCCCAACCTTGTAACTAAAATCCCTGGAATTGTGCTGACAGTCATTCTATTGCATGTCTGTATCTGTGTAGCCTCTTCAGTCTTTATGTTTATACTGTCTATGGTCTTTTTGGACCTGACAATGCTGTGTCCTGACGAATTTGTCTCGCTTGTTCAATTGAAGCAGCACTCTAAGAACACCCGATGAGATTTTCATTCCCTCAGCTCTGTTAACTACAGCCTGTGCTGTGGTAGTAATTACCCAGACTCCAGAAACATGCATCTGAGCCAACTCTTGGCCTTCAGCAAAAAGGCAACAATGGGAAAAAATATGCCGGATGTTGAATGCACAAGTAGAGAAATGTTGACTGCCAAAAACTAGACTTCAAAACATTCATTTGCAGCAACAATAATGACCTTGCTTTAAAAGCATTCCAAAGCGGGCCACACCCATTTCCCTGCCATGTGTCCATTTTGTATGGTCAAACTGTGCCCAACCTCATCAAAATGCTTAAATATATTTTAGAAATGAGGCTTGTGCTTGCCTACTGTGCTGCCTTTTTAATCCCCTCAAGAAAGGTGTATTGTAAAATTAGTTGTCCTGCTAATCAGGCACATGAGATGAAGGTCTGATTTTCTGACCCGGTGCCAATGAGATCCTGAGCCACTAGCGTAACCTCATTCCCACCTTTGTCAAGTGTGGCTTGTAACAGCATATCCACCTTTGGGGAAGATATTTACCATTGCAGTCAAATGAGAAATTCTGGAATATGCATGCCACACCAGATCAGTTTCTGGTTAGGGTCGGACAAAAGGAAAATGGGACTGCTATCTTTTTATAAATAAATGCAAATATTATACATGTTTTGACCTATGCATTTCTAAGTTTGAAGTCCACTCCCTGTGTTTATTCCGTGAAAGCGAAATCGCTGTTTGTTTTGATTTAAGATGCTGCAAAATGGCACAAAATTGCTTCTGACCTCATTATGGCTTTGTTTGTGATGTTTGAATCCACTATTGTGTTAAAGATAAAAAACAAAAAGTGTTGTGGTAACTGTAATTAAGAAATTTAAGGCATTAGACCCTGGTTTCCTGCCTGTACAATACAATGAACAATGCTTAGTGTATAATGTAACTGTTAAGAAAGCAGTGTTGTGCAGTAATTAAGTGATAACTTCCATGCATTAGAAGTAAAAACAGAAACTGCTGGAAACACTCAGCTAGTCCGGAAGTATCTGTGGAGGGAGGAAGGTAGGGTTAACATTTGAGGTTGATGAACAATTTTTGAGTAGATCCAAAGCTGTGGAAAAGGAAAAGAAACCTTTTATTTGGAGGAAGTGAGTGGAGTAGGAGGAAAAGTTGTTCAATGTAAGAATACATTTGGCCAGGTGGAAGAGAGTGGAGACTCCATACCATTGTGACTTCTGTGTTCTTGGCCTCCTATGCTTTTCCAGGGAAGCTCAACAGAAGCTCAACAAAAGGCATGTCGGGGACAGTTTTGATCAAAGAGGTAACCAAGGTGGAATCTTAAGCTACAATGTGGTTTATCACTCATTTAGTGCAAGTTGAAGTCAGTGCAAGTAATGATTTCCCGGAGGATTGTTAAGTTGATGATTGACTATTAGTTTGCCGGCTAGTGCTCCTTAAAGAGGCTACATGCCATTGTAACAGATAATGCTTCATTTAATGACCTCACTTAACAGACACCATCTGAATTGGAACAAACAAGTCATTGGTGAGAATTTCGAGTGCCATTGGTAACAGTGGTAAATTCACTGTTCACTTGCTGCGGGAGTTTTGAAAGGACTTTTGAAACACATTTGGAGGCTTTCTGGGACATGTTAAGACTTCACCAACACTCAATGTTTATTCTAGAAATTCAGTTTTACCTAAAAAGAATAAGTGCTGTGCTGCTCTGCTTTATGGCTAATTTATAGGAGTCACCAGGAGAAAGGCAGTGCTTGGCTGCTGACATCTTGCTAGGGCTTCCCATTGGTCTACAGGAGGAACGGGAGGTGGAGAAAAGGCCAAGTAGAGCAGCACTCTACCGTCGCAGGAGAGAGGGACAGGCAGGCATGATGGAATTCTTCCTCTCTTCAGGTACAGGATATCTCTCCACTTCTGTCCCTTCTTCCATCAGGACCTTCAATGTCGCACCTGAGAACCTGTGCTCCACGAAATTTGCGTCTAATCAGTACTTGAGTGCTAAACCGGCAGATGTCTGACTTAGTGCCTCTAGGCAAGTTTGAATCATGGTAATCAACATTAGGACCAAAATTGCATGCTAATACATATTTTCAAACAGACGTGTCTAATTAGCACAGCACCCATTTCGAGCCTGTTTCACTCTTTCATCAAAACAATCCCCCTCAGCTATCTACTAGCCACTTCACAGACTTCTGGTTTTAACATTGACTTTAACAACTTCAGACATTAACCACAGTTCCCATTTCCTCTCCCACAGCAGGAGCCGGTAAATTAGGGTGAGTGCCCCAAAGATATTGAAAATGGGGAAGTGTGGGCTGGTGCTTGGTTTGGGGACCCTCTATTGACAAATGACTGGTAGGTTGGTCTGCATTCCTGGTGGAACATCTGTAGTGTCTTCCAGCTCTAATGAAAGGTCATTGACCTGAAAAGTTAAGCTTATGTTTCTTTCTCCATAGATACTGCCTGGCCTGCTGAATGTTTCCAGTGTTTTTTGTTTTTACTTTGATTTCCAGTAGCCGCAGTATTTTGTGTTTTGTTCCATTCATTGCAAGTGTGAGTGGCACTAGATCACTGTTGAAACAATCAGCACTCAGAAAGATAATTGTAGTTCTGTAAAGCTCTGGAAATCCTTGTTCAGAACGGCTGATGCAATTCAAACCTCTTCAGCTCCAGTCCACAACTACTGGCCACTGCAGTTAGTAGTCCATTTGATGGTTATGCGAATATTTTATATTACAATATTTAATTTAAATCTATTAAAATAACCAGCATCTACCGATACTAGTGAACAACATAATGGACTTAATGTTAGGGGTTTTATTGTGATTTCAGTTGTTTCAGCATCTTCTATTTGCCTTGTGTCAGAACAATTAATGGGAGGTAAACTCTGGTACACATGGGTTACAGCCTAAATGAACATCTTCTGTTGTGATTGGATACCATGTAATTAAATCGTTTATTGCCCTGAATACTTTGGACAATGGGAACAGCCCAAAAGACAAATCAGTTTTCTTATTCTTAATCTAGGTTGACATTTGAGTGCCTTGCTGAGGGAATACAGCACTGTCAGAGATGCTGACTTTCAGATGGGACAGCCCTCATGGATGAAGGCAAATAATCCCATGGCACAATTTGAAGGCAAAAATGATGAATTCCCCTGGTGTCCTGGTCAACATTTGTCCCTCAGCCAATACAATCAGAACAGATTATCTGGTTGTTTATCTCATTGCTGTTTGTGGAGCCTTTCTGTGCAAATTTGCTTCCACTTTCCTATACTGCAATAATAACCACACTTCAAATGTACTTTTTTTTTCCTTTATTCTTTCATGGGATATGGACATCATTGGAAAGGGCCAGCACTTGTCACCCATCCCTAGTTGCACTTGAACTGAACGGCTAGCTAGGCCATTTCAGAGAGCAGTTAAGAGTCAAGCATATTGCTGTGGGTCTGGAGTCACATGTCAGCCAGACCAGGTAAGAACAGCAGATTTCCTCCCCTAAAGGCCATTAGTGAACCAGATAGCTTTTTAAAAAAATCAATAATCATGCTCTATATTTCACATTTATTAATTGAATTTGAGATGCATCAGCTATGGTGGGATTTGAACCTTTGTCTCCAGAGAATTAGCCTGGGCCTCGGGATTATTAGGTGAGTCACTTTACCACTACACCATTGTCTTAATTGACTACAAAGTGCTTTGGGATGTTATTCATGAAAGTTGCTGAAGAAATGCAAGTTCTTTCCTTTTCTGTTTAATTGTAGCCTGCTGTTGGTGATTTTTGACTATAAAGTTTGCTTTTGGAGGAGGGGATGAGGAGAAAACAAATTGGAATTTATGCTCATCATTCTCAGATGAGATATATAGCATGGATTACCTTACTGCTCATACTCTTCCAAAGCTCAGGGGCACATCCCTACAGCACATGTCCATTACCCATAACAATCATCTGCGTGACTTCTCTGAGTGATGTGAAGGATTACATTTTCAAGATGGACTGAATATGAACAACTACGCAGAGATGAAAGGCCAATGTTCCTCATCTGAGCCTCTCAGCCTATATAGGTGATGACTCATTAATCTTTACTTGCTTCCACAAATTAAAATCATTTTAACTGTACATGATGAGTCAGCACCTTCATTCTGTCAGGTTCAATAAAGCAGCCCAGGCAGTTTCCCCAGTTAAGTGTCAACTGTGTCTGAGTGGTAGTGCTCTTGCTACCAAGGCAAAGGTTATGATTTCAGGTCCCATTCCAGAAATTTGAAAATGTTATTCAGGCTATTGGAACAGGATTGATGGAATGGTTTGAAAAAAAACTAAGCCCTTCCAAGGTAGGCATAATCATGCTGTCATGGCATATTTGAGAAATAATGCAGTAGGCTAACATTTATCACTTAAGAAAGAGACATGTCTAAGCTTTTTGTCTTGTTCTCAGCAGGACACATGGGAGAATATTATACAAGGGGAAAACAATCATTTACACTGTATGTGAAGATGGTGCTGACTGGATGGCAAGTGGTGTTTCCATGGAGAATGCACCACTGATGGTGACTGACAGTTAACTGCCAAGCATTGTTTGAAATTTAAGCCAGGCACTTGACCCTGATTGGTCAAGGCATTGCCCTGAGAAATGAGTCAGCAAATGGCTATAACTTATTTTGTTTAGCCAAAACACGTGCAATGTATGTACATGTTCTTTCTGTCTGTAAAGAACAGGGCCCTGTGTATTAATACATGGAGCTTCCAGTACATACAAATGCACCACACTGTGAGCCCAACTGACAATCTTAAATTAATTGTCAGCAAAATTCTTAGAACATTGAGGATTATTTAGCAAATGTTGTTCAATTGTGGAATCTCATCTAATGTTAGACACTGTGTTTAGAGTTTTGCAAACATGGGCTGCCCATTGTGAACAGTGACTGGGACATGCTATTTGATATGATCTGCCATTCTTTGGGACATACGCCCTACATACCTAGCATCACACTGGCACTGAAATTCATACACCACATTACTCGTTTATGTGATAAGCAGAACGTCTTTTTGGCTTGGTGGCAGTGGTGAATACCACTTATGTTGCTATTGCATAGTAGCAGCATGAAACAGCTAGCTTCACCTGTTGCTCAAGTTTTTGAGATACCTTGCCCTTCCAGGGTAATCCGAGTTAGACTGGGCACTTTTCAGGGCTGAACGTGATGGCCTTAGGCCCATTTGTGAGTATACAGTGTGAAATGATCTGATCAGGGTAGCCATTATCCTGCAGGATCCCTTTCATTCGCCCTATTTCAGCATCAAGCTTGCATGGTGAGCAAATGATTCTGGCCTATTTACAAGGTTGCCGTAAAGACCAATCTTTTGGCGTGTGGAACTGTAAGAATCCCAATGTGTATATTGACCAGTGAATGTAGGCTTGCGGTAGACCGTGGTAGAGAAATCTCTGGCAGATTTCTCAACTAGTCTGTCAAGGAAGGGGAACTCATTTAACTACTCCATTTCATATGTGAATTTGAGTGCAGGATGGAGCCAATTAAGACATGCAAGGAAAGATATGTAAGCTGCGCATTTAAATATAGTAAACGTACCATCCACATATTGGAAATATGAGAGGGGTAGGACGCTAGGTGTCATTCCATCGAAGGCATGTTTCTCATGGAACACAACAAAGATGTTTGTGAGAGCTGGGCCTAGAGATGGTCCCAAGGCAACACCATCTATTTGGGCATATATGGTGCCATTAAAACTGAACTGAACTGCGCGAGTTGCCAAGTTCATAAATTCAATGAATACTGATGCACACAATGGTGGCGGGTCTAGATCGTCATGATATGGTGCTGCAGTGCCAATATCTATGCGTTCCTTAAGTGGAACATTGGTGAATGGGCTCACAATGTCAAATGAGCACATTGGCACAGCATTGCTATCGATATGCAAGTCCTGGATGGCCTACACAAATGTGAAGGAGTCCTTCACGGTGTATGTCAAAACTGGTTGTAGCAATTCGCCCAACCATTTGGCCAATTCATGTTGTGCAGAACCAGTCATAGATAAGATGGAGCATAGAGAGACATCACTTTTGTGTATCTTGGGCAGCCCATGCATACACGTACATAACGAACCATTAGGACAAACCCCATCATATATCACGCGGTAGCCCATTGCTTTTATACAAGTGCAGCAAATGTCTTTTTTAGCTTATTTTCAAGCAAGGCTGTCTGGTCATGTTGTGTGGCAGGTCCAATGGATATGAATTTGGACCTGTCATTAAGAATGGCATGCATTTTGTTGATATAGTCATGCTTATTAAGGATCAGTTTTCCCGTCCCTTTGTCAGGTTTGCTGATGTGTATGCCCGGTTGGTCTTAAGGCCTCGCAATGCTGTAAGACATTTGCATTACATATGAAGGTTTGACAAGTCACTTGGAATCCCGCAATATACATGTGCTAGATCAGCTAGGTGCACTTTCAGGATTTCAGCGTCATGAATGGACGCTGGTTTGTGGTAGGATGGTTGGGAATGGAGGAGTACAAACTCAGCAAATATCTCTTCCTGTTTGGTTTGAGATGAAGGCACACCAAAATTGAAACCCTGCGCAAGAACAAGCTCCTCACTTTCTGAGAGCACATGGTCAGAGAGATTTGTTACGTGTTTAGTAGCATCATTAATTGCGTTGCCAAACCATCCCCGCTTAAGTGAGTTTATGGTGCGAACGTGTTTTAAATGGGTACTGTTTATGGTGTGGTCATCTATTGAAGCGATATAGTGGCATAAACGGATCAAATTGAAAAATGAAAGAAATTTGCGCATCTCAAATCAAGTGCAGTGTAGGGCAGGGCATAAATTAGTAACCCTACTACCGATCTGCTCAATCTCATATCACATAAACGCTGGCTCGATCATGGGACTGTACCTCACCTTAGCATTATCAATACTTTTGGAAATAAAAACTGGCGCAGCCTTGGGAATGGTAGATCCTATCAAACAGCATGTCCCAACCGCTGTTCGCAATGGGCAAGGTACGGACTGTGCCCAACCAGCCCATGCTTGCAAAACTCAAAACACAGTATCTAATGTTAGGTGATTGATGATTGGAGATTCTGTGATTGGACAACTCAACTTCTGCACTGACCAAATGACTACTTAACATTTATTCCTCAATAGATGTCACTAGAAATCAGGCCATCTGATCATAAAGTTTGTGGGACCTTGTTGCTGTGTTTCCCCATATTACAACAGTGAATGTACTTCAAAAATACTTCATTGGCTGTGAAGCACTTTGGAACATTCTGAAGTTGTGAAAGGCGCTATATAAATATAAGGCCTTTTTCAATGATGATATCTTTGTGCCATTTTTCCACTTCTGAATTTAATCTGGAAGTCTGGTTGTCTTGTCATGTCTTAGCCTGCTTTAATTCTGTAAAGGACAAAATGAGATAACTTAGTAGTCAAAACCTAGTCACAGTAAATAAATATATGAACTTTGGATCATGAATCCAGAATCTTTTGTGTTGCAGAACTGACCTGTTTCATATTTATTTGAACACCATTTAATATTAACTTTTTCCTGATGTATTCCCATCCAATTTTCTGAACTCCCCAGTTCTTTGAAGGGCCATGAGTCCTTGTTAGGATATGATTACACAAGCACTGCATGTCTGCCAAGGCCTTTCCCAAGTAGCCATTATTCATATCCGAGTCTTGAGGGTGTGCTGACAAGTTATTCAACTGTGCAAGCATCACAACAAGCTCCAATCCTGTCTTCATCCAATATTCATCCTTCTATCGAAGCAGTAGGGCTCAAGCTACTTTTCCTGTTCTTAATCCACTGCCATTGAAGCCAAATGCAGAACCTTGGCTGGGAGCAGGCAATTCTGCACAGATGTGAGGATCAAATATGTTACATTCCTAGTCTGTATGGTGCAACCATTACAAAATTTATATTCAAATTATTGTCTTAATGCCTATATTTAAAATACCTTAAATGCATTCAACTGTGAAATACTGAAAAGCCATAATTTGCTGCCATTCAGAATAGATAGTCAGAATGATGTTTGCTTTTTTTAACTCCATTGGTGTTGGCTGTGTTTGTTTAAAGGATGCAGGTGTGTACACGGAGTCTGCAACAATGGGATTACTGGAAATGGAAAGTGCATTTGCTTTTCTGGTTACACTGGGCTAAACTGTGACCAAGGTAAGTATACTTTCTTAATTTAGGTCAGTTAAAAACACTGGGATGTTATAATGGGGACAATTTTAACCTAGCCTACTAACCTGAAGGAATCAGGTACGACATCGGTTTTTACACCCATCCAATTTTATTCCCATTGAAGCCAACAGGGAGTAATGTTGGGCAGGGTGTAAAATCAATGCTTCGCTGTTGGGTTTCCTGCCCAGTGAGTTAGATTAAAATTGTCCCCAATGCATCAGTGCACATAGTGTGTTGCACCACAGAGCAGCAGAATACAGATCTCATCTGGATCCTCCCATTTGCACCCTTTAGGATTTAGGCCTCAGCACTGTGCAGAGACATTAAACTGAGGGAGGATATCTCCTCACACAGTGGGAGTGTAAGCTAGAGGGAAAATAATCTCCGGTTACCATTCTGTAGCTGTTGGTGGCTGGTTTCAGATTGGATTGATGAAGACCTCAAAGAGACCTGTGACAATGTGAGGTACTGCAGCCCCCCAAAAAAGTGGAGGGAAGACTTTTAAAAAAGGGAAAATCAATTTCAAAAAATAAATAAAATACTGATGTAAAAATAGTTCTCCACAAGCATTTTAACTGTAGATTTTAGGGGTTTTTTTAAGCTAGCTAAAGTATAATTGTTAAATGAAGTGATAGAATGGGAATTTTAACTCTCTCTGGAGCAAGTTTTTGTTTGCACTTAACTCTATTATGAATTTCCTTTCTTCTGAATGAGATCCGAATATTTTGGCATATATTAGAAGGTAAGCCACCCAAGTCTCTTTTATACTCAAGACAGCTACTTGGAGATGCCTGGCAGCAGGTTGCGAAATCTGTAGGCCAGGTGAGACACATGTTGCACTTGCATGTTTGTGCTTGAGTGCAAATCTGTGTAGAATAATGAGGTGAAAGTCACCACTCCTTCTGGGAGAAACATACATGTGAAAACCTCCATACCATTAACTTGCAAATCTCACAGGTTGAAATGGGAAGCAGAAGGGAAAAAACATTGGGCAAAATCTTCCAGTTTCGCAGGTCCCAACGGCTGGACCACATGTGTGTGGCGCTTGCCCTTGTAGGTGGGACGGCTGGGCATGTACAATCATGTGACAGCTGTAGATATACAACGGTGAGGGCCCCAGCCAATCATGCAGTGAGAACAGGCAGGAAGACATGCCCTTACCTTATGGGGTCAAAGCGGGTGAGTATCCACAATAACTGTAACTTGCTTCAAGAGCTGTGCAACATATTTGTATTAACACGTATTCAGGGTCACTGTTAATATTTATTAGGAAGAGTGGTTATGGTGTTCTCAGGTAGTTCATTTAAAGATTTCCATGGACTGAATTTATTTTTAATTTTAGGTTATGGGTAACTGGACCGTCTTCTTCAAAGCAAAAGACAGTTCAAATTCAACAAAATTTATTTACTGATATGGTGGGACAGTTGTCTCTTGAAGTGCTGTACCACGTCATCATTCAATTCAGATGTGATAATGCAATGTGAAAATGATGGAAATAAATGTTTGTTACTTTTCCTCAGAGGTCCCTGCTTGTAACTCACTCCAGTGTGGAAATAACACACAGTGTGTAGAAGAAAAGACAGGGAGATTCAGCTGCGAATGTCTGCCTGGTTTTCAGGAAATTGCAAAGACCTGTGAGGGTAAGAAAATTTACCTTCTCAGCACTTAACAATTTTGCAAAGAATTTAGCTGAGGGTTTGAGAATGTAAATAAAAGTTTTGGCAGATTCATGGTTTTTGTTTATAAAACCTTTCCCACTGACAGCTACAGAAATAATTGCTGCTGTTCTTATCTTAGTAAGTGGAGATGGAGCCCTATTTGCATATTTTTATCTGCATTCTCCACACTTCCCATTTTCACTATTTTCTGGCATTTGTGTCTTTCTATGGTCGATCAGTATAGTTCAATTCATTGTTTTGATTGATGTTCCATTATGTAAGCACTTTACACTGGGCTGTTGTGTTTTTCCTAATTTGTTCTAGCTAATGTGCCTGGTTAGGAATCTCCATTCCATCTGAATAAAAAAGAGATCTGATAGAGTTATTCAAAATAATGAGAGATTATTGATAAGGTAGGGTAATAAGTCCATAATGTAAGACATTTCAAACCATCAACAAAAGAATGAAGGAAAAGGTTAGGAGAATTTTCTTCCACATGAAAGATTGTTAAGAAATGGATGGCCTCAACCAAAACAATGGTGGAAGCAGAATCCATGAAATGGATATGGATAAAGATTTGAAAAGAATGAAAAGGATATGAGGAAATGGCACAGAGAGATCTTTCAGTGAGTTGGCACAGGCACAATGGACCTAATGGTTCTGTCCTATAAATGTTGAGACAAGAGCGGTCCCAGATCACTCTCAAACATATGTTAGAAGGCAAATAGATATTGCACTGTGAATCACTGTTGCCTCTTCATTACTGAGGACATGTAGCATGCGGACATTCACAGATTGCCATTGTGCCATAATATGCAACAATCTTTCATTTTCAAGTAAACCCATTGTCTCTAGTGTGGCAAGAGGCTGGGTCTGATGATGAAATACTACACTCTAAGTAAAACCATGTTATTGTGATACTCTGGTATCCATTGTGAATCTTTCTCTAGGGAATAACAAAAGATTAGGTTAGCATAGGTGTTGGTCTCTTCTCACTTGAAGTAGCTAGAGGTCCATTATTTAATTATGTTATTTCTAAAACTGACTGCTTTATGTGTGTGCACCTGAGTTGCCAAAGATCGGCAGGATATTTATTTGTTTATTTCTAAACAAATGCCCTGCAGTGTTGCCAACTCTAAGTGATGTGATTCCCCAACAAGATAGCTCATTGAAAAGCAGAATACTGTGGATGCTGGAAACTGTTCCTGTATAAACAGTGTTATTTGTAAAAATAAACCAAGCAAAGTGAAAGAATGAGTTATTAAATAGGATTGCTAAAACGCAGGTCTTCATGGAATGAGCAATTCCTCTGTGCAGATTTACTAGTAGCATCAGGGATGAGAGGATATATTTACAATGAGATTTAAAATAAACTAGAATTGTATTTATGAATACAGACAAGGCTAGAGCAGGCCCTAATAAAATATTTAAAGTTTTGAAAGCATTTGAAATAAATAATGGAAGTTTTACTTTTTCAATGCAGTGAATCAGTAACAGGAGCTTGACCAGGTCATGTTCCCACTTGCATGGAACCTGATCTTATGATGGAAAATTTTGTCAATAATTTTGGGTGTAATTGGTACTATACTGTAAAGCATTAGAAAATGGTTTCACCTCCATCAATGAGTGCATGACGCACAGCACAAATGGGGGTAATTGTTAACCATACTCTATGTGGGTGAACTAATTATATTAGCTCTTTCACCCACTTTGGATGGTGTCAATTTTAATAGATTGACATTAGTTGATGTATGAAACATTTGCCTGAGAAATTAATGTTCAGTATTGTTTAACTAAATCCTTCATTTGTTATTCTGTACTCCAGCAATAGATCCATGTACTACAAACATCTGTGACAAGAATGCACACTGCGAACACTTTGGTAAAGGAAAATATAATTGTATCTGTCAGCCTGGTTACCACGGAAATGGAAAGCTTTGTTTGCCAATAAATCCTTGTAGTGTAAATAATGGTGGCTGTCCGGAAAATTCTACTTTCTGCAATTATGAGGGACCAGGGAAGGTACAATTAACTAAGTACTAGATTCAATTTGCATGTTATTAACTTTTTAAATTAAGCAATTACCTGTTGGTTATTCATAAAAAATGCTATTAAATGATCTGAAATCAAAGTAATTTAGATTAACATGTTTGGTTCAGTTCTTTATGACTTAGTTGAAAATAAATCCCAGCTCCTATTCTGATATTGTTGATTTCATCTAGGGAGAGCATAGGGAGAGGTAGTAAGGAACACTGCAATTGGTGTCAATACATCTGGGCCATGGAGGGGGAAAGAAACTGACATTTCTGCTCTTGATCACTGTCCAGTAATCTTGGCAGGAATGTGCAGACATGACAAACAAGAAAGCCTTGGGCAATGCCCCACAATCAAAATATTTTCATGGCTTCCACTAAAGAGTGGCCACTTCCATTGGGTACAGAAGAATGATCCACACCTGTGGAACTATGGACTAGAGCAGGAAAGAATAAGAGAAACCTATTTGGCCCATGCATGTTTTCAAATTAAATATGTACAGCCTATGCTGAGTTTATCACAGATGAGGAATCCATGGAAATTTCTTTTATTTTCTAAAGTCTTCTTGCAAGTGTAAAGATGGATTCATCGCCAAGAATTCTACACAAGGTTGCATCTTGAAAGATGTTTGCAAGCCATCGCTCTGTAATAAGACAGCAAAGTGTGTAACTGTGTCACCAGGAAATTTTGAGTAAGTGTTTGCCAGCAAAGTCTTTGATTTTGAAGCCTGCTGATTTCATTGAACACATATCACTATCAAAAAATAAACTGTGAAAGTTAGAGTAGGATATGAGTTGAATATTCACGAGCATAATTATGCATATGGTAAACACAAAATATGCAGGCACTCTACCAAAGAATTTATGTAGCAATGACTGAATTAGCAGGGAGTGTCGGGGGATTTTTAATTGTTGGTCACTCATTTCCCACCAGAAATATGTGATTGGCAGAGGAAAATTATGACTGTAAGCCCAGACGACCTGATCACATGATCAGCTCTCATGGGGAAGTAGAAACCATTAGTTTAATCAATTAATGCTGGATCAGTCAACATTTAAACTGAAATCAGATTGAAAGTCGCGCAGGGTAAATATAGTTAGAGATAATTTCATGTGGAGCTTAAAGTGATTTCAGAAATGTCACACCAAGCAAGGCAGCTAGGATACTCATTTGTCCACCAGATTCAATTTTCAGGTAGCCCTTAAAATGGATGCCCAGGACTCCAGATCCAAAAGGCAGGAGGATGTTTAAATATGTAAAACTCTAGTTGTGGAACCTCAATTGGAATCTCCATGTAGAAATGGCCAGACCATGGGAAGTGCGTATTAGTCTGAGTTTTTTCTGGAGTTGAGTAGGTGAATCCACAGCCCTTAAAAGGACCATTGGAGGCATTGTAGAAACTGTTACTTTATGGGCAAAATTTTATGTTCTGCTGGTGGGCACGTGGTTGACCTGATTGGGCCTAAAATTGCGCGAGATGATGTCGTGCGAGTGTCTCGGCATCATCGTGCACTTGTGCGATATTTTGCTTGATGGGCACGCATCTGACTTTTGCGCATGCCCGCTGACAATTAAGAGAGCAATTAAGCCCATTAATGGTGCAATTGTCTTTTATTTTTCATGGCCCGTCCAACCTTATGGTTGGCGGAGGGGCGAATTGGCCAGGCGGCCTTTACATTTTTCATCAAACCTCGTCCAAGGGCGCGATGAAATCTCTGTTATGAAATAAAAATAAATATCTGTGTTCAGCATTTTTATGAGGTATATTTTCAGGCGCTTGATTGTGATTTATGGACTTTTTTTGCAGCTTTTTAAACCTTTCATTATTTGAATGCCTGCAGCTCCCTGAGGCAGCTGTCTGTCTTCAGGGAGCTGCTTCACAGCACTCACCTGCACCTGCAGTGATGTCATTGCCCGCCCTCTTCCCGCCCCCACCCCAGCAGCACTGAGCTTTTCAGTGCCTGTTTCATGCTGGCCAGCCATTAATTGACCAGCCAGCATGAAATTGCAGTCGGGATCCGATTGTGGTCAGCAGTCCATTTCCCAGTCGCTCCTGGGCCCGCTGATCATGTGCGCCCGCCAAAGGTAAAATTCAGGCCAATGGGTTTTCAATAGAGTAGGTCTAGTATGAACATTCATTTGTAGAATGTGGAGTGACCAGAGGTGATCTTTTAAGTAGTTACTTGCAGCCTGTTATGGCACAACAGATGGTAGATGCTAAGCTGCTCAAATCCCAGGGGGAAACTTGAAACAACTGCCACAACTGTTTTGCAATTTGTATTTTCATTTAAAGATGCGTGCCTTGAATTCAATAGTAATAAGTCAACTGAGTTTTAGAGATTTTTTACGAAACTAAATTAAACATTTATTAATAAAATAAATAATTTTAAGCGCATGCATAGGTCTACAAATTACTACTATGATAACTCTGAGCTCCCCCAATTCATCTGAGTCCCAGTTACAACCAATTAAGACAACAGTAAAAACAAAATAGATTTTAACAGACCCAACGAAGCACACAATATCCTGGAGAGGGATACTCACAGTGAATTCTCTTAGCTTCGGTTCCTATAGGCAGCAGCTTGGTGCATAGAGATTGGTAGCCTTTCACACTTATTAGGTCTTAGAATGACTTCTTCTTATACATAGCCTTCTCTCCTTTATGCACATCTTCCTCTTGAATGCAAATGTCATTGTTTCAATATATCTTTGGACTTTACCTTCTGATAATAAAAATACTTCATAGTACCAATTTTACCAGTAAGCTTTGGGAAAAATAAACACACTGTTTGGCTTCTTCTGACTAAGTGTAACATTTCACCCTCTCTTTTGAAATTCAAGCAACTCTGGTTTAGCTAAAAATGCAAATTTTCCTTTACACCTCACATTCTACAACTTCAGCCATGTTTACTTGTTTAGCATTTCAAACCTAGCTTCTCTTCTGATACATCAAAGCCTTCAGATCAGCTATCTTTAATTCATTTAAGTCCCCCCACACCCGCACACACACTATCCAGACCCCACAATTCCTACTTTACAATAAATCCCCAAAACATTATGAAAATTATTATATTTTCATGACACAACCTTTGTGTTAATTTATCCTATGGTTTCATGAGGCTGTGAATATGGCCCGAGGTTAATTATATCACTCTTACTTTATAGAATGGCCCTAAGTTCTGGAATTCCCTCCATAAACCTGTCCTCTTCTCTACTTTGCAGATGCTCCTTAAAACCTACTTCTCTGACCAAGCCTTTGGGCATCTGCTCTAATATCTCATTATATGGCTCAGGGTTGTATTTGGTTTAATAATGCCTCTGTAAAGCGTCTTGGGATGATTTATTATGTTACAGGTGCTATATAAATAGAGGTTGCTGCTGTTGTTGTTTTAATGACTTCTCAAATGTGTTTGTGAAGATTTTCACTGTTTTTGGTTTCAGTTGCAGCTCAGATGGTAGTATATGTGCTTCTGACTCAGAATGTTGAGGGTTCAAGACCCATTCTAGGCCTTGAGCACAAGGTTGATGCTTCAGTGCAGCACTTAGGGAGTACTGTGTGGTTGGAGGTGCTCTCTTTCACATAGGATGTTAAACCAAGACCCTATACACTATCTCAGGTGGATGTAAAATAACCTACAACATTATTCAATAGAAGGGCAGGGGAGTTATCCCTGGTGTCCCGGCCAATATTTATCTCTCAATCAAAAAAAACAGGTTATCTGCTCATTATCACATTGCTGTTTGTGGAAGTTTGCTGTGTGCAAACTGGCTGCTGCACTTCCTACATTACAACAATGACTACTGTTCAAAAAGTACTTCATTGACTGTAAAGTGCTTTGGGAGATCCAGTGGTCATGAAAGATGTTATGTAAATGTAAGTCTTCTTTCTTGTTATTTCCATCGAAAATGTAAATTTTTACATTTTTATCGCTAGCCCGGAGATCTTTTGAATTGGTTTTGTCTGAATCCAGCTTACAAATTAATTTTTTGAATACAAGCAACTAAATCATTAAATAAGCTGAACTTACCTTTCTCACGGAAGAAATATTATTTTAAAATTCCTCTGGATGTATTGAATGATGCATAATATCGATGCAACTTTCATTGGATCAATTATTGATTCATTTATGCTTGTATTTTTACCCTCCAGGTGTGTCTGTAAACCAGATCAGATTGGAGATGGCCGCAAGTGCATTGGGCCCCTAAGGGATGTGATCCAAAAACTCATCACCAACCAGTACAGCACTGCAACGCTTGCAATGTTTGGTAAATTTCTCAAATATTCTCAAACTATTGTAGCTATTTATTACAAAGTGCCCTTTCCTCTCAATCCTGTAAACCTTCACTTGCCAAAGCAAAAGCTGTCAATTATTAGGAGTGAGAAAAGGGCTTGGATTTGACACTCCTCTTTAAGGCACCCGTCATGCCATTATTTATCATTGAAGAACAGGTGGTACTGGATTCAGCTCTGCGAGGGAGCAACCTTATCTGTGTCAATTTGACCTCTGTTCCTGGTGTTGAACGCTGGTTCAGTTTGTCTGCTGATCCTGGCAGACATAAGCCTCTTTGAGGCTTTGATAATGGTGAACCTTTGTGTAATGCCTCTCCTCATCTAATCTCCCAGCATGTTGAACCAGACAGCCTTTATAGTGCTGTTGAAGGGTCATGAGGACTCGAAACATCAACTCTTTTCTTCTCCGCCGATGCTGCCAGACCTGCTAAGTTTTTCCAGGTAATTCTGTTTTTGTTTTGGATTTCCAGCATCTGCAGTTTTTTGTTTTTAAGCCTTTATAGTGCTACCTGGGAGACACTTGCATGCTATTCCTAAACAGAAGACTTCCTCTTGAATAGCACACCTGGCCACTCCATCAACTCCTGTCTGTACTTTTTCCCTTCCCAGCACAAATTTGCCATAATCCTTAGATTCTTCTCTATGTACCTCAAATTAAAGGCTCCCAATCAACCCAGCTAATAAAAGCAACTCTCCAATTTGACAGGAAGGATGTCTACATGAAGTTACTGCAGCTGTATATTAATGTCAAGCCGTACTAAGATGTGCCAATGCTTACTAGCACTGTACTTCCTTTTGGTGATAATGTGTGCAAATATGGCCGTGTGTTCCTCCAAGATCTGCCCCTCTGTGGTGGATCATGTGTGATAGCAGGCTGCTCTTTTGTTATAGGGGCCTCCTGGGACTGAGATGGTTTTCATTTTGTGGCAGTTATGTAATGCGATGGCTACATGCCTTGTGCAGCAACTTGAGCAGCTTGGTCTTGCTTCTTTTCTATCGCATGCGGTCAATGTTGGGAAGTTGGGAATTGGAAGGCAGGCTGCAAGTATCCTGAGGGGCAGAGCCATCACCTGACAATTCTTATTCTGACAATACCCTAAACACTGATTATTGGCTCCACGTAGCCACTGATAAGCGAAAAAGCAGAGCTAATCATCCCAATGAGATCAGTGCAGCCGTGCTTCCTGGTTTTTGATTCAATTGCTGAGTTTTTTGGAACAGGAATCATTATAAGTGCCTCAGTACAGTACATTCTTAGGAAATAATTGTGCTTTCTCTATCTTGCCAGATTTGATAAGGCCATTAAACTTTACTCCTGCACTTGTACCATATATGAGGTCATAGAATCAGCAGTAATTTCCCGACTACCTCCTTCCATTGCCTCCTTGAAGCATCCTGACAAACAATGAGTCACTCCCCGCCTTACTTTCTCCCGCAGCATTTCACAGCTGCATTGAGAAACTAGGTTCCTTACGATCAGCCACAGACAAATGAGATGCTGTTTTTAAACTGAATTTGGTGCTCTGCTCTGAATCTATTTTGTGGCTTCCTCTCCTTTAAAATACTGCAAACCTTTGAATCCTGTCGCAGTACACTAATACATGCTCCTAATTGGTTAATTCTAAATCAGAGGTTTTCTTGATAAGTGGAGTTTGTCCAAAATATTTTAACGAGGTAGACCTGAGAAACTGTGACAGGGTTAACATTGGGCCCGCATGAATTGTGACCTACCTTACTTCCATCCAAGATTTTGCCTGAGTAGAAATCCAGTCACTGGGTCAGATTGTGCTGTTGACAGGGCATCAACTGGCATCTGTGAATAATTAGACTTGCCCTTGCATGTTTAGATTTTTACATTTCTTGCGTGGCAAGTTGCTGAAAGCGCAAGCCGACAACATTGCAATGAGGGAAACCTGATACTGTTGTAAGGTTATTTGGTGTCACACTAAGAGGTCTGGAGACTCGTGTAGTTGAACATAAACCTTTTATTGTTAACACACAATTATATACATATCTCCAAGGTATATCCTGGTCTAGATACTACCTTCATGCCGACTTCGCTTAGGCTTGCTCTACACACCGTCTACCATCATGTGACTCTACATCATAATGTGGGTGGTACTGATTCCCCAGTCTTACGTTAATCCATACTAACCCGAGCACCCTTATACTACACCTCCCCCCAGGTCCTTACCCAAATATGCTTACAATAGAATATTTCCATGCTGCCCCTTCTCCCCCCAAGTCTCTAACTTTACAAATTGAGACATTCTGGAGGCTTTACGACTCTTCCAGATCTCGCTCTCTTCCCATTCAGAGGAGTGGTAGTCTCAATTGCTTTGAGCTGACTTTGTTGGTTCGGAGTTAAAATTGTAGTACTTGGTGTTTCAAACACTCGGGCTTCAACATCTGGTTTGCTTCATGCGCTCTTTAGTGTTATGATTTTCTTTGTCGACAATCCGTCTTCTTTGATACTTAGCTCATTCCTTCCGAGGGGGAATATTCGCTCCATTCATTCAAAGATTGGATTTCAGTTTTCTTTCTCTGTGGGGTCTGCCATGTTCTTCCTGGAAGTTGACATTTCAAAAATGGAACCTGCATCTCCACTTGTTTCACAATTTCACCCAAATATTTGTTTACTTTCTTATTTTCCGGTTCTTTTTCATGCCAATTAATCTTTTCATTCAGCTCAGCAACTACTCTGGTGAGTTCAGTTGCCTTTGTTTCAGAGTTATTTGTGGAACCCTTTTACAGGCTTAACAACTTCAGCCGGGCATTCAGCTCCTTTTGGAGTCTTTTTTCCATGGTCACTGACTGCTGCTTAGACTCTTTCAATCACTCTTTAGATCCTCAATCTGTTTTTTAGAATTTTCCTTGGCCAAAATTTTTGCCCCATCGTGGGGGGATGTGTGGGAGAGGGAACGGGTGGGCGGGTTCCCGATCAGCATCCCCGGTTGGGGGCGTGCCTCCATTTTACGTTGCCGGGCCAATTAAGGCCCGTCCAGCATGACATCTGCTCGGAAGTGCTGTGCGCTCCCTGTGCGGGCTGAGGGTTGGGGGAAGTTTCCCTGAACCGGGAATGTGCTGCCTCAGGGAGATCGGCTCAAATGTGAAAAGCAGTTTAAAGAATAGAAAAAATTTTACTGACATGTCCCTCATGTGACACTGTCACATGAGTTGAGGCATGTCCATAGCTTTTATTTTAAAATATTCTGAAATTTTTAAATCCTTCATGAAGCCTCATCTCATCCATGGACGAGGTTTCATGCTTTTTCTGAAGCCCACCAGGGCTCCTGGCCTGCCCACCAATCTTAAGGTTGGACGGGCTGGTCCATTAATTGGCTTAATTAGTTTTTAAAAGGTCTTAAGTGGCTGTTGACAGTTCGGCGGGCATGCAGCCGATTCGGCTGCGCATCTGCCAAATTGAAAATCCAAATGATGCGGGCTCTGCCCCCCCCCCCCCCCGCTTGCCACCAGAAGATGAAGCCCCTTATTTATTTTTAGGCCAGAATTTGTACCTCGTCAAGTGTGGGTGGAAGTGGTCAGGAAGCCGCCTGCTGCTTGCGATTTCAGTTAAGGCCCGCCCAGTGTGAAACGTGTGCGGCAGCTCTCAATGCTGCCTGGGGGGCTGGGGGTGGGGGTGGAGGAGGAGGAGGGCAAGCATGCAAGTATGTGCATGCACGCAGGCGCGCACTGGAAAAGCTCCCTGAGCTGAAGATATAAAAATGAAAAATAAAGAATTGTAAAATGGCAAAAAACATGTCCCATCTCATGTGACTCTGTCACCTGAGCAGGGACACATTCTCAATGAAATGTTAACATTTTTATTTTATTTTTTAATTGCTATTGGAAACCTCATTCTGCCCATGAATGAGGTTTCCTAAAAATGCAAAGAACGCTTGGCCTTTTCTCCTGCCCGCCAACCGTAAGTTTATTTTCTATTTATCAGTAAGAACTCGACACAATCAGGTTTTAAGAAATATTTATGTATATATTCAAAACTACAAAGATATAAAAATATTGAAATAGGAAATATTCTTTCATTCTTCGGACATCAAACCGCTTACATGCACTATTGTGAAAATATCACTTTCCCATTCTTCTCAATACCAACCATGCATTCAGAAAGTTCTTACAAATTTAAATGTACCAAAGGTTCAACTCTGGTGTTTCCCAAATCCAATGCAGGATCTGTTTTTTCATCTATTTCACCAATCACTGCCACATTGTCTCCTCTAACTGTGTACAGGCCAAGTACTACTTGTTCCACTCCTTGTTGTGATCTAAGTACTCGCTCATGACTCTCATCTAGGATTAGATTGATTGCCTGGTCAAATCTCTTTAGGGTTCGCACAATCATTCTTCCGTCTGCTGTAACAACTGCAGCAGTATGATTGAAGTAAGTCTCCAAGGCCGAGGTCATGTTGTTGCTAGAGTGGCAGCTCTGGCTGGAAATTCCCACTCACACCACCAGAACTGCTGGGTAACCAGACCCAAAAACCGAGAAATGAGCAGCCAGGCAGGAACAAAGGAAGATTGACGTTTGCAGCAGCCTCTCCCCCACCCACCACACCAACCCACACCCCCTGCCCCCTCCCCCCCACCCACCCACTCTCATTGTAAGGTTGGATGGGCAGCTAAAAATAACATTTAATTGGGACTTTAATGGCCTTAATAGGCCTTTTAATTGTCCTCTGGCGTGCTGCCGACTCCCGCATGTGCCCGCCAACCAAAACATCGAACAAGTGTGTGATGATGTCGGGAAGATTGCCCGACATCATTGTGCGTCATTTTATGCTCGTTCGGGCCAGGCGCACACCTGCCCGATGAGCTTAATATTCTGGCCTTAAAGTTTAGGTTTGCTCTTCCATCTGCCCATTTCATCATTCATGTCCTTCAGATTGGATCATGTTCAAGAATTTCATTGCTTTTTACATGATTAAGATCCAATATTTCATTAGTTTTGGTTGTCAATTCTGCATTCAACAAAATGTTCTGATTCATCAGCAATTCCTTTTCCTGTTCCCATCATTTTTCACGATACTTAATAGAGACTCCTGATACTTGAAGTTCACCAAATTCTAATTTTTCAGTAGCAAACTCATCTTCTGCACATGAATGTTGGTTCTTTACACTGAAGAGATTTTCCTTGACAGACTCTAATTTCTCTGTGCTACCCTTCAAGATCACATTTTTAATTTTACTTCTGCAAGTTGGTTCTGAGGCTCTTCATGGTCCTTTGCGAGAACTTCTACTTCCTCTTGCAACTGTTCAACTTTATCTTGACATTTTAGGCTCTCAATTTTCATTTCAGCCATGTTGTTTTTCAACATCTCAATGGTTCTCAGTAAGTTTGAGGCATCCAGAGCTTTTCCTACCAGTATCTTGATCTTCAGTGTTGGATTTACATTTCCCAATCTTATTTCTCTCTTTTCTTTCTTTATCTGCAGCAGAGCTTTGTCCTTGTACTTCATTTTAGTTTCCCTGTTTGCTAGGTCTATCTCTGGCAAAGTCTTAACTTGTTTCAGTTCTGTAATTGTACTACTCATAGCTTCAATATCCGCTCACAGCTTGGAAAACTCTATGGCTTTTCCTTTCAACACCTCCTGTTTTCCATTCAGCTGGTTCTTCAGCCCAACAATATCCATATTCATCTTCTCTTTCAACTGAGTATGCTGTAGAAGTAGTAGAGAACTCTTTTTCTGACTGTCGAATTTGAGCTGCAATTTTTGTTGATCCTGTACACAACAATTCTTCATTTTTCCTTTTTCCTCCTGCAGTCTTTCATTTTGCAATTTGGCCACTGCATATTTCCTCATCACTTTTTTGACAAACTTAATTTTCATTTCTTCATATATAGCTTTGAAAATATAATGTTTTCTCCCAAATGTCCAACTATTTTCTTCAGCTCTGCCATCTCTTTCTTGTACCTCTTGGCTTCCACCTGGAATATTGAACATTGCCGAGTCTTCTCTGCCAACTGTTCCTTCAGTTTGTTCAGAGTGACAATGAATTCATTTTGCTTCTGTTTGTAATTTTCCAGAGGAACAAACTGTGACCTGGGGGATCCTTGGAGCGTATGAAGGCCCTTCAACAGGTTTTCCTTTTCTTTGTGAAGCTCAATCGCTTTGTCTTGAGTTTTCTTGTAATTCAGCAGAGTCTTCTTGACTTTCTTCTGCTGTTCCTCCATTCTGCTGTTCAAGGCAGTCTTCATTTCTTCATGCTACTGAAGGGTTATGTACTCCGTTTACATTTGACCTTGAAAGATGATGAGCAATTCTTTCAACTGTTTATTTTCTTGTTGACCTTTTGCCAACTCATGCTTCACTTCAGTGTATTGCTTTGTCAATACTGATTGTTCCAATGCAGCTTTTTCTGAAGTAGTATCCAACATCTTTTCTAACTCCTTGGGTAGAATTCTTTGTCCCATGGGTGGGAACACCCAGCCTGATAGTGTATGATAATGTTGGGGAAGCGTCCCGACATCATCACGCACTTGCGCAATATTTCGGTCGGCAGATGCATGTGTGAGTCGGCAGCGCACCCGCTGACAATTAAGAGGTCTATTAAGGCCCTTAAGCAAGCAATTGAAAGGTTTTTTTTCACTGCCCATCCAACCTTATGGTTGGCAGGCAGGCAAATAGGCTAGATGTCCTTTTCATTTTGTACGAAACCTCAACCACAGGCGGGATGAGGTTTCCAACAGTAAGTTAAAAAACAGTAAAAAAATTTTAACATCATTTTTAACATGTCCCTCTTCATGTGACTGAGCCACATGTGAGGACATTACATCATTTGTAAAATATTTATTTTTCATTCTAAAATTCTTCAGCTCCCCGAGGCAGCTCCCTGTCTTCAGGGAGCTTTCAGTGCATGCTCACTGGTGCACGTGCAGGCTTCAGTGCTCACGCTCCTCCCGCCCCACCCCAGCAGCGCTGAGGCTGTCAGTGCACGTTTCACACTGGTTAGCCCGTAATTGGCCAGCCAGTGTGAAATCGCGGTCAGAGCCCAATTCTGGGTGGCGGTCCATTTTGCGTCCATTCCTGGGCCTGCTCACCACACCTGCCCAATGAAGGGAAAATCCTGCCTCTCATGTTTTTCCGGGGCCATGTATTGATTCTTCAAAGAGTCTTACAAGGCAGTGACTTCTTTGATTATGTTTTCTGCCTGCTGTTGTGTCTGGCTGTACTTGGTTGAGTTCTTCCAACTCAGTTTTGATGCAAAAATTTTCCTGTGGAATAACTTCATTTTATTTTAGAAGTTTTTGTTGCTTTTGGGTTACATCAGATAACTTTTTTCATTCACAGCCATCTACTCACCTCCTGCTGTTGCAGTTTGGGTACTGTGTCAGCATTTTCAAAAGGCTCTATTTTTAAGCCTCTCAGCTGCTTCTCAGCCTCTTCTTTCTTCTGCACTCAACTTGGCTCAGGCACTTCATTGCACTGACAGGTCTGTGACCTTCAAGTGTTTTGCTTGAGTATTGTCTCCCTCATCCTGGGGCCTCTTTGCCCCTTTGGTGCTTTACTGAGGGTGTTCTATACCTTTTTTAAGGCCTACACTCTCAACAACTCAGAGTTTAAAATACTTGTCAAAGGCTTTTAATATTGCACCAAATATGTTTGAGGATTCATCTATACCCAGTTGTATGACTATATTGTTGGCACATTCACCAAGTAAGTACAAGAGTGTATTAGTTTGCACTTCCTCTGATTTCCTACTTAATCTTGATATACTCTTGTAATCTAAAACTCTTCTTCTCCTTGACATCCAATTTTGTATTTGGTTTGGCCCTTGCATGAGCTCAAATTGGTCTGCTAGTTTTAATTTACTATCCATGGCTGTTTTTCCAGCCAGATGGTTTGGTGTCTCACTAAGAGGTCTGGAGGCTTGTGTGGTTGAACATTAGCTGTTTATTGTTAACACACAACTATATGATCTCCAAGGTATAGCCCTGCCTCGATACTATCTTCATGCTGACTTCTCTCAGGCTTTAAACTTTCTATTGATGATGGCGCCGTGGTAACCATTTTTTTTTTCTCCTCTTCCTTTGCTTGTTAGGTTTCAGTGTCCTCCTGTTGCAATCTTGGAGCTTTCTTTAAAACTTTGCAATTCTGCAGGAAACCTCTTAAACAAGCAATTTTTGCCAGTGATTTGCTTTCTGGGCTTGGGAAATTGATTTGCAGGCAATATTTTTTGCTCTGCTTTCTGATTAAAAATTTTTTTTCTCATTCATTCAAGCTCGGCTCCCACATGGTATGTGCCGATTCTGGACCCAGCTGCAGCGTTCTTCCAGCTGCACTGGTTAAACAATCAATATGCTCTGCCTGATTAGTGCCCTGATTATTTTTAAAAGGTAAGTTCAGAATTTTTCTGAATTTTGCTCACCCTTTTTGTGATCTGGCCACGTCTTTTGAGTCTGCCTTCGATCAGGCTTGACAATGGACCTCCACCTGCTCTGGTGAAGTCCTTCTAAGATGCTCAATTGACCCTTCTTCTTCCCTTCAGCTTCTAAGCCTGCAATGGAGCTTTTTAAGGCAATTTCCAGCTTTGTCTCCAAATTAGATGCACTTCGCTCAGGTCAGGTTGCAGTTTCTTTACTGTTTCATGTCTTGGGAATTCTGGGTCATTCACTTGCTTGGGGATTTTGGGGTCCTTTACTTGCTTGGGGAGTTTGGGGTCCTTCACTTACTGCCACCATATTGAAAGGTGGTTTGGTGTCTCACTAAGAGGTCTGGATGCTTGTGTGGTTGAACATTAACTGTTTATTGTTAATACACAACCATATGATCTCCTAGGTACAGCCCTGCCTAGATACTATCTTCATGCTGATTTCTCTCAGGCTCTTGATACACACCGGCTACCATCATGTGACTCTCTACAGTAGACAGTGCTGTTTCAGTCCCACATTAACCCTTAGTAACCCGAACACCCTTATACTACAGATATCTGGGATCTGAGTGAACGGAACAAGCAATTATGTATCTCCTTAACCAATCAGATTGAAGGATTGTGAATTAACAGTCAAGGACTGAGAAGGAAGTGTAAATTAGAGTGAGTGAATTCAACATCAAATCAAGGACAGAAGGGAAAACAAAGAGAGGCAAAGAAAGATTGGATTAAGAAAGAGAGTAAAAAAGAGATAGAATTAAAAGCTATTTTGCCTTCTAGCTTTTTAAATCTGCAACAACAATAAATTTCTGAAGAAATGAAGCTTCAGAGCTGTAATAGTTAATTTTCACTGCCAGGGAGGATGATTGGGAGAGACAGTTGGGTCCAGCGCTCATTCCACATGAACGCGAAAGAGTGCTTCAATTTTCCTGAGGCACAGAGCTGCCTTGGGGCGATTGAAGCGTTTTTAAAGACATTATTAAAAACATAAAAAATTTAATGAAACATGTCCCTTATGTGACTGCGTCAAATGAGGTGGGACATGTTTTAATTTAAAAAATAAAGTTTTCATATATAAAGTTTTAGGTTGGACGGGCAGTGTAAATTTGGAGTTAATTAGTTGTTAATGGCCTTAATAGGCCTTTCAATTATTAGCGGGCGTACGCCAGATTCAGCTATGTGCCTGCCAAACAAAATATTGCGAGACAGCGCAATGATGTTGGGATGCACGTCTGATGTCATTGCGCGTCATTTTACATTCCGGCGTGTCAGGCCCGCCCCCCGCACGCCGAATATAAAATTCTGCCCATGGTGTTTTCACAAAGTTAGCATTGGAGCAGCACAACTCAGATAGCAACTTTTGGATTTTCACCCATCTGTTCCTCACCTGAAGTTGCTGTACTATTTGCGAATATAAAATAGTTAGCACCATTATTTTGACAGAAAAATCCAGGCCTATATTGCTTCAAAAGTACTTTTGTAGTAATGTTCTATTTCTAATTCTCAGCCATAGTAAATCAGATTTATTTAGTTTGAAAGAAGAAATGCTTGATTATGTTTTGCTTAAAGTTTCTTTTTAATCTTTTCAGATAATGGATGCTCATTAACATTGAGTAAAATGGGACCTTTTACAGTCTTTCTTCCTCTAGTGAAGAAACAAAAAAACAACCAGGTAAGTTACCTTGGATGACAGATAGACAAATTGAAAATACTTCCCCATTTTATACACAAAATTGTTTTCTCAGGAAAATCCTATTCGACATTTTTGAAGTGGTAGCCACACAAGTCCAGGCCCTGCTCTGCCCAGATGCTCTGTAAACTCATGGTTGTGAGACCGGCCTTGTGCATTGCAGAATAACTCATTAGAAGCTTTGGATCTTGTGAAAAACTTGACATTCAGTGTAATGTTGCAGGATCCTGAAAAATAATGTTACAAGCCGGGGATTACCAGGATTGAGAACTCTATAATGTTGAGAGACTGATCAGCATTGCACTCATGCACAGTGTCAGGTGTCAGCGCTCCAATTTATTTATTACTCCAGCTGTAAAAGAACATAAGAAATAGGAGCAGGAGTAGAACAACTGGCCCCTCAAGCCTGCTCCTGTATACTTTTTATATAAAATTTAGATATTCTATTTCCCACTTAACACTTAGGGCAGGGAGCAGGTAGAGAAAAAGAGAGAGGAAGGACTTCTATTAACGAAGAATGCTTTATTTCATATTTATGATCTATGATATATAAAGTTATGGTTAGGATCCACTCTGACACTTTGTAACACCTCTCCATAAGCATGAACACACAACTGGCTGATCTGAAATATACTTAGGATTGTAAAGAAATATGGTATGGACTAACAAGTTTAGTTAGTGGTGTCCACCTAATGTAGCAGCCAGGAGGCCTGAATCACTTTCAGATTTGGGCCTCACTAACATTTTGTTGGTGAGTGACAGGTGTAGGACCTCAAGACTCCAAGACTGAACAGTTTTTTTCCTCTTTTGGGTAGAAGTGCTGGGCGCCCATATAGTGGCCTGCCTGAAAGATGATTCGGGCAGGTAAATGGGCCCACAAGGTCCCCAACAGGTTTTCAATTGCTGATCATATTTCTCAGGCAGGAAACAAGTGGCCAGCAGTTCAAAATCTCCCTATGATTCAGTGTTAGTAAACGTGGGATAAGCTGAACAGCTAGATTTTCAATTGGAGCTATCTAAACAATTTATCTCCCCTCTCTCTATATCCTTCAATATTTTACCTTTTCAAATATTTGTCTCATTCCATTCACAATGGCTTTGCAATTCCTGTCTCAATGGCTTGTACAGTTGTTGCACTCTATATGAAAAAAATCTTCTAACTTACTCCTTTCTTCTTTATAGTGATTATTCTGAATTTATGTCCCTTGTTACTGGTTCACTAACCAGTGGAAACAATATTTTGCTGTGATCCCTGTGGGGGAGGCCTATAGCAAAATAACCAGATTTACCAAACTACCCCCAAATGAAGAAATAACCAGCAAGTTTTCACTCCTTATAATTTTAACATAAATCAGAACCAATGCAAATTAAACATGAATTAACAGGCAAATGATACTTCAAATAAAAAGGTAATTTCACTTTAAGTAGTCAATAGAACAACGCTACATTTTACAGGACCACAACCTCCCGCATCACCCCCTGCACAATTGTAGCACTACATAGCTGCACAGTTATACAATGTGCTGTTCTTTATTCATGCAGGGCAGGTCATGAGCCCTACCTGACAAGCTTTCACCTTTGAGTTTCATGGGTTTCGATTATCATCAGCAAGGCACACTTCTGTGAACCCTCTCTCCTTTGTGACATGACAGTTCTGATGGCATAGCTTTCCAGAGTTCTTTTTAAACCAACCAACAGTAACACCCCAGTTTGCGATTTGGCCACTTCTGGGAAACACCCAGCTCTTTAACATCTTTGAGCTAGTCCAGACCTTTTTAGCCAGTTCACACAGCACCTCCAAGAGCTCTTGTCTCTGAGTGAGAGTGACTTGCCTCTTCTTTTCACAAGAATTCTCCATGTTAATCTTTATGTTTCTGTCTGTTTTCTCTTCATGTTTTGTCTCCAGCTCTCCTTTTTGTCTGCAGCTCCTTTGTGTTTGCCAGTCACATGCCTTCTTTCTTAACTTCCTTCCTGTTGGTACTACTTCCAGGTTAAGGATTACCAGGTCACATGGACCAGTATTTCTTATTATCCAATAAAATTACAGTTGCTAGGGTGACCAGATGACCTGGTTTTGCCAGGATAGTCTAGTAATTTCCTTAAATGTCCCAGTGTTCTGATAGTTTCCTCGAAATCATTCTAATGCCCTGGTTTTCGGCTTTTCCCTTTTTAAACCACCTTTAAACAATGCCAATGGGAACAAGGCAGCTACAAAATACTAATGTAACTGTAATATAAACCAAGAAGGTGCAGGGGAGCTGGGGGCACACCCTGGGATGATTGACAGCTGATTCCAGGGAGACACTCCAAGCCAGGCTTGCGCTCCAGGAGCTCTTGTGATATCTGTCTGGGCTACTCTACTGGATGTAATGTTGACAGCGTCTTCTAGCAACATTGAGCTCACTGATGGTAGAGGATGTGTGGAGGTGATGCCACTGCAGGTAAAAGTGCTCAATGTGGGGACCGTATGAAACAGCTCAGTACTGCACTGGGGCTGCGTCACAATTACACAGACTTTCATATCGCCGTAATGTAAAACTCCATATTACTGGGAGCTGGTCAATGTATCCTAGTTATGACTTTTGAAAATCTGGTCACCCTAACAATTGATCCCTTTACAATTCATGCAAACTTTTAATAATCCTTCTCAAATACTCTTAAAAACAATTACAGATTCCACAGACCTTTCTAGTTTTCCTTAGGGAAAAATTTTCCCCTCATCAGGGGGGAAGTGCAGGAGTGGACGCAAACAGGCACATCTCTGATCAGCGCCCCCGATTGGGTGCACGCCGCCATTTTAAGTGGGTGGTCCAATTAAGGCCCACCTAGTGTGACGTCCACCTGGAATCGTTATGTGCTCCCTGTGCAGGCGGGGGGGATTCCCTCAGCCGGGAGTGCACTCTTTCATGCATGCGCACGAAAAAATGCACTGATCTTCCTGAGGCAAAATGTTGCCTCAAAGAGATCAGCTTGGAATTAAAACTTTTAAGGTAAATGTTTAAAAAATTTCCCTGACATGTCCTCTCATTTGACACTGTCTCATGAGTTGGGACATGTCCATCACTTTAACTCAAACCTTAATTAAATATTTAAAAACCCTCATGAAACCTCATCCCGCCCGTGGATGAGGTTTTGTGTTTTTTATAAGCCCGCCAGGGCTCTCGGCCTGTCTGCCAACCCTAAGGTTGGATGGGCAGCCCTGTCAATTACCTAAATTGTATTATTAATGGCCTCAAAAGGCCAATAGGTCGGCAGGCGCACAGCTGACTCGGCTGCGCCCCCGCCAAACTGAAAATGGAAATGACGCAGGATGATGTCAGGAGTTCCGCCTGACGTCATCCCACGTCATTTTACACGTTGGCGAGTGAGCCCCGCCTCTGCCTCCCCGCTCGCCAACCTAAAGATCCTGCCCTTAATGTACTGCTTCTGGGTCAAAGGTCATCATACTTTCACTATGTTTGCTTTCAAATCCTTAAAGAATGTTGAAAATTTCTGTTGGATTCTCCTTAAGCTCTTATGTTCCTGTAGGGAAAAAAAAAAGGATTTTCAAATACTTTTTCATAACTATGACACTTGGGAAACTTTTGATGTGTCCTTTTCATGGGTCTAAAATTCTATTCCTTAATTAAATGTCCAGAACTCCATTCCAACCATGGTCAAACCAATGTCTTACAGAAATTGAAAAAGTCTTTCCGGCGTTTCTATTCAATCCAACATATATTGCTCAGAATTCTATTTATATTACTGAACAACAAGACATTAATGATCACAACAATTTACACTACACCTTTCCTCCCATTTGAAATTTGGCATTCTTGTATTTGTTCTGATGAGTGCAATATGAAAAACTCAGCAACATGTCTCTCTTTTCAGCAACATTTAAGTTCTGTATTACCAAATTCCATTTATTTTTATGTTATTATTGTACCCACACTTTCATCTTACAAGTTCTATATATCTGCATATGTCCATACTTCCCAGAATGCAGTACTCAGCAACTGCAGTGAAAGATTGACAGTCCCTGCGTGAATAGAAAGCACTGTACAATTTGGAATTTGATATCAAATATTTTGAACTTTTTAACTATCTAATTTGAAAGGTGGCAGCAACTCATTCATGTTTATGACAGTTGTTTCAATCTAATTTCATGACCACATTCATGTTTGCCTTCATATGGTGTAAGCGCATTTACATATGAATTCAATTTTGAATGTGGTTCTGAAAAGTGAGAAAAAATCAGCGAAAGAAAAATTAATCTTGAATCCTTTCTGCTTTTGATGGTAGTCACTTTCGGCATATATGGGTCCAAAGTGCTCTCAAGTGGATCATATCTAGGAGTTTGCAAATAAACCTTAACGTGCTGTACTGTGGGCATATCAGGCTTTTGGTTTGGCACTCCATTTGACACTCATTCCTATTAATTTGCATTTATTAATACTTAAGCATATAAAAACTTGTCCTAGGGCAGAGACATATATTTGTTTTTTCAAAAGGCACATCCTGATGGATGGTGTTTCAAGGAGCATTTATTCTGTTCAATATTAAATTATTTTCATGTGAATAGCCAGAAGCTCCATTTTAAGCATACACATAGGAAAAATAGAAACATTCTTTTCTAATATCCCTTTATCTCTGGCATTCTGCGTTAGGAAATTCCAGGCTCCCTAGGCTGGACAATTTTTTAAAAGAAATTTACTTCATGACAAAACTACTCAAATCCCAGTTTATTACTATACTGCTAATTCAATTCAATCAAAACAAATATAAAATACATTTCCTTTTCCATCTTTTGTAGTCTCTCTTTATGAATTTTATTATTTTAAATTTACCTCTATCCAGTGTTCTATTCCATTCACTCATGCATTTTTCTTCAAAAAATGTAACTGAAAGCATTTTCTTGGTCTTTATTCAATGAAAAAACTAACCTATGAAGTCAACTGTCAGTCATCCTGAAGTCACCTTTGCATGATCCTCCCGGAACGCTGAGAAGAATGCAGAAAAAATGGATCCTCCAAATGGCTGAATACTAGTTCTAAAAGCAATTTTAGCCAACCATAGGCCAAAAATGTTAAAACATGCAGAGCCATATTGATGTTACCAGGTATCAAACTTGATATAGTTCTACTTTGATAGTATTTTCATTTTCTAACTGTGTTGTATTCCAACAAAGGTAAATGAAACAAACAAGTTTTCATGCAAACAGCACATCATACCTGGTGTTTTACTACTGGAGGACTTTGAGAATACTGTGACTATTGAAACATTGGCTGGCGATACAGTTCAAGTGAACAGGAAAGATAAGGTAGGATCATTTATAGCACAAGCTATGATTTTGAATATTGTACGTTTGGCTTATCACAGGAGTAGCTGCATGTATTTTAAAAGATGAAATATTTCACTTTTGGATTAGAACTGATTAATTCTCTTCAAATGAAAAAGCGCGACTAATAGGCTGGATTCCCACTCAACTTCTGCTGGATGAGGTGGCACTCAAAAAGACAATCACCTTTCACAGTCTCTCGTAGTTATTTCTTCGCAGCTGCAGTGACATTGACAACCATCAGGGCTTCCACTTGCTGAATGTGCAGCTGGTGTGCAAATGCCATAAACGCATCCTGCAGGTCTGCACACATTTCCCAGGGAGTGTCCAAGATTCCAGCATTCTCATTAGGTCTCAGATCCCTGACATCTTCCAGAGTCCACAGAGGCTGCAGGGTTGGCTCTCCAGAGACAAGGGCTATCCAAAGAGGCTGATGATGCCTATGCAGCGGCCTCAGACTGCAGCAGAGCTCATGCTGCAACTTGCAACTTGGTGGAGTAAACCATCGGAATGTTGGAAATGAGGTTCCGGTGCCTGGACCGGTCCGTTGGAGCCCTGCAATAGAGCACAGAGGATGGCGTTCATTGTCATCGCCGGCTGTGCCCTTCACAACCTGGTGCTGCAATGGGGAGAGGAGTTGGCTGAGGAGGAGATGGAGGATCTGCACATCTCCCTCAATGAGGAGGACATCAATGGGGATGACGGTGAGGAGGTCCTCGAAGGCGAGGATGACGGTGATGAGACCATCACACTCGCTAGACGAGGCAGGTGCTCGGGAGGCCCTTGTAGCTGCTAGGTTTGTGGAGGATGATGATGACGTGCAGTGAGGAGACACCATAGATCCTAACATTGCATCTATGAACGTTTGACTCCTGTCTGGCTGATGGCAGTGCAGATACCCTTTGTGATAAGGCTCCTGTTATGGAGACACAGCAGATACCTATTCTCCCTACATTCCAGGAAGATGACGATGACATGCTCCATAGATGCTCACATAGCCTATGTGAAGGTCTGACTCATGTCTGGCTAATGGCACCTTGCTTGCACTCTGTGAATAGGGTCATATCATCGAGATGCAACGGGGAAATTTTAACTTCTGATCCTGTGGCATCCTTCATGAGCTGAACTCTTCAGGACCACACTGTCACCAGATGCAGATGCTGAAGAAATGGGGGGGCGGCAACTGCACCTCAAAGGTGCTGGGAGCACACACAGAGAATGGTGGAACTCTGTGCCACTGGCCCAGGACATTCTGGCAACAATAATCAGCCCCATCGAGGTGCAGGCATTACTGATGTGACCAGTGACAGTGCAGGCACACCATCAGTGTCCTGGGAAGGTTGCACAAAGCACAGGGAGGAGGCCTTCGACTGAGACACCTGCCTTTATCTTGTGCAGGGACCAAGGTTTTACATCTAAATGACACGAACATTGCTTATCAGAACAAGGAGCCATAGACAGGGAGACATTCTTGGGAGTTTATTAACAAAGTGAACATTATGTACAAGTGATTAACATCTGTGCCCAGGCTGTGCAACTATAACTTCTTAATGTTCCTAACCCTGCCACTACATCATGGTGCTCCCCCCGACATCCGCAGTGGAGGTGGAGGCAGCCTGCTGACTGCAACGCCCTGTCTGTGATGACCTTGATGGAAATCGTCTGGAGGGCTGAGACCTAGCGAGCCCAGGCCTGCTTTCGGGGTCTTGCTGTGTGGCAGTGGCATCCTCCTCGGCCTGTGGAGCTGGATTTTCTGAGGTCACGAGAAGAGGGGGTTCAGTGGGCCACATACTCCTGGAGTCACCTGGATGGATGGCCCAGGATGTGCACCTGCTGATCCTCCTCCCTATGGGTGCCCGAGGGCTCCTGGCTGATTCCTTAAGGAGAAGTGGAAGCTTTTTCTTGCATTGACACTGTTGGAGGCCAACTATGGCATCAGCGATGGAGTTCAGCCTGTGCAGCAGTGCAGGACCGATGTCCTAGACCAAGGTCTCCATGGCAGTCACCATCCTACCAGTGTTGACCTTGGTGCGTTGACATGCCAACGCTATCACCTCAAACTGAAGGCAGACGGACTCGTCCATCGTGCCTTGCAATCTGAGAAGTACAGTAGAGATTCCTTCCTGATGTTCTTAAGCTTGCCTTTGTAGCTCCAGCAACTGAGATATGACCGAGTCCAGGGGTTCCTCATCTGACTCGGACTCAGCAGATTTCTGGCCTCCAGCAGTCCTCCAAGTGCTGGAAACCTGGGAAGTCCCTGCCTCCGCCTGCTGTGAATCAGACGGTGCGATGTTATCTCTGTGCAATGTGCTCACCAGATTGTGATCAGGAGGCTATTCTAAAGCTAGGCCCCACCAAGGTGTGTGTCTTTGCACTGGTGGAGGGTGTGGGTGAGCAGTTTTAAGGGTCTTCAATGAGGGTTTCAGCAGATTCTTCTTCTGAAGTATCTTTGGGTCTTGAGTTAAGGACCTGGGTCGTGGATTCTGTCGGCTGTTTGGCAGATGTGCCTGTGAAAAGAAGGAGAGATAATTAATGCACGGCAGTGGCATGTGAAACAGGACACATCACTCACAGTGTGGTAGTCTGATGGATGTTGCACTGCTGGATCCTCACTTGGTTGAACACTGCCGACCTCACTGTTGGCACGGGGCCAGTCCAGATCTCCGCTGGTCAGCTGGATGGCTCTGTTTTCAAAGTCCGTGAGGACCTTGATTTCCACCAGTCTTCGACCTCTCCCTTTTGTTGTGTGCCTGCTTGTCCTGCATGAATACAGATGGAGAGAGTGTAAGCAGGACGCCTGCCAAGCCAGATGATAAGTTTGCCAGGCATGAGTGGGTGGTGAAAGTGAACAGGATGAGGACAATGAAGGGGTGTGCGTGTGTGTGTGCGTGTGTGCGTGTGTGCGTGTGTGCGTGTGTGCGTGTGTGCGTGTGTGTGTGTGTGTGTGTGTGTGTGTGTGTATATGACAGAGTGAACAGTAATGTCCCTTGAACTGGCAGTGAGTGAGGGCCCTGTGGATGTGTGATGGGTTTGTGAATGTGTGAGTTGAGAGTGATGAGAAGAGTGACTTACCGTAGTGGAACGGAGGAGATCATTCATTCTTTTTCGGCACTGGGTGGCTGTCCTCCTTTGCAGGGTGTTGGCACTAACCACCACTGCCACCACCTCCCAAGCTGGATTGGTGATGCTGCTGCCTCTCCTGCAGCCAGAGCAAGGGTAGAGGACGTCACGACAGATCTCCACTGTGTCTAAAAGGCGTTCCAGGGACGTGTCACTGAATCGGGGAGCTGCAGTTTCCTTGTCTTTCAGGGCCATTTCTTCTGTGCAGCAGTCTTGGGTTGAAAGCACTGAGAGGTGTGCGCGTGGTTGCACTTTAAGTATGGCACCTGGCATGAGGAACTGACGAGGTGATGGCTTGGCGGGCGAATGAGAGCCCATCCTCCATCGTAACGGCGTATTTCCCGGGAATGCACGACTGATGAGGTGGGATTGGGATGATGGCGTGAAAAGCCGCCATTGCAGCTGGTGGATAAAGCGTTCTTTTTCCCACCCGCTACCACAATTAGCACAGATCTGGGACGATTCCGCCTAATTTCAAAAGGTCCCCCTCATGGTTTTGATTTCACCAAAGCATCAATCTCCAGAGGTCCTTCTAAAAACTATCAGCAACCAATCCAGGAATGATAACCCACAATACATAACATACAACCTATGCCAAACTACGCCCTCCATTCACCACCCCCCCCCACCATGGCCCCTTATGCCCCCTATGCCAAGCTGTGCCCTTCCAACCATTCCCTATGTGCCCTCAAGCATCCTGTGACATGTTCTGCCCTTCCACTCACTCCCCATGGCCCCTCATGCCCATGCTAAACTATGGCACTCCCATTCCCACTGACCCTTGTACACTTTGTAGAACCAATGAACCCTATAGTGAAAAGTAGGATGTGCAAAAAAATCCCTTGGAACTAATGGGCCATGAGTGGTGGATGGAAGGGCAGAGCTTGGCATGGGGAGCATGGTGAACATAGGGGGTGCGTAGAGAGGCATTAGGTGCATGAGGCATCATAGGGGTGGGTGGGGGGCATGATGTGGCATGGATGGGGTATGGGGAGTGTTTGGAGGGTGAAGGGAGTGTGAGAGGTGACGGCTGGAGAGCGTTTTTGTTTTTATTTTAGCTGTGGCAAAGTCCCAAGGCACTGAGGCTGGACTTTTAAACAGCCGGCCTCCATATCCAGCAACCCCTGTGGCTGCCTCCACACTTCTTCCTGGGTTACCTGTCCTGATTCCAGCGCCCCCTCCCTCCACACCCCCCAAGCAATGAAGACCCCGCCTTTGTGGGCACTTTCTCCCGAGGCAGGCGGGCCAAGTGGGGAATTTTGCTGACTCCCCCTTTCGCCTCAGGGACGAAAATCCAGGCCATTATCTCAGTAATGGACAACAAGATGTGTGATAATTTACAACTGACGAAAATTATATGGCAAGAAAACATAAAAAAACGTGAAGATTTAAACTTTTCCACTGAGTTATGTTTAATTAAGAATTATCAAAATCCTTGGTCACTTTTCTAATGTAGCTGTGATTATTGATGAGGGTATATTTTTTGTAGCAGAGTGCAGGTGTGGATAGCTGAAACAATTCTTTGAGATCCTTTACAAAAGGTGAATTTACAATAGGTGGTTTGAAGTTGATAAGTGTATGAGTACTTTAACCAATGAATTGGAGGAGATTTGAGTAAAGTTTCACATGAGACCACCACCTTCCAATCCACATAAGTGTTTCTATATTGAGCTGCTTCAATCTGATGCAAACAATTTGCAGCTAGTTGTGTGTTATGTATTGCGAGTTATCGCTCCGGGATTGGTTAATGATTGTTTTTGAGAAGGACCTCTTGAGATTGTTGCTGTTATTAGATCAGAACCATGAAGACATGTACAAGATCAGTAAAAGAGAATTTAAAAATATATATTCTTCACTGCCATGCCTATTCCACCCTTCTCCCTCTTTAGGGTCCTGAATGGATGTGATGTAGTATGGTTCCATAGGCAATGGCATCCTTCACCCCGCCCAACTAGAAATTCTTCATGTGGGCCTAGACAGTAAGGTTTGACAGATTATTTGACCATAGTCTATTCTTTTCTCACCTGACATCCACACAAAAATACTGCCTGGCAGGAGTGATAGGCTAGTGACTGGGAGGAGAAAGTGTAACAGATTATCTTTTGACCCTTAGTTTGATGGAAGAAGGGATGGCCAATGTATATTGTAGTATTTCCAGTTCCTTACCAGATGAGATCAGGTTAAACTGAGAAGAGGATATTCTCAGAGAAAATTGCTGTCTAATTTCCTCCAACACCATCCCATCTTTCTACATAGGTGAATCATTTTGCTTCCCCTCAGCCCTGTGGAGGTCAGGAAGTATGATAAATTATGGACATGGAACTATAATATGGCATCTCCATTAACAAACTGCACCAGCTAGACTCCAATAATGAAGTCAATAGGATGAAATCTCTCTGTACACCATAATGATTAACAAATTCTCATCAAAATCCTGTGTGTCATTTTAGTGATACCTTTCACCCATTAAAAGAACAGGATTTCAACTCAAATACATAAACTATTGGGCCACCCCTTTATGTTCCAATACTCAAACATCCTTCCATTTTATGATACATAAGCCAGAATTGTCCACTCCCATTAGCAGCAGGCATCATGATGGGCAGGGGGGACAATTAGGCAGGGGGGGGTGCAAAAATCTGTTTCAACCTAGCCTGAAATCCCAACGGGATCATCCAAAGGTGCCCACCATGGAGAATCACAAATCCCGCTGAAGGCTGGCGTGAACCCGATTTGCATCCTGCTAATGGGATACAAAGTAAGGCCCAACCGAATCGTTGCCCCCACCCCCGACTTACCATTATGCTGGCCCAGAACATGTCTGGACAAGCATGACATCCAGAAGTCGGCACTTAGCCTATAGGGCCTTGCTCAGATTGTGGACTTTCAAGGAAAAGAAGATGCTGGAGCGCCATAGCTACCGGGCTCTGGAGGAACGCATGCATCACATGCAGGTTGGATTCCTATGGACATGGCTCCACCGTGAAGCAGCTCTTGGCAGGTGGGAGGTCCCAATGCAGCAGCTTTAACTTTGTTGAAACTTTGAACCTTCACAGACTTTGCCATGGGCTCACACCATCTTCCATGGCCTCTGTTCATGCTTTGAGCCTACTTCGGAACTTCACAGACTTCGCCATGGGCTGGTATGGATGATCAGCGAGGGTTGGGTCATGGGGGGGTCGGGGGAGGTGGGGAGTGGCATGGAGAAGAAGATCTAGTGGTGAATGGGAGAGGAAGGTGTATGGAGGTGGGTGAGGTTGGAAGGGGGGAACGAAAATTTCGGGGAGAGTGAGGTTGGGGGCAGCAGCAAAGGTGTCGGGAGGTGAGGTTGGGTAGGGAGACAAAAGTGTCGGTGGGGTGAGGTTGGGGGGAGCAGTGAAGGTGTCGGGGGTGTGAGGTTGGGAGGGGGAAGGAGGGTGTCCTGGGGGAGGAGGGAGTATTGGGTGGGGGGCGTTGGAGGGTGTAAAGGGGGCAAATGCTGCAAGTGGGGAGGTAGGTGTAAGGGTGGAGGAAAGTGTGAGGGGGGAAGGTGTCTGGTGCGGGGGGATGGAGGGAGTTCGGAGGAGAGAAAGTGTCCGGGGGGAGGAGGGACTAAGTGTGGAGGACGGGGTAAGATGGGAGGAATGGCCAGGTGAACATGCAAGGGAGGGGGTCTGTGGAATCGATGGCTGCCTCCTGGGGAGCAAAATGAGGGTGGGCATGGTGGGAGGAATGGTGAGTATGAGAGGGGACAGAGGGACCTGGTAGGGTAGGAGGGTGAGGGTGTGTCAGTACCCGTAGAAGGGGTGGTAAGGGTGGTTGCTGGGGACTCAGAGGCAAACAAGGACCCTGGGGTGGGAAGGAGGAGGTCGGGGAAGTCAATGTGGATGAGAGTGGGATTTTCCGGAAGGTAGGGAATGTTCAGCTGGACATCCTGGAATGACATGGGTTCGGGCTGAAGGGTAACAGTGGGAGGTGGACTGCGATGGGGGAAAGGGCATGGGTGACTGGGGGAGGGGAAAGGACAGGGGTGCTAATCAAAAACTTAACGACTACCATGCTTTGCAAATCGAAAATGAGCGAAGTCTCATGTTGGACGGGCACAGGTGCTGCATGGGAGTGCGATCAGTGGGTGGGCAGAGATACAGGTCAGCTCAGATGGACAACTGAAAGAGAACCCCAGCAGGCAGCACTGAAAATGCTTGATACAGTGAGATGAGTGTGATGGATGAAGGCTCCGCATGCATGGGAGAGTGCTTGCACGAGGTTCCAAAAGGCCCTGCCACACACACACCTCTCCTTCCAGAGTCACTTGTGGTCCGGCTGTATGCAGCTGAATTTCTAGTGGGGGGACACAGAGGAAGGACTCACGAAGCCTTTAAATGAAGCTGGAATACAACATTGCACATTATTCAGTGAAAGTGAATATATTTTCAGATTATAAAGTGACAAAATGTTCACACGTCCAACCATTTGTGATCAGAATTTCTTAACTTTTCTAGGCCTACCACTTCTTCTAGGTGCTGCCCTGACATCGACAGCTAGGGTGGAGAAAGCCTCTGCAATTGTTGATCCTGTTGCCTCTGTTGACTTGGGCTTGCGCCTTCTGGACTGCCGAGGCCTTGAGGGCCCTGGCTTACTTTGGCTGTCCTCCTGTGGGCCAGCTGCTCCTTCTGCAGTGACAGAGGATGAGGTTGAGGGGCTCACAGGCAAAAGGGACTCGGAGGGAGCAGACAGCCTCTGAGATTCCTGATTGGATGGCCCAGGGGTATCCAACTGCTGCTCCTCCTCCCTTCGGGTGCCCGAGGATCCCGGCCTGACGCCTTGAGGGGAAGGAGCACCTGGAGGGACATCAAGGTGATCCATTTCCCCCTCGCGTTGTTACTGCAGGAACTCACCCAAAATGGAGTGCAGGTCTGCGCACATCTCCACGTTCTGCTGGACCCAGTGTCTCCATGGCATCCGTTGTCCTACCCATGGAGGCCTCCATGCACGCACATGTGGGCATCACTTCATCAGAGAGCAGGTGGGTGCATTCCTCTGACTCATGTGCCATTCTGTTGAGGGCTTCCAACAACTCTGTGATGTTCCCCTGCCTTCTGCTGACTCTCCACAATGAGTTGGAAGGCTGATTCCAGAGGCTCGTCATCTGACTCAGACCTCACAGATGCCTCTTCCCCAGCAGTCCTCCGAGTGCCGGGGAGCTTGGCTGAACCTGCCTCCTCCTACTCCGGACACGTATCCGTGCGGTGACCGCCAGATTGTGAACCTGAGCCTGCTCTAGATCTGGGTCCCATCAATGTGTATGTCTCTACACTGGAGGGTGTGGCTAAACCTTCCAGGCTGCTTATTTCCAGCTCTTCAATGGAGGAGATGTCTTCTTGGCTGGAGGTGAGGACGTGGATGGAGCTGAGGGACTGGCTGGCTTAGGGTGTCGGTCACCTGTAGAGCTCCCTGTGAATCAAAGTAGAGATAATTAGTGCATGGCAGCAGAGTCAAAAAAGGAGAGAGAGCATTTGCAGTTGCATTGAGAGAGGGTTGACATGGTGCAGGATCCTCATGTGGGTGTTTGCCGCCGACCTCACCATCACCGCAGTCATGGTCCACATCCTCACCAGTCAGTGCGATGGCACGCTCAACAAAGTGAGTGAAGGGCTTAATGTGGGACACTCCACTACCAGTCTGGGAACTCTCCCTGCTGTTGTGAGCCAGCTTCTCTTGCATGAAAAGAGATGGAGAGAGTGTGAGCAGGACGCGTGGCACTACACGGAATGTTTGTGTGTGAGCGGAGCCATGGACAGGATGAGGACTTGATCTCCAGAGGATATGAGCCTGATGGAGAGGTGAGGGTGTATGTGAGAGTTAGTGGTGTTGTCTCTTGAGGTGTGAGATCCCTGTGGATGTGTGATGGGTTTGTGAGTGTGTGAGTTGCGAGTTATGAGCTGGTTGCCTTACCCTGGTAGAACTGATGAGAGCAATCACCCTCTTCCTGCAGTGGATGGCTGACCTCCTCTGTGCTCCCGTGGTGCTGACCGCTGCTGCCTCTCAGGCCGGATTGGTGATTCCTGTGACCAGACTGGGGTTGAATACATCGCGGTGGCCTTCTGCTGTGTCCAGCAAACACCCCAGAGAGGCATCATTAAACTTGGGGGCTGTCATCACCTTTGCTTTTGGGGCCATCTGCCACCTGGAGCAGTCCTGGACTGTAGTAGGCTGAAGTAGGCTGCGCTCCAGTGCACTTTAAATATGGGGCCCAGAGCAAGGAAGCGCTTAGGTAATGGTGTGACGGGCAAATCCGAGCCCCCCCCCCACCAGCAATCTGGAGTGTTTCCTATGAATGCATTATTAATGAGGCGAGATGCACCAGGAAGGGTACAGTGTGAAAATCCACCATTGCAGCCGGCGGTAAAATGTCTTTTTCCTGCCCGCTCCCCTACTTTGTGCAAATCTGGGTCGATTCCACCCGTAGACTCCCCTCTTTATAATGCACTGTTTATAGCAGAATGACACAATAGCAGATTGCTGTCATCGTGTGCCTCTTTAGACTAATGTTACGGTTAGAAACTTCAAGATATACAATTTAAAGAACCAATTTGCTTCCTAATGTCACTTTCTTACTCCTCTGTGTAAAGCACCTGCAGCTTCTATTCCAAAACAAAACATACAATATCGTGAGGGGCAACAAAGCAGCATCGAATGGCATCATTCACACGATTGATCAGTTTTTATCTGGAAACGTTGAAAATCTTGGAGATCCACAGGTAAGTCTTAAATTAAATTGTGTATTAAATAAACTAATTCATTTTAATTTACTTACTCCTTTTTGTCTAATTTGTTACCCACTTTGCGCACATTTTTCCCTGGTTTATATCTTTGAAGAAGAAATCAGTCTTTTGTCCAAATGTGTGAGATGAGACATGCACATTCTGAGGTCTACTTAGTGTGATTCTACTTATGGTTGGAAGATTTTGCATCTATAATTCTGTATAATTTTCAATGTGCTTCTAACAAATCAATCTCTCACCAGGGATGCAGAATCTATCATTTTTGATTTAGTACACAAATTTAGTACACAAAAGGACTGAAAGGCCATTTTTTTGCCTCAGGAATGGCAACTGAACTTTATATTTAGTTTCACAGACATGACTACTAGAATAATTTTGCACATAGTGCTAGTTACTGAAGAGTGAATCTGGAAGTATGTTAAAAAAAATATATTCTATAAACAATATAAATCATTGCTATGATTATATTTTCATATGTGTGCAAACTATAGTTATAATGCCTGTACAAAAAAATGTTCATGGTTTTTCCATCAAAATCAACAGGCACCACATTCTAGTACACTATTCACAAGACCAGCAAAAGCATGCAGAGCACCAGGCCACCCACAGAAAGTCATCTTGTACAGCACTATCAAGAGGAATGAGAGTAGTATGAGCTGAGTAGGATTGTTAGAGGTTCAGCACACTGAACCTACATGTGAACTGTTTGAAGGCAGGCAAAAATCACTGACCATTCAATGCTGATTTAACTGACAGTTACTTCATGTTATAAATTTACTGGGGGGCTGGCTGACATGGTGTCATATCCACACCTTCTCCATGATGGTGATTCTTTACCTGTATTGTCTGTTCATTATCTGGGAGCAGAGCAACATCCTGTGAGGTGAGGATGCTTTCACTGGACAGTAGTCACATAGGCAGATATAGATGCTGCACAGTCCTTCAACCACTGCAACTAAATAGATCATATTTCATTCAGTTTTACAATGCAGGCATCACTGGCAAGACTGGTATTTATTGCCCATTCTTAGTTGCCCTTGAGGAATGGTGGTGAACCTGACTCTGTAAATCAGTTTGTTTAAGATTAGTGATGGGATACCCAGATTAAAGAATATCATGAATAACACTCCAGAAGTCACCAGAATACAAAATGGGCAGGCAGGAAATTTGAGGAAAAACAGATTTTTGTCACATCACAATAAAAATATACCTTAAAAAAATGAAGTTGACTGATTATGTTATTTAATTCTATTTAGGTCCTTAAATTAATGTGTGATATTAATGTACTAATTCATTCATATGAAATTCTTGTCTGTTATTTTTATGGAGACATTAATCCTGTTTTTATCTAAGCTGGTGTATTGAATACTTTAGTTTTCAAATTTTATTTTAATTTTGCAATAAAAATGTTATTTCCACCCTTGCTATGCCAGAGAAGGAATTCAATTCCTGTTAGTTATGGGGGCTTAAATCTTAAATTATTGGGCAGAATTTTTAGCTTGGTGGACGGGCGCCCACCCGACCCACTTGATTGTTAAATAAAGTGTGTTGACGTTGGCCAAGCGTGCCGATGGCAACACGCATTCTCGGGATATTTCGCTAGGCGGTTGCGCGATGGAGGCAGAGGCGCTCTCACCATTAATTAAGTGGCCGGTTAAGGCCCTTGAGACACAAATTGTCTCCAATTTTATGTAGCCCATGCAATTTTTAGGGCGTCGCACGGGCAAAACGGGCAGGCGAGAAGGCCATAATTAGCAAAACCTCATCCACGGGTGGGATAAGCAGGGTCAGTGGTCCTGTCAAAGTGATTAGTGAGGAGTGCAGGATATCACTTGCTGCTGGCTGCTTTTGTGAACAGGACTCCTCCACAACGGACACCATAGCACGTATTCCCTCACGTATCGCCACCAGGTCCTCCCACACACACTGCTGGACATCCAGCATCTGCTGTCTCACGGATGATTCTAGAGGCCCATCATCAGCCATTGACTGAGCATTGCCCTGGTCCCCAGCAGTCCTCCGACTGCTGGCGCCCTAGGCACTCTCTGCCTGCACCTCAAGCGAGTGTGAAGTGCCCTCACTGATGTGCACCGATAGACTACATGGTGATCTAATGCTCACCGAGGTGCTGGTATCTGCACTGGTGCCTGTTGACAGAGAGGATGTGATGCAGGTGCGTGGTGAACATGGCGGTCCTCAGGGGTCAGACCTTCAGGCTGCTCATGATGACAGCTGTCTCTGTCACTGTGCACGCCTGGCACCCTGTTGAGATTCCAGGCTCGAGGCTCACATCAATATAGAGACTACTTTGGAATGGCTGCAATAACGAACATTCTCACCTCAGTGCACTGCACTTTAACCTTCATCTGGGACTCCAACCTTACCACGGCCGCTTGCCGCTTGACTGAGGTGCATGGTGCCTCTCCAGCTCCAGGGCCTCCTGCTCGTACCATGTGAGGATGAGGAGGTGTGGGGGTCCGCTGCCAATCCACGACATCTCAGCACTATTGTAGGATGTTTTCTCCTGAAAGGACAGAAGAGCATTAATTAGTCTACTCTCTACCTGCAGTACCATTGCAGCCTGGCCAGCATCACCTGAGAAACTCCTTGCAGGGCACATCCAAGTCCATGGCCCTGGAGCCACAAGGCCCTCAGTCCAAGCAACCAGGACTTACCCCCCTGGCCAGATCCTGGCTGATTGACATTTGTCACTCACATTCTAACACCTCTGAGATTCATGGAGGGTGGGCGGCTCTTAACTGTTCTGCAAAGTGACCCATGCCAACATGGTACTCACCCTTCCCAATCACAGGAGATCATTGAAGCGCTTCCTGCACTGCACCCATGTGCGCCTCGCCACATTGTGGCACTGACCCTGGATGCCACCTCCTCCCAGGCCTTTTTGGTAAGGTTGGGGAGGGCCTCCACCTCCCGTCTCTGGGGACAAGGGCTTCTCTCCTGGCTGCCACCTCCTCCAGGAGGGCTGCGAGGCATTCATCTGAGAAAAACGGAGCCGACTGCCCTGCCGACCTGCCCTCCTGTCTACCGTGTCCACCTACAAGGGATTCCATTGTGCAGGCTTCAGCATCTTTCTGTGGCAGCCTTCCTGGAGCTACCGAGGCTACTTTTGATTTGGCCACCGGGTCGCCATATGACCCAGTGGACATCATGCCCCCGCCCCGCTCGCCCCTTCTTGCTTATTCCCAAGCTGCTTTTTTTACGCTGGTTGGGCCTTAATCAGCCTGTCAGCGTAAAATCGCGGTGTGCTGCCGATCGTGATTTTCGCCTGCCCCCGCCAATCCTGCACGCCAAGGGAAAAATTCTGCCCATTGAAAAAAGACTGCCCTTTAACAGTCATTGGGGGATTTAGAATTCAACTTCTCTCAATTTGATGTGTATTTACAAAGCAAAGAATCCCCTTACATTCTTTTCTGATGTTCATGTTTTCTTATTTCATCATTTCTTTTATACGTTTAGTTACACACACAGAGATTGGTAAATAATATATCTGAATCTTACATTTTTATTTTTCTTTAAACAGAAAACTGTTGCTGATATTCTTGCTACTGGACAGCTGTTTAGTAGGTTTGAAACCATTCTTGAGGTTAGTATATTAAAAATATCTGACGCATTGAAATTTAAAGCCTAACTGTATTTAATCTTTTTATTTCTACTTCTGCTTAATGAATTCACCGGGAATACAACTTACTTTAGTGTTGACGTGCTTGTGAGGCTGTTAGCTCTACTGCAGGTTCGTGTTTCATTTAATGGCCTACTTCAATTGTAGAACTATTTCAAGATGTCGTTTTAAGAACATGAATCATTACTTTGTAGTTGAGCATGACACCTCTTCTTCTGCCTAGGAGATGCCCAGCAGAGTTTAGCAAGTGAAAAATCTTTTGGTTGACTTGTCACACTCAAAATTGCTGGCAGCTTTCACATTGCTGTTCCTGTTCACTTTGGTGCCACTGCTTCCAAACGTACCACAGAAACCCACCACTTTACATAACTCGATGACACACTGATATTGTGCCTGCCTGTGTAGAGACTTTGGGTCACCATTTCAATAATATGCCTAAATGATTGGTGCCCAACACAGAAAGCCTAATGTGTTTTCTGCGTGTTTATTGAATCCAGAGAAAGTTGCAGTCAAACAGGAAACAGATCATGTGTTTTAAATTTGGACGTTGGCTGAATTGATTTTTATCACTCTGACCCCTTTTCCCAACCCCTGCATCTCCTGTAAGAAAAACATTTTCTTAAAAAAAACCTTGGCTGCGATGTGACAAAATCCATAAAATCTGGCACTCTTAAAACAGCTTTTGCAGCAGCCAATGAATGTAAAATAAACTTTGTGATGGCTCAAGTAGTGACTTGGTTGAATCCTGACAAATATATGTTTTCCAAAGCTCCATAATCCCAGTTTAAAAAGTCACCCTTGTGTCAATAGTGGACTCATTAGTCATTTATTTTCTCTCTGAGTTTATTTTCTAAATTACATTGGAAGGAGTGACTCTATGGAATGGGTTGGCTGAAGGAATTATCTGAGTAGATGGCAAAACACCAATATTCACTTAAAATTGAGCAGTTGTCATTACGACATTGCTGACTCAATAAAATCAACATTAGCAGTGAATAATAATGGACAACTCTCATATAGGAGTTGCACCCAAAAATATTTTAACTAATTTTGTAGAAAGTTCTGTCTGTTGGCTATGTGCTTGATTTAAACATCTTCCTGCTTTGTAAACAAAAAAAAATCCTGCAAAATTATGCTTTTTGTGATTAAAGTGTATATAAATTGCTTTCAGATAAAGACACTGTATTTGATCTTTACTCATAGCTTTGCTCAATTATAATGTAAGATGGCTTATAGATGCATTTTTAGTGACTTTTAGGATACAATGAGAATTTTGTTGTTTAATCTTGTAACAGAATTGTGACCTCCCTTTAATACTGGATGGCCCTGGGCCTTATACAGTGTTTGTGCCAAGTAATGATGCAGTGGACAAACTGAGAGATGGAACATTATTCTATATGTTTGGTGAGGTAGGTGCACAAACAAAAATTAATACAAATTATACATGTTAAATATCCAGATTGTAAATATACAATAACGTTCTGTTATTCCAGAAATGCCTTAAGCTTTAATGCAAACAAGTATCTTTTTAAAAAGTTCATGGAACAATTAAGTGCGATGTGGTTATTGTTTTTCTCCACACACTGATTACCCTCCATATATCCTACATAGAGGTCAACCTGTATTTCTACCCACATAGAATGGAGGAACTGGGAAAATAAATCATTTTGCATTATTTTGGCAGAATTCACAAAGTCAGGGAAGTGAAGCATTTAAGTTTAAATTTATTTCTACTAGCATTTCCAAGAATGGTTTCTCCATTAGAGGATGCTAGTAGACAGAGAATAGTGTCATTGACTCTGAAAGCAAAGGCTTCACAGTGCTGTGCTCTATATATAAACACAGCTTTTCCCTACAGCTTTGTAGGATAATTTGTTTTCCATTTTATAACCTGCTTTCTCCCAATTTTCTAGTCTCACTGAGCTGTACACCAACTGCTGACTGAAGGGACAGGCAATCTGTTCTCAAGGCTCTCCCTTTCCTCATTTCAGGCCACATACATGAGGTAATCCCTGCAGTGACATGCCTCCAATCTATGCCTCATTCCAGAGATCCTAACAGAAATCAGAAACTCACTTTGTGTGAAATCATGAGGGCAAACTCAAGTATTGCCACATCACAGCTTTACAAATTCATATACCAATGAACTTTACCACTGCTTTACTATGCTAGCATGCAGTATAACATTTAGGCCTGGATTTTCATGTTTCCATCTGTGTCGGAACGTTGGTGGGGGATTTTAAAAAATAGCAGACAGGATATTTAAGGCTACATGGTAAGGGTGCAGGTGATGAGACTGCACTCAGCAATCCTGCCTTTGCCGACTCTATTTCAGACCGCCCCGCTATTTTCATGGAGTCAGGCTTGTTTTGGTAGGAAATGTGGTTGATTGCACCTCAGAGGTGTCAAGAACTGCAGGAGGACCCCAGTCCTGAATAGGGAACAAAGAAAAACAGTCAACTACTCTTGGAATTCTTTCATTAATAGGCTTTGAAATACAAAAAAAAATGGTTTTTTAAGTTTCAATAGCAATGTACGGTATGTTAGATTTGTTCTTATTACAGTGATTGATTACAGGACTCTGTCCTGCAAAGGTAAGTTGACCATTACATTGGTTACCATTGTGTAAATGTTGACATGCATTACAGAATTTTTCCCAATGGAGAAAGTGCCATAAGAATTCAAAACTCGAGCTGAGAAACCTTTTTGTCATGTTTTGGACTGAGATTTAAATGTCCAGTGATCTTTAGCTTTGAAAGAAATGGCCCTGCTCTTGAACGTTAAGAAAATCTAAGTATATGCTCCACTCCATTTATTGACATGCAATCTACTTTGAAATAGAAATGAAACAATAGTTGCAGCTTAAAAAAAAAACGTCAGTTAGTGTTTCAGTTTCAATGGACTCCATTGTTGACATTTCCCAGGATTTGTTTTGCTAGCTGGGGCTATTATGAATACTTGATTGAGTTTCAAAAAGTCCAGAACCACTTATCTCAGCAGTGGGGTGGAAGTGGGGTGTGACGGGTGGGTGGGGCGGGGGGGTGGTGGTGGGGGGAAGAGAAGGGGGATATTGTGTTCACATTTTGATTGACAGTTTTTAAAGTTTATTAAAGAATTATCTGCCTTCAATGTTAGAAGTGGATATGTGCTTCTTTGTTTATATAACAGATTGACCACTTGAGGGAGTTTACAATTTCTGAATAGGTTTTTTGGATGAGAGGTTTTTTTCAGAATGAAGTATCTTTGAGTATTATAGCTCTATTAGATTATTAGAAGTTTTTTTTAAATTCCCATTTCAAAGATGTCCTGAGGTTTGCCTATAATGGATATTGGATGAGTGGCTATGGAAGAAAGATGGGATTGCATGGAGGGGGCACGGGGAAATGAGGGCTATGGGAAGCATGGAGGGGGCATGGAGAGTATGGTGGCATGGAGGTGGCAATGGGTATTAGGGCATGGAGGTAGCATGAGGGGAATGGGGTTGACATGGGGCTATGGAGAGCATGGAGGGGCCATGTGGGTTGAGGGGCGAGGGTTTGTGTGCCTGACATTCATAAACAAAACTGGGCGATGTCCCAGTAAATGGTGGTGGGCATTCCAGCCTGATAGACTGGCCATCCACCACCTTCATTGTTGCCTCAGACATACCTCCGGAGGCAGCAAGCCTGACTCCATCCCACCTCCACCTCCCCAGAATGAAAATATGGCAAGCAGGGACCTTTATAAAGGAGACAGGTCTGCCGGGCTGGTAAGTTTCCTGACTCAACCTCCTGTCTCGTCCATGAAAATTTGTCACTGAATGAGTATATTTCACTTTGGTAGGACAGACAAGCCATTTCTCTTAGCCACCTTTTCAACATTTCGCTCAACAAAAGGAAATAGTGGCATTAAGGCAACAATAATTAGTTAGTGGGTGATATTGAAGTGAATCTTTGGTTTAGTATTAGCCCTGCCACCCCACCATCCCGTCTCTGGGAAAATGGCCTGTGGGCAGGATGGAGCTGTCAAACCAGCATGCTGGTGTGCAGCACTAATTTTAATGCCCATCCAACTCTGTTCCTTGCCCCAGCAGGGGCTCAAAATCCAGCCCCAGGGCTCCATCTCTGAAATATTGTTTAGTAAGCAAGCTTTCCCCTCCTCTTACCAGCACATATGTTGTGGGAGTCCATAAAACCCTCCTGCCCCATAGGACTTAACAGCTCTATTGTTTGATGTATAGATGTCCATGGCCATGGAAGAAACATTCATGTGTGACTTGTCAGATTATGAATCAGCCTCTGAATCCTTACACATTTTTGTACCATTCTCCAAGGGAAGAATGTGAAGACACACCAACTTGGTGGAACACAACACTCCTTTGTTTTCATAAAATACTGTGGATGCTGGAAATCTGAAACAAAAACAAAAAATGCTGGAAAAATGCAGGTCTGACAGCATCTGTGGAGAGAAAAACAGAGTTAGCGTTTCAAGTCCATATGACTCTCCTTCAGAGCACTCTTCTGTTTTCTCTAGCTTGGCATTTGCAAGCATTTTACACAGCAAACTGTCTTATTATTAAGGACAAGGCTCCTGCTGCTGTATGATTCCTATACCATAACTTCATAGATTGCAATTCTACTACCATTCTGAATTACCTGTGTCAAATGGATGATTATTCATGAGTGGAAATTTATATTGCTGTACTTTTTAAAAGTTCCTCTTTTTAATCTGAGAAATAGATTGTATTGTTTGGAGTGAATCTGATTAAATTAAAAATGATCCCAAGTAACTTTAGGTTCCACAGTGAAAAGAATATTATTTGAGTATTACTGAAAAAGGAACATGCTGTTGAAGCTTTTCACTTTGCACTCATCAGGAAATACACATGAATACCAAATTTCAAGGGAGCAACAATTTATACTGTATAAGGAAAGGGTACTGATCAGTTGGCAAGTCAACTCTGACTAGTTGAGGTGTTGCCATGGGGAATGCACCCAGGGACTAATGTCCCCCATTGTTTAATTAAGCTATTAAACTATTGTTTAATTTAAAAAAAGACACAATGCCTGGACATGTTCCTTTTGCCTGCAGAGGGCAGGTCCCTATACTGTAACAATTCACTCAATCATTTTCCCAATTCATTTTATGTGGAACCAGTCATAGGATGTAACGGGACATCACTTTTGTGTGTCTTGGGCAGCCCACACTTGTGAACGTGGTGAACCATGAGTGAACCATGGTGAACCATATCATATATGCCACAAGGCAGCTTGTTACTCATACACAAGCCCGGCAAAGCAATTTGCTTTTGAGCAGGACTGTGCAGTCATGCTTGGTGGCAAATCCAGTAATACAAATTTGGACCCACCACTAAGAATGGCGTGCATTTTGTCATTAGAGTCATGATTGTTAAGGATGACTGTTCCAGTGCATGCAGCTGCATGTGAGGATTTTCTTACACATCTTAAGTTACCCTGGAAAGGTACTGTATTTTAAAATTTTGAGCAACTGTTGAAGTTAGCTATTTCACACTGCTACTGTGCAATAGCAATATGAGTGGTATTTTCCACAAACAGGATGCTGCAGTCAAGCCGAAACAATGTTCTGCCTACCACACAAATGAATAATCAGATGTAAATTTCACTGCTGGTACGATGCCAGGTACATAGGCCGTAGGTCCCAATGACTGTCATATCAAACAGCATATCCCTTCAGCTGTTTGCAATAGGCAGAGTAGTGATGGTCAAATAGGCAGATAAGTGGCAGATGGAATTTAACCCTAAAAAGTTTGAGGTGATACACTTTGGAAGGAGTGATTCAATGAATGGCATGATACTAGGAAGTTCTGAGGAACAAAGAGACCTTGCCGTGTTTATCCATAGATCTCTGAAAGCGGAGGGGCATGTTAGTGGGGTCATGAAAAAGGCATTTGGGACACTTGCCTTTATCAATCGAGGCATAGATTTCAAAAGTAGGGAGGTCATGTTAGAGTTGTATAGAATCTTGGTGAGGCCACAGCTAGAGTATTGTGTACAGTTCTGGCCGCCACATTATAGGAAGGATGTGATTACACTGGAAGGGGTGCACAGAAGATTCACCAGGATGTTGCCTGGGATGAAACATTTAAGTTATGAAGAGAGGTTGGATAGACTTGGGTTGTTTTCGTTAGAGCAGAGAAGACCGAGGAGTGACCTAATCGAAGTGTACAAGATTATGAGGGGCATGGACAGGGTGGATAGGGAGCAGCTTCCCCCTAATTGAAGGGTCAGTGATGAGGGGACACAAGTTCAAGGTGAGGGGCAGGGGGTTTAGGGGGGATGTGAAGAAAAACGTTTTTACCCAGAGGGTGGTGATGGTCTGGAATGCGCTGCCTGGGAGGATGATGGAGGCGGGTTGCCTCACATCCTTTAAAAAGTACCTGGATGAGCAGTTGGCACACCATTACATTCAAAGCTATGGGCCAAGTGCTGGTAAATGGGATTAGGTAGGTAGGTCAGGTGTTTCTCATGTGTCAGTGCAGACTTGATGGGCCAAAGCACTGTGTGATTCTGTGATGATGTTCAACTAACCCATGCATGCAAAACTCAGAACATAATGTTTAATATTATGTGTGATTCCACAACTAGACAACACTTTCTGAGTATTTATTATTTATTATTATCAGTCAGGCTCACAATGAAGCTCACTTACGCTTTCTCAAATCTACATTTTTTCATACACAGGGACCTGTCCTATGTAGGCAAAAGGAACATGTCCAGACATTGCAGCTTTTTTGAATTAAACGGAAGTATGGAGACTATAGTTCCCTGGTGCCCTTGCCATGGCAATGCCTCCACCAATAAGAGATGACTTGCCAACCAATCAGCACCCTTTTCTATTGCACTATAAATTGTTGCTCCCCTTAAAATGTGGCATTCTTGCATCTATCCTAATGAGTGCACATCAAAAAGCTTCAACAGCATTTATTTTTCTTCAGCAATATTCATGTTCTGTACTACCAAGTGACTATTTGGAATATTATTTATTTCTATTTGGTCGATAACAAAAGCTGAGAATGTGTTGTGTGCTGGGTTGTAGATTTACAGTAAGCTGTTTTCTGCAGAGATCAGTAATAATTGTTACAATGAAAGTAGGATCTAAAAAAATCCTATGCTTTTTTGACAGAAGAAGAAAAACAATGAAATAATCCGTGGAATTATCAGTTAGCTGTTGAACTCTCTATCTAGTTAATGCTTCCATGTAAACTCTGCATTTTTGTTTTCTTTAAAATAAGGGTCGGCCAAAACTTCAAGAGCTTGTGAAACATCATATCTTTGCATCTGGCAGGGTAAGCAGATTTATTCTTTAAAATGTTCAGAGAAATGTCAAAGGAAAAGGTCAGGCAGTAGAATATTGAGCCCTGGATTGATGGTTGAATGTGACCTTTGAATTTTCCACTCCCATGGGGTGAGTTTGCCAGTATCTTGCTGAGAAATCAAAATTGAACATTTCATGGTGACATACAGCTGCACCTTGGAAGGTGGTATTAGATGGCAGGGTTGTTATTGACCCACAAGCACATTCTTGGTTAGCCAATTGGTGCTAATGATGACTGTCAAGAGATCTACAGATTAGACTTAGCAGCAGTCGGACAGGAATAAGGGCAAGGCTAAGAAAGAAGCTCAGTTACTGAAACTGTATTAAAAAAAACAAACTATTGCTCACAGTATTTTGATTTTTGCACAATGTACTGAATCCACAAAGCATTTCCATAATTTACCGTTTATTTCTCTAGTTGCCAGCAGACAGATTATCAACTATGCCTCGAATCTTAACAAAGGCTAACCAGATAATATCCATCAATGTTACTATTAATGTAAGTACAATACCTGGGCAGACAAAGCCAAGAAAAATAATTTATTCATATGGTCATAAAAAAAAGACCACCAATTGCAGGAAACGTGTTTTTGATTTTCAAATGCTGTTACATGTAATAGTTATAAACCTCACTTGACTTTGCTTATCTAAAAGCAATAAGAATATTTATTTCTTTAAGTATTCTTCAAAACTGATTTATGTGAATCACTTTGTGATATTTCATGTAAGGCACTTTGTGGATGTAAGACTTCCTTTCTGAGGTAATTTCACCATTGTGAATGCATTTATTTAACACAAATTGCTACAGCATTCTGGTTTACACAACCAGCACCATCTGCCAACTTTAATGTATAAGGATAATGCAAAGATTTTCTAATGATATAGGCACTTTTTATCTAAAGGTTCTATCTTTTATAATGAATGTCCATATTATGTAATATTGCGTGGTAGTTTTCACAAGTTTAATTTTGCCATTGAAAAATTATTCACTAAAATAAACAAATTTGTAATTCTAATGCAGTTTTGAAGATATAATTACAAAATATCAGAAATGTAAGCTTATTTTTTTAAATAAGTTCAATTGGCACAGGCATTGTTGAACTGGGAGCCAGTATAAGTTGGGTGATAGGTGAATGGGACTTGGTGTGCATTGAAATATGAGCAGCAGAGATTTGTATGACCTCAAGTTTAAGAGGATAGAAGATGGGAGGCTAACCAGAAGTGCATTGGATGAGTCAAATTTAGAAGTAACAAAGATACGTATGAGGATTTCAGCAGAATGTGAATGGAAGCAGAGGCAAAGTTAGGTGACGTTACAGAGGTGGAAATAGGTAGTCTTAGTGATGGCATGGATGTGTGGTCGGAAGCTCATCTCAGGTCAAGTATGATCCCCAAGGTCAGCCACAGACAGTGGTCAAGGAGAGAGATGGAGTTGGTTAAAGAATGGAGTTTTAGAATGGGAACCAAAGATAATGGCTTTGTTATTTCCAATTTTTAATTGGAAGAAATCTCTGTTCATCTGTTCATAGCACTGAATATTGGACAAGCAATATGACAATTTGGAGATCTCTAGAGTCATGATGGTGAGGTAGGGTTTGAGCATATGTGTAGAAAATGATACTGTGTTTTTGAATGATTTTGCTGAGAGATGGCATGTAAGTGAGAAATAGAAGCACCAAGGATAGGTCCTTGCATGGCCACCATAGGTAACAGTGTGGGAATGGGAAAAGAAACAATTGCAGGTGATTCTTTAGCTATGACTGGATAGCTGAATTTTACTATTCTTAAATTTTATTGATCATCAGGACAATGTCAAATATTATTTCTGGAGCATAAAGAACAGTGAGAATCTTTTTGAAATGAAGAAAATAAAAACATTAGGCAATTGGGGCACAATAATACTTTTGTTGAAAAATTCAGGTTAGAGAAATGCTACAACATAATGAGTTGGGTAAGAATCTAGAAATTATCACTAAGTAATGTCATCCTGATTAAAGCATGAATTTGATTGAATAAAATTCTCCTCTGTCTCTTCACAGGGCCAGATTCTGTTGGGTGGCAAGGGAGTTCCTTTACATAAAAGAGATATTGTTGCTTCAAATGGCATCATTCACACTTTGGATGGCATCCTTATTCCTCCTTCAATACTCCCCATCTTGCCGAAAAAATGTGATGAAATTCATTATCGCATAGTAACGGTATAGTCAAGTAACCTTATAATGGTAATAGTAGCTCGATTATTTTACACAGTTGGGCAATCATTCATTTTGCTAGATGGGTTTATTAATGTACTAAGTTCAGGTGCATTTTTAATGGGCAAATCAAGCAAAGTAGCCAGGGTTATTAAAATGATGTAAAATGTATTAATATATACAATACAGTGAATATTTTTATCTGATGACACAGCACGTTTTACAGACTGTTCCCATGTGATTGAAGTACATTTTTCTTTCCATCTGCAAACCAATGCATTATATTAAAACAATCCCCATGATTGAGAAAAACAGGAATCTGCATTTTTGAAACAAAATGAAATTTATAGTTTTGGATCCAGTATGATTAAATCCAATTAGTCTAAGCCTGGATCCATGTTCACGTATATCTGATATATAGCAGGAGCAGGAGCGTTCCTCCTGGCAGCACAGTGGCCCCTCAACGTAGTTGCCAGCCAGTGATCACACCTTTTGCCATTCCTATTTGCCCTCACCATCAGATCCCACTTTCCAGACTTACCTGAGGAGCACTGATAGTAAGGCATGCTATCAGGAATGCTTCAGGTGAGCCTCAAGGTGCTTGCTTCAGGCATGTGCTGGAACATGCTTCTGAAAATGGACAATAAATATTTTACTCCAGTGGATCCACCAGTCCCATTGCCACTGGCCAAGATGTCCACAACATTTCAATGTGCACTGGCTGCTGTTGGTTTGAGGCATCACAACATCTATCTTATAAAGCAATATTAGCATTGGCCTCCAGTTAATTTTGCTGCTCTAATCCTCTGTGTTCTTTAGGCTCCCTGTGGAGACTGTTCCTCGTTGAATGATAGCCACTGCCCAGATGGAAGCACGCCAATGGTAACTCTGAAAATTTCAATTATTCTGACACACAATCCATATTGAGTTATAGTTCTAATTTAACTCAGTCGTTCCTCTGAGAAAATCACAAACCACAAGAGAAACTTGAGCACTTTATGAGTGTGCAGGTCTTAAGTTCGCTGACAACTATCATTGTATAAAACATATGCTGAATTTCTTGTATTGTCACAATCCGATTAGGGACCATTGATATTTAAATAGAAATCCAAACACCTCTTTTTAACCAGTAAAACTATTCCACACAATTTCACCTTTTTTTTAACAAATCACAATTTTTAAAGAATATAGAACAAATTAAACAATGCAAATATAAGTAAGTTAACACTATTGTTTACAACTACATATGTTATGCACTCAGGTTTACTTCTTACTTCCCTGAAAATTCTCTTGTGAGCCACATCAATCTTAAAGTTATTTACTTCAGCAGGGGCCATCAATAAGTATACCACAGTCCTCTGAAGAATTCTCCTCTGCTCCAGCTATTCTCAGAGGTAAAACTTTCATTTATCATTTCTTGACTGTGGATGCTTCAGTCTCTTTTTCTGGTTACTTTTCCAATACTTCCAAGCTAATCTGCTTGTTGCTTTCTTTATTACAAAACTCTGTAGGGACCATGGTGAATTCTCCCACTAGTTTCAAACTAGACAATCTTCAAGCTTCCGTTCCCTCACAAAATTCAAACTGTGATTAAGCCTCACCTGCATTCCACACAACTAATGTTGAAATTAGTTTTTTAGTCTGCTTACAGCACAGGTCTAGCTAACTGTCATTTATTTTGGCTATCTTCTCTCAGTGAGTTGCAAACCACATGAGGTCCAAACTGCAACTAACTTTCAGCAACCACACAGTTAAATTGAAATCAGAGAACTCCCCTAAGCTGCACCCATCACCATGCTCTGGGCTATCCTGCTCTGGGCTATCCTCAAACCCAACTTTAGGTTAATTATCTCTCTTTTACAATTTTTTCTTTGTTCTGATAATATAAATGGGTTTTACAACCTTTCAAGGTTTACTGAATGTTTTTAACGTAATTTAGCTCTACATCCCAGAACAAAAACATATTCCTGGACTGCCCTTACTATGAGCATTGCAGATATCACCTTTCCAGCTCTTTACTTAAGTAAGCCTGCCCACTGTTTTGTGATCTCACCTTTCCAGTTGTTACAGCAATGTGAGCCCAAACGTTTAAGTGTAAAATGCTCCAAGCTTGCTTTGATTGTGTTTATCCCATTTTCTACAATTAAACTTTTAATTCCCATTAAACAAAATCTATATCCTAAAACATATGAACCATGAACTATTTGCATGGTATTGTTTAGGGCTTGTAATCATAGAATCAAGCAACACAGAAGGAGGTAATTTAGCCCACCAGACCTGTAATGGTCTTTGAAAGAACTAACCAATTAGTCCCACTCCCCTGCTCTTTCTCCATAGCCCTGCATCCTTTAGAACATCTTCAGAAAGAATAAGTATGCTTTAATAACTATGTTTTAAAATAGTTTGATATTCTTGAGCCAATTTTTCTTTTTGGCCAGTTTTCTTCTCCTTTCATTCAATAATGATCAGGAATGGGAACTCTGACTAATCATTTTCCTTTCCATCCCGAGACCAATGAGACGAGGTCACAGTACAGGTCAGCAATCAAATTCAGACCTGTTTCTAATGTCAAAAGGGCAAATCCTCAAGGGCACTATTTTGAATAAATGTTGTTGTAATATGTAAGTCACAGTATCCACTTGTCTGGTTTGGATTCAGATCAAATTGATTGAATAGTGACAATCTCAATGTCTTAAGCTCCAATAGAGTTATTTTCCAGTTGCCTAGAACAACAGCGCTCTATGGTTCTAGAATCATTAATAGAGTATGGCATCTTAGCCTCATTGAGAAGCTAAAATAAAGTGGTGTAGCGAGTGAACATGCAAAGCTTGGGTATATGATTTTCTTAGAGAGTATAACTGAGTTATAATTTTAAAAAGCCTATGACAGCACATGGAGGTGGCCCTCAAGTAATCATGCTTGGTCACGCCATATTTCTCATATTCATCGCTAATCTGGTAAATATGGTTAAAATTAATGTTCTTTCTACTGATAATACTATCCTCTATAGAGTGATTAACTCCACATCTAAAGGAGAGCTGATGACAGATCAATGCAGCCAGCAGTAAATTGAAAATTGGGTGTAAGGCAGTAGTATATTTCACACTGAGAAGACCAAATCAACATACTTGTTGAAAAGGTTGCAATATTTCCCTACCATCTCTACTTGGTACAGTCAGCAACCAGCAACCTCTCATCTGTTACATTTTTAAGTTATAAAAGCAGAAAATGCTGGAAATACTCAGCAGTTTTGGCAGTGTCTGTGGAGAGAGAAACAGAGTTAATGGCTGGAACCTTGTGCTCTCATTGTTGGCGAACTTGGAGGTGGGAAGGACATTTACTTAGATGGAATGGTGACATACTGGAATCCCACTGCCTTCCCACCTCTGCCAGAATCAAGTTCTAGGTGGGAAGGGCCATGGTTGACCTTCTGGCTCGGCTGCTAATTGAGGCCCTTAAGTGGCCAATTAATGACCACTTAAGGGCCTCATCCCGCTGCTGGTGGTATTAACTCAGTTGCAGATGGGCCAGAATCCGTGATCCTGGGACTCCAGTACCTGTCCTTCTGGTGGCAGCCATGGCCTCCGCAGTGGTGCTGCTGAGCACAAGGCCTCTGATTGGCCTGCTCTCAATAGGTGAAACTTCTGCCCCTGGGGTCTTAATTCCAGGGGAAGGCCCGCTGCTGGCCTCTCCACTGACTGATTAGCTTGTGGTTTGGTGGGCCTTCCTGAAAAGAAGCAGCACGGATCTCTTGCTGACTCTTCAGATGGCAGGTGAGATGCCTGGCACCTCAACACAATTCTGCCTAATGTTTCAGGTCAATGACCTTGCATCAGAAATATTTAAGTTCCTTGCCTCAGGGGTGACACTTTTGCCTCTGAGCCAAAATGTCCTGGCTCAAACCTCAATCAAGAGGCTTGACTTTTCAGTGCAGTACTGAGGGAGTGCTGCACCATCTTTCGGATCAGACATTAAATTGAGGCCTCATCTACCCTCTCATGAAAAGTCCCATGACACTTATCAAAAAGAGCAAGAAAGTCCTGGGCAAAAGTTTATCTCTCAATCAAACTCACAAAACAGATAACACAGTCAATGCTAATTGTGGGATCTTGCTGTGCATAAATTGGCAAATGTGTTTATGGGTTTTCCTACAGTAAAACAGATCAGTTTTCTTTTATTTTTATGCTCAGTGGAGTTAAAGTAATGCAGACCAGCAAAGATAATGAGAATGGCCTGCTCAATGCTAGAGCTCATTTTCTGGCAAGACTTACAACCTGCAAGCTAAAACTGGAATCTTGTGCCACAAATGCCACATAGCTACATAAGGCTCATTGAAATCTTTCAAACAAAGGCACTGCACTTGTTGAATGCATTGGAGCTCATTATGATGTACCTCCGATTGGAAGGAACAGATTGCATTTATAAGCCTTCATATCCATTGCCAGTGCTAGCCATGATGTTGTGGAGACTTATTGAGAGAGGCCCAGAGATTTTATCAATAGGAAGTAGCAGGGAGGGGAAGCTGACACAACTGATTGAGTTATCCTCCACTGTCTTCTAGTTGTTGGTTTTAAAATGGCGCTGGGAGATGTAGGGATAACAAACTCATGTTTAAGGACAATAGCATAGTGTTAATGTTACTGGACTAGTATTCCAGGAACCTGCACTAATGCTCTGGAGAAAAGGGTTTAAATCCCACCATAGCAGTTGGGGAATTTAAATCCAATTAATTAATAAATCCAGAATAAAATTTTAGTCTCAGTAATAATGATCATGAAACTACCGGATTGATGTAAAAATCCTTTTGGTTCACTGATGCCCTTCTAGGGAGAATATCTGCTGTCCTTACCTGTTCTGGCCTACATGTGACTCCAGGCCCACTGCAACGTAGTTAACTTTTAATTGCTGTATGAAATGGCCAAGAAAGCCATCCAGTTGTATCAAACCACTACAGAAGCTGTGAATGGACCACCTGCCATTGTCCTAGGCACCATAAAGGAAAAAGACACACTCTGCCCAGACAACGCTGAAAAGTCATCCTCATTGACATCCGGGGACTTGTGCCAAAATTGGAAGCGTTGCCCCAAAGACTAGTCAAACAACAGCCTGATATATTCGTACTCAACGAATTATACCTTGCAGCTAACATGCCGACTCCTCCATCACCATCCTTGGGCATGTCCTGTCCTACCTGTAGGACAAATCCACCAGGGTGGTGGCACACAGGTATTCAGTCAGGAGAGAGTGGTCCTGGGAGTTGTCAAAAATGACTCCGGACACAATTAAGTCTCTTGGCATCAGGTCAAATTTGGGCAAGGAAACCTCCTGCCCATTGCCACCTACCACCCTGTCTCCGCTGATGAATGAGTGCTCTTCCATGTTGAACACCATTTGGAAGAAACACTGAGGGTACCGAGGGCATATAATATACTCTTCAATGTCCATCACCAAGAATGATTCAGTAGCACCACGATTAACCCAAGCTGGCCTAGTCCTGAAGGACATATCTGGTAGACAGGGGCAAGTGGTGTGAGAACTAACAAGGGGAAAAGCTTACTTGACCTTGTCCTTAGAAATACACCTGTTGCATGTGCATCTATCTATGACAGCATTAGAAGGAATGACCACCACACAGTCCTTGTGGAGATGAAGTCCATTTTCACACTGAGGACACTTTCCATCGCATTATGTGGCATTACCACATGCTAAATGGTACAGATTCAGATAAAATCCAGCAGCTCAAAACTGGGCATCTATGAGGTGAAGTCGGCCATCAGCAGCAGAAGATTTGTATTCAACTACGAGCTGTAATGTCATGGCACGCTATTTCCCTCACTTTACCATTACCACCAAGCCAGGAGTTGAAACTTGGTTCAAAGAGGATTGCACAAGAGCATGCAAGGAGCAGCATCTGGCATACCTAAAAATAAAGTGCCATGAAACTTGGAAGCATTGTAAATTGTGAGGAGGACAATATAGAACTTAAAAAGGACATAAATAAGTTGGCGGAATGGGTAGATAGGTGGCGGATGAAATTCAATGCGGAGAAGTGTGAGGTGCATTTTGGTAGGAAGGACATGGAGTGACAATATAAAGCTTTGAAGTACAATCCTTAAGCAGGTGCAGGAGCAGAGGGACCTGGGTGTATGTGTGCATAGATCAGTGAAGGTGACAGGACAGATGGAGAGAGCAGTTAATAAAGCATACAGTATCCTGGGCTTTATTAATAGGGACATGTGGTCCAAGAGCAGGGAGGTTATGCTGAGCTTATATAAGATGCTAGTTAGACTTCAGCTGGAGTATTTTGTACAGTTCTGGGCACTGCACTATCGGAAGGGTGTGAACGCATTGGAGAGAGTGCAGAAGAGGTTTACAAGAATGGTTCCAGGGATGAGAAACTCCAGTTATGAAGATAGATTGGGGAGGTTGGGACTGCTCTCCATGGGTAGGAGAAGGTTAAGAGGAGATTTGATAGCAGTGTTCAAAATCATGATGGGACTGGATGGAATAAATAGGGAGAAACTGTTCCTGTTCTTAAAAGGATTGAGAACCAGAGGGCACAGATTTAATTCTGATGAAGAGTCATACAGACTCGAAATGTTAACTGTGTTCCTCTCCACAGATGCTGTCAGACCTGCTGAGTTTTTCCAGCTATTTTTATTTTTATTTTGGCACAGATTTAAAGTTATTTGCAAAAGAAGCAAACGTGTGGATGAGCACTTGGCACGTCATAACATTTAAGGCTATGGGCCAAGTGCTGGTAAATGGGATTAAGTAGGTAGGTCAGGTGTTTCTCATGTGTCGGTGCAGACTCCGGTGCAGAGGCTGAAGGGCCTCTTCTGCACTGTGATTCTGTGTGATTCTGTGATGTGAGAAAAACTTTTCCACACAGTGAGTGGTTGAAGTCTGGAATGCATTGCCTGGAAGTTTGGTGGAAGCATGTTCAATTGAAGCATTCAAAAGGGCATTAGATGGTTATTTAAATAGAAACAATTTGCTATGATACGGCGGAAAGGCAAAAGAATGGCACGAAGTCATAATGCTCATTGAAGCTACAACACAGGATTACATGCATGCTAAATGGTGGAAGCAGAATGCAAAGATAGAGTTAAGCAATGTCGCAACCAAAAGGATCAGATCAAAGCTCTACAATTCTGTCATATCCAGGCATAAATTGTGCTGGACAATTAAACAACTAACTGGAGGAGGAGATTCCAAAAAACATCCCCATCTTCTGCAGACCTAGTACATCAATACCTGCTGAGATGCCACCGTAATATATATCAGTCTACACACAATCCAATTCTCTGCATGTGATATCAAGAAATGGTGGAAGGCAGTGGATACAGAAAAGGCTATGGGCCCTGACAGCATCCATTGTACAACTGAAAACTTGTGCTCCAGAACTAGCCACGCTCTTAGCCAAGCTGCTTGAGTACAGCTTCCAACACTGACTATTACCCAACAATATAGAAAATTGCCCAGGTAAGTCTTGTCCACTAACAGCAAAACAAATTCAATCCAGTCAATTATTGTCCCATCAGACTACTCTCAATCATCAGCAAGTAAAGGTGCCATTGACAGTGCTGTCAAGCAGCTATTACTCAACAACAACTTGCTCACTGATGCTCAACTAGGGTTCCATCAGAGCTACTCACCCCCAGGCCTCATTATAGCCTTAGTCCAAATGTCGATCAAGGAGCTGAACTCCAGAGATGAGGCGAGAGCGATTGCCCTTGACATCAAGGAGCCTTAGGAACACTGAAGTCAATGAGAAACAGAGGGAAAACTCTCTACTGGCTGGAGTCATACCAAGCACAAAGGAAGATAGTTGTGCTTGTCTGGAGGCCGATCATCTCAGTCCCAGGACATTGCTGCAGGAGTTTCTTAAGCTGCTTTGCCAATGACCTTACCTCCATCATAAGGTCAGAAATGGGGAAGCTCGCTAATGATTGTAGAGTGTTCAGTACCATTTGCAATTCCACTGGCACTGAAGCAGTTCATGCCTGCATACAGCATTACCTGGACAACATTCAGGTTTGGACTAATAAGTGGCAAGTAACATTCATGCTACACAGGTGCCAGGAAATGACCATCACCAACAGGAGAGTATCTATGTCCTTTGACATTCAATGACATTACCATAGCTGAATCCTCCAGCATCAACATCCTGGGGTTACCATTGACCAGAAATAACTGGACTAGCCATATAAATACAGTGGCTACAAGAGCAGGTCAGAGGCTGGCAATTCTATGGCAAGTAACTCACGTGCTGACGCCTAAAGCCTGTCCAACATCTATAAGGCACAAGTCAGGAGTATGATAGAATATTCTCCACTTGTCTAGATGAGTACAGCTCCAGCAACACTCAAGAATCTCGACAACATCCAGGACAATACAGCCTACTTGATCTACATCCAATCCACTCACTTAAACATTAATTCTCTCCATCATTGGTGCACAATGGCAACAGCATGTACCATCTACAAGATGCACTGCATCAACTCTCCAAGGCTCCTTCGACAGCACTTTCCAAACCTATGATCCCTACAACTGAGAAGAACAGGAGCACCAGACACAGGGAACACCGCCGCCACCTGCAAGTTCCCCTCGAAGTCATGCACCATCCCAGCTTGGAACTATATCACAATTCATTCACTGTACTTACACCACATGGACTGCAGCATTTCAAGGAGGCAGCTCACCAACACCTTCTCAAGGGCATTAAAGATGGGTAATAAATGCTGGCCTTGCCAAAAATGCTCGCACCCCAAGAATGAAAAAAAAGTACTCAGCTGGTCACTGATCGCGTAACCCTGAACAATGACGCATTGCAAATAAATTATCCACTTTTATTCTAAGCATTATTAATTGCTGTGTCATATGAAGAGCTCTAAGATTAAAGGTAAAAATCACAAAAAACTAACAAAATGTCAGCATTTCCTCTTCAGTCCCATCGAGAGACAGCATCACATAACTATTAACTGTTCCTTCTTTTGCATGTAAACTTTCATAGATTTTTCTCTTGTTATATTCATATATGGTGAAATCATTCCAAGTCATGAAATATATTAATGTGGAATTCCATTGTTTTCTGTTTTAACAAAGTGTTACAATAATCAGATTAATCTCTGACAGAACAATTTCATATAAATATGCTAAAAGCACAAACCGCAATTCAGCCCATTAGATATTGTAGAAAATACATTTTGAAAACTACAATAAAACACCATATGCTATAAAGAGCACACATAACCCTGACAGATGGATTATAATATTTATATCATGTGTGAGCCTAATGAACATAAATAATTTGCAATATTACGCAATGGTTGAGTGATTTGCATGTCTAATATTCATGTATCATTATGAGAGATGCTTGATTTGTGCAGTAACTTTATTCATAGCTAAACTTTTGTATCTGCAGGAAACGTATGTACAAAATTGTGTGTACGATACATCAATTGATGATGTTATCTATAGTAGGAGCTCTGGCTGTGCTAGACACTGTAACCAGACCGTTGTTGTAAGTATCTTACATTGCGTCATGTCTACTGCAATGAATTAATGATTTATGAGCTGCATATTATTCATCTGACCTTGTGCCTTGATAAATTACGTCATTTGGGGATTTAGAACAGTACAAACATTTCAACAGCATTTTACAATGCAATAAACCAAATCTTATGAATGTGCAAAAATATTGTTAAATGATAACCTTAGGATATTATGCTGATTAAAGAAAGTGTGCCATTTTGTACTTGTTGGAGGTTGGATTATCATAAATAAGTTTTGAAATAATAATTATGAGGCTCTGCTCATTGGGATATTGATGTCTGGTTATTGCAGTGTTTTTATTGGCAGGTGGAGTGTAGTATAAAATGATAGTGCTGTTATTGCAGAGCACATGATTTCCTTTCAGTTTGTGACCAGTCATAGCTAGGTCAGAAGCAGAGAGCGGGCTGCTTTGAATTATCAACAGCTGTTTCATTTCTATAAAGATTATAGAATCATAGAATTTCCAGCACGGAAGGGGGCGATTAGGCCATCATGATTGTTCCAGTGTTAGCTCTCCATCAGGAGCTGCCCACTCTAATCCCATTTCCTTGACCTTTCTTCATATTCTTTATATTTCTCCTTTTCAAATACTTTTTCACTTCCTTCATAATTGATAATGTTTCTGTCTCAACAGTCACTTGTAGTAAAATGTTCCAAAGTAAATTTACCAACAGTCCACAAAGGATGGAGAGCCTTGCAGGCCATGCTTGTGGGGAAGGGAAAAGGGGAAGAGGGTTGGAAAATTAAGCCCCAGCCTGTACATACCCAATTTGTAGTGCCCCCAACTTCTTAACAGGCAACTTCTGGGCCAAAAAAGAGGCCGTGCTTCCAGCATGCGCGTCCCTCACTTTAATTGTATATTTATTTACATTAGGCCCCTTGCCTGAGCTTTGAACTGGTGGTGAGGGACTGCCTACGGCCTATTGCTTGCCCAGTTGAAATGGGTGCTTCTGGGATCCTGGGGTCTGTCCTGTTCAAGAAAGCCTCTTAAAGGTAGGTAGATGTTGGTGTTATATGCAGATTTCTTTTGCATCTTCTGATAAATATTATTGCACTTTGTCCCTTGCATTGGTTGTTCTGTTGGGAATTGTGCATTTTGCAGGATATTGCTGCCATTTTTCTTCTTCAGTAAAGTGATAAACCAGTGCATTCCTTGCCCATTTACAAATGTACTGGCTGCTTCTGATGGGCTGCCAAATGGAGGCAGAATGACACTTGATACACTGGTGGAACCATCCCAGATTTGCATTAAGTATGGTAGCAGGCGGGTAAAATGACATTTTACCCACTGGCCGTGATGGTGGATTTTCATGCTGTATCATCCCGAACCCGCCACATTATTTATGCACTTCTGGTAAACCCGCCATTTCCACGGTGGACGAGCTCTCGTTCACCCGCCCGTCATCACCTCGCCACTGTATCACGCCGGACGCCATATTTAAAGTCCAGCCACAAACACACATCTCAGTGCTTCCAGACCACCGCTGCTGCACGGAAGACATGGATCTGAAATTGAATAAGACTGCAGCCTCCAGGTGCAGTGATGTGTCCCTCGAGTGCCTTTCAGATGTCATGGAGGCCTGCCAGGGTGTCCTCTACCCCTGCTCTGGCTGCAGGATGAGCAACAGCACTAACCCAGCTTGGGAAGCGATGGCAGCAGTGGTCAGCAAAAGAGGACACCCACGTAGTGCCACAAGAGGATGAATGATTTCCTCTGTTCCGCCAGCGTAAGTCACTCTTTTCATCACGCTCAAGTCACACACTCACAAACCCATCACACATCCACCGAGCTCTCACTCACTGCCAGTTCAAGGGACATTACCATTCAGTCTCTGACACTCAGCGTAATTGTCTTCATCCCGTCCATGGGACCACTCACCACCCACGCAGGCCAGGCCCACTTATCATCTGGCCTGGCAGGCATCTCCATCTCTATTCATGCAGGATAAGCTGGCACGCAACAAGAGGGAAAGGTCGTAGACCGGTGGCGGAATGCCCGTAATTAAGGTCCTCATGGACTTTGAAAACAGAGCCATCCAGATGGCCGGCAAGGATCTGGACCATTCCTGTGCTGACGGTAAGGTTGGCGCTGCTCTACCAAGTGAGGATCCAGCAGTGCAACATCCATCAGATAACAATGCCGTGAGTGATGCGTCCTGTTTCACAGGCCACTGCCATGCATTAATTATCTCCCCTTCCTCTCGCAAGCACATCTGCCAAACACCACCCAGGGACTCCAATCAAACCCCGAAGGAACTTCTGAAGAGGAGTCAGGAGGCACCCTCTCTGAAGACCCAGCTCACCCTTATCCTCCACCAGTGCAGAGACACACACCTCGGTGGGACCTAGCTTTAGAGTAGCTTCAGGATCACAATCTGGTGAGCACAATGCACTGTCTGATCCACAGCAGATGAAGGCAGGGACTTCCCAGGTTTTTGGCACTCAGAGGACTGCTGGAGGCCTGAACTTTGCTGAGTTTGAGTCAGGTGAGGAGCCTCTGGACTCAATCATGTCACAATTGCTGGAGCTGCAAAGGCAAGCTTGGGAACATCAGGAAAGGATGTCCATTGCCCTCCTCAGATTGCAAGGCAAGATGGAGGAGTCCATCTGTCTTTGCTTTGAGGTGATAGCACCGGCATGCCAATGCACCGAGGTCAACACTGGTCGGATGGCAGCCCCTATGGAGACCTTGAGGCAGGACTTTGCTCCTGCACTACTGCGTGGCCTCAACTCCATCGCTGATGCCATAGTTGGCCTCCAACAGTGTGTATGTGAAAGGGGTGCCAGGCAGCTCGATCTCACTCCAGCTACCCCTGCTCCTCAAGGAGTCAGCCTGGGGCCACCAGGCAGCCACAGGGAAGAGGATCAGCTGGTGCACACCCCAGGCCCCTCCATCCAGGTGACCCCAAGAGTGTCCAGCCCATGCAAATCCCCTCTTCCTGTGACCTCAACAGCTCCAGCTCCACAGGCTGAGGAGGGCGCCATTGCCACACAGCATGGATCCGAAAGCAGGCTTGACAATCCAAGACTCAGCCCTCCAGAGGACGCCTGCCAAGGTCATCACAGACAGGGCGTTGCAGTCAGCAGGCTGCCTTCACCTCCGCTGTGGATGTCTGGGGAGCATTAAGACGTAGTGGCAGGATTAGGAACGTTAAGGAGAATTAGTTGCACAGCCTGGGCACAGGTGTTAATCACTTGTACATACTGTTCACCATTGTCAATAAACTCCCAAAAATGTCTCCCTACCTATGGCTCCTTCTTCTGAAGAGCAGTGTTCTTGTAGCTCAGATGTGAAACCTTTCCACACAAGATAAAGGCAGGTGTCTCAGTCCGGGGCCTCTTCCCTCTGCTCTGTGCAGCCTTCAGACCAAAGTGATAGTCCAGCCTCACATTCCCTGGAAATATTACTGATGCCTGCACCTTGGCGGTGCTTGTCCTTGCTGCCAGAATGTAGTGGGCAGGCTCTACAGAGTTCTCTCATTCACCTTTAAGGAGGGGCTGGCCCTCATCTCTTCAGAATCTGTGACCAGTGAAGCTGTGCTCTAGCTCCTGAAGAGCTCAGATGCTGAAGGTGGATAAAGAATCAAATGCTTCTAAAGTTTCATGGCTACGCCTCTATGATGTGAGCCTGATCACAGGGCGCATGCGATCTGCCCTCAGCCAGACAGGAGTTAAACATTCTCAGAGGCAATGTGAAGTTCCAAGAGGTCACCTCACTGCATGTCATCATCATCCTCCACAAATCTAGCAGCTATGAGGGCCTCCCGAGCCTGTCTGCCTTGTCTAGCCCGTGCGAGGGCCTCATCCCCATCAGCGTCACCTCCGAGGACCTCCTCACCCTCATCCCCGTCAGCGTCCTCCTCATTGGAGGAGACGTGCAGCTCCTCCATTTCCTCCTCAGTCAGATCGTCTCCCTGTTGGAGCGCCAGGTTGCAAAGGGTGCAGCAGAAGACGACAATGCGTGACACCCTCTGTGGACTGTATTGCAGGGCTCGACCAGACCAGTCCAGGCACCGGAACTTCGTCTTCAGCATCCCGATGGTCTGCTCCACCAAGATGCGAGCTACAGCATGAGCCTCATCATATTGTCGATCTGCTATAGTCTGAGGCCGCTGCACAGGTGTCATCGGGTATGGCCTCTGCGAGTAGCCCTTGTCCCTGATGAACCATCCTTACAACTTCTGTGGACCCTGGAAGACTCCAAGAATCTGTGACCGACTGAGGATGTAGGCGTCACATACACTCCCTGGAAAATGTGCGTACAACTGCAGGATGCGTTTCTGGTGGTCGCACACCAATTGCACATTCAGTGAATGGAACCCCTTGCGGTTGATGTAGTTCACTGTGTGTAGCGACCGAGACCTGAGTGCCACATGAGTGCAATTGATCACACCCTGCACTTGTGGGAAACCTGAGATCTGGGCGAATCCAATCGCTCTTGCATCTTGGCTGTCCTGGTCCCGGGCGAAATTCACAAAGTTGTGTGCCCTCGCAAAGGTGGCATCTGTGACCTCATGGATGTGTTTGTGGGTGGAGGCTTGAGAGATCCCACAGAGGTCACCTGTGGAGCCCTGAAAGGAGCCACTGCGTAGAAATTGAACACCGCGGTCACTCAGCTACGGGCAGTGGATGCATTAATTCCCTAATGTCCTTTAGGGAAGGAAATCTGTTGTCGTCACCTGGTCTGGCCTAACACATAACTCCAGGCCCACAGCAATGTGGTTGACTCTTAAAAATGCCCTCTGGACAAGGGCAATTAGGGATGGGCAATAAATGCTGGCCTAGCAACCGATGCCCACACCCCATGAAGGAATAAAAAAAACGCCCTCCATGACCCCGTGGTGTCAAATCCTGCAGTAGCTGGCAGATGTGAGCGACCAGTTCCCTAGATATGCACCGTCTTTGGTGACAATGGTTCTCAGTCATCTGCAGGAATGAAGGTGGCGTCTACCCTGGGTCTAGCTAGGCGACAGTCTGTGATGGCTCGCTGTGGCCCTCGGGTGGTGTGTGTAGGAGCCCCAGCCGCCCCCTCCTTCCTGAGCTTGCTGCTCCTCCCTCAGTGCAGCCAGGGGCCTCAGCCACTCTCCTCTGATGGCTATGCACTCTGTAGGCCATCAGGCATACAGCTAGTTCACCAAGCTCCATGATCCTGATGTAGTCCTCCTGCAGGATGGAAGAGAGAGAAACGTGGTTAGCATGGGCGTACTAAGAACCTATCCTGGTTAAGTGTGAAGGCCCCTTAGTGCTTCCCGGAGAATGCTGGCCATCACTTGGATGGCCAGAGGTTAGTGCACTGCATGGCGCCTAAAAACCCCACCACCTCCACCCCACTCCATCCGACCGATTGGTGGCATCTATGCCCATTGGACTGTATGCTGTGTTCTCAGCTCATTCTCCTAACCCACGCTGCAAGGCTGCACTGGTATCTTGAACCATGGAGGAGACTGGTCCAAACTGGGATGATGACATTGCAAGAGGCTGTGAGGCCTCCAGCAGTGACTGCTCCATGGCCAGCTTTACCAAGGAGATTGTACAAAGTGGGCAGTCGTCTAACTGTTCTGCAGTCCACTGAAATGCTCCCCTCAAAGTGCAGGCCACCAATTGCATGCCTTTTATGTGCTGCTGTGAATTTGCAGCCTGTGCTCATGGGGGAGAAGCGCTGGAACACTTGGTGGCACTTTGATGCCTCTGTATTGCTTGAGTGGGCAGATAAGCTAGGAGCCCGACCTCAATCATATTGAAGCGGCTGCGTCTGAGCTGTCTCAGTTGCAGAGGAATGGTCATTTTATGCAGGTTTCCCTAATGTGTGGTCACTTCCTTCACCCACCCTACCCCCCAACCCAAATGCTTGTGCACTATATTCAATGGCAGAGCTGCCCTTGCCCCTCCCCCCACCACTGGCCACCTCAACAGCAGGGCTGCCCTTCACCCCCTCCTGCCGCCACGAGTCACTTCAATGGCAGGGCTGCTCTTGCAACCCCCCACCCCCCCAACCTGCTACCACCATTCACCTCAACAGCAGGGCTGCCCTTAATGGCAACACCATGACGCTCATGAAACTTGAAGTCCAACATGTGACCCTGGCTCCTGGCTAGCCCTGCATAATGTTACTGTGAACTCACCCCCAAGTTCCCCTCAAAGTGCATGTCTTCTATGTGCTGTTGTGAAAAACGTTGATGTGCTTTCCCACTGACATGGACGGATGATCCAGCGGGGGGTGGGGGGTTGATTCTGATGGGATGGCCTGATAATGATATGCAGATGTATTACAATGAGGAAACGCAGCCTGCCATTGGCGGGCTGAGCAGACAATTGCGAACTGGTTTCCCACCATTGTAAAACCAATCGCACCATATTGTCCGCTCACACCACCGATCACGCCCGAAGCCAATGGGCAAGGAAAATTCCGCCCATTGTCAATACATTAAACATATCTGGGTTGTAGTTGACAGCTCCCTTCATACATTAACATGGACACAGCTGGGCATGTTAGATAAGACCTAGCTTCCTTGCCCCCTATTCTTTTCTCTTCTTTCACTATCTTTCTCCTTAAATGCTGTCCTATATTTTCAAAAATACATCTCCCCATACACCTCACACTTACACTTTTGCCCTCCCACATCTTATGTTTAATTAGTCCCCCATTGCTCCAATTATCCTTTCAGTGGGGAGTTTTTGTTTAGATGAACCCATTCTGTGTTTAGGGCTTCCTTCTGTCTTGCAACTCGTTCCAATGGCATAGAAATCCAGAGCCATCCCTTCAACATCTGTCTAGACATGCAATCATGTGCTTGATGCACTTCTCCTCACCTGACCTAACACATGACATGAAAAATAATCCTGAAATAACTGCCTGAAATCTAACACCTAACCTCTTGCGCTCGCTTTGTAAGGCCGCCATCCTGCTCTTCCTTATGTCATTGGTTCCAGTGACTTTAGGATATATTTTCTTGGCAATTTAAGAATAACATCATTGGCATAACTTGTGTGGTATGAATGGGTAGCACAAAATTACACTGGTATATGGGCTATAAGAGAGGGAGGTAGTGACTGAACATAAAGCTCTACATAAGCTCCCAAATGCTTAACTTTTACTTCACTGGAGGCTTATACTGCTGTTATACTTCCCTCCAATTGTAAATAGCTGGTGGAATAATCAGAAATGATCAAAGTTATAAACACGTTGGAGATATTTTCAACTTCTGGCAATAATTCAAAATGGGCAATAATAGATCAAGCGGCTGTTAAATACCTCACCCAGTTTTTATTTCCATGATATCACCTGCTTTAAGCTATCACCAAAAATTAAATTTATACACATTCTTATTAGACTTTGTTTATGATTTCACTAGAAACAGTGAACACAGGAAATCTGTCTGTATGTTTATGATGTCACAACAGGGGAAACTTCTAAGCATTAATTTAGGTTGTTAGCACAGGTTCAGACAGGTAGGATATTGGATCACATTCATAATTCCCATGTGGCGTTTTTCACTTCAGCCAAATAATGCAGGAGACAATTAAGGGACTTCCTTAGAAAAATAAAAGGAAAATACGTGAATGGTTCGAGCTGGGTTACTTACCTAACAACAGGACTTCATTGCTTGAAGCCTGGAAGCATCTTGCCCATCTTGCTATGTCAAATAGAGCATGTGAAGAGCAGAGAACAGCTGAAAAATGGGAAAACGTTTTAACACACCTCACTGGTGGGAACAGGATAGGCACACAGTTAATACATCAGTGTGAATTTACCAAGCTGTTCCTACCCAATTCCCTCCCATTGCCATCTTATCTAGGCCCTTTTTAGGTGTCCAGTTGCCCCAGGCAGAACCCTCATAAATATATATTAATCGAGTGCATGTAATGTCCATAGGAAGATGATGGCACCCTATTGAGTAGGCAACCATTCAGTCAAACCTGGCAGGGAATAAGAGGTGGTCCTCTAAGGTAAGTCAAAGGTTTCTCTTAGTGGGGCCTGGAGGAACTCCTCCAGATTCCGGAAAGAAACAGGTGACTGCTGTCATGGGTGTTCCTCCTTTACACCCACAAAATGGCCACCATCCTTCCCTCCATTCCCTACAACCACCACCCCCCCCCCACCCCCACAAACCATGATGTGGTGGGTGGCTTCCAGACTCCTCTATTTTGTCTTGCTAGCTACCTCTTTCTGCCCATTATAGGCAAGCAGATGGCCAATAGGATATAATGAGGTTTGGCCATTAAAATCAAGCAAGGTCTCCCAGGGAGACCACTGAGCAGGAAGGCCATTAGCTCCCTCCTCACTTAACCCCTCACTGTCCTGGTTTCCAGATAGGGAGTTAAAATCCATCCCAATATGGTTTCCCTGAGAAAGGGGAAGTAACACTAATTTACAAAATAATATACATTAATATTCAATTTAGCTTGTTTTCAGTGAGGGAATCTTCATGATCCTTTAAAGTGTACTGAAAATCTGATATTTTTGTTTCTGTATAGAAACCAGGATGCTGCAAGGGGTTCTTCGGTCCAGATTGCAAGCCTTGTTTAGGTGGTTTCAAAAATCCATGTTATGGACACGGACAGGTAAGTTGCCTAATTCATTCTTCAAATTTAGGTTAATAGAAAATGATAAAATATCTATGAGGAAACAATACAGTAATCTTCATTACAAAGAATGACCAAACCTGCTTTGACGTTCGATATTAGGCATTTTGAGGTGGAAATCAGTCTGGACCCATTAGTGGGTATAAGACCTGATGCTGTGTGATCAACGCCAACCAAAGCAAGAGGCTTTGTCAGCATATGAGGCATGCTGGACCCACACTGGCTTCCAGTTTCCCGCCTCAAAGTTAAAATTCCTATCCCTGTATGATTTTGCCCATAATTTTCCCTCTACCCTCCTCCAGCCATACAACTTCCACATATCCTGTTCCTCTGACTGCAGCCTCTTATGCACCACTTTCTCCTTTTATTCCACCATTAGTGGCCTGGTTTTCAGACATATAAGACACTTCCAATCCATTCACCTACCTCTCCTTCTTTGAGACCCTCCTGTAGCCCAACTCTGTTTCAAACTTTTGGTTTCCACTTTCTAATCTCTCCTTCTTTGGTTCAGAGCCCCTTTTCCTTACACCCTCCGAAGGATCTTAAGGAATTTTTCTATGTCAAAAGGCATATATAATTGCAAGCTATTGTTGTTTTGGCAGTAGTGACAGAGATCAGGGAGTTCCTGAAACAATATTAATTCCCTGATTACTCATTCTGTGCACACATTGGGTGCCTTGTTACAACAATGGCTACATTTCAATTATAATTTATTGGCTGTGATGAAATTTGTGAAAGGCACTATATAAGTCTGCATTCTTTTCTTTTTTATCCAGATAAATAGATAGGTAAAGCTGCTGGTAATGTATGGCATGAAGGAGTTCATTTAAAAAAAAATTAAATCCTTTGAAAGTTTAAAAATAATAAATGATTAATTTTATTCTTCATAGTGCACTGATGGATTAGAAGGAGATGGTTCGTGTAAATGTTATTCAAACTTTAAAGGAATTGCTTGTCACATTTGCTCTGGTCACAACAAACATGGCAAAAACTGCAACCAAGGTCAGTGAATTACAAAATTCATAAAGGGTGTTAATGTGGGTTTACAAATAAAGGAAAAATATAATGCAATTCACATTAATGTTTTTGTACTGGCATTTGTTAACCTATAGAATTTCTCTTTGTAATTAACATCATGGGTAGTGCATAATCTTTACCAACTAACACTACAGATGAACTGATAGAGGTAGATACCAGCAGGGTCATTTTAATGTAACCTGTCAGGTGGAAATCAGAAGGCTGATATTACAGCCTGTCCAATATTACCCTCCAGTGGCTCCAATGGAGAACAAAACCATGCAGGGTTTAAAACCAGCATTGAACCCAATCTTAACAGTTTCATGGTGGGTGGGTTAGGTTACAATTGCTCCTGACTTTATTTATTTTAAATCATCTAGCTGAAGATCAGCATTTCATCACAGTGAACGTTATAAACTATAAGGAGGCATCTTCCCAGAATGGCTGTATTGCCTGCCATTTTCCCATATGTGCTGGTAATAATGAGTGACCCTCTCCATTGGTAACACATTCAGTACTTGGAAGATAACCCTCGGGTCTCATTTGACACAGATCTCATGCCAGTAAAAATAAAAATCAGTCCAAAATAAAATCCCGTTCCAAGAAAAGGGTGCTGATAAACAGAACACGTTTAAAGGATAGGAATACAGCTTACTCAAGCAAAGGATCAGAGCTTTACAAGTTCACTGAATTTGTTGGCATTTTCAGTTTACTCTAGTTGTTTGATGAAATGGCCTGCACACAAGTACCAGAGATTTTATTCCGTTGTGGAAAAAGCTCTATTATCTTTATAAATGCTATTGTTAAATTTTGTAGTTAATATCTAAGGCTCAAATGTTTGGGACATTTGTGTAAAGCACATCCATTAACCTCAAATGAAACAACCTAATCCTTTTTTGCTAAGCAGGTCTGAATAGATCATTGGACAGATAGTGGAGCAGACAGTGCTCCTGATACAAGACTCCAGATACACTCCAGTGCAAGACTTTAAACCAATTAAGTAACCTTGATTGTACAACTACTAAGTTTCATATATGCGCTAACATAGTCTGCTGCCTTGATCAGTTGTCTCTTCAGGTCAGGCAATGTGCTCTTTCTGAAAAATCACACCACTATCTTTGCTAACAACATACCTTTATTTTGCGTGGAAAGAAAGAGTGAGTGAGTGGGTACAAGGAAGTTGCAGTTGCATTTATATCTGTGATGTTGACGTGAATCTCCTTTCCAGATTGCCCTTGTTTGCATGGGATTTGTGATAACAGACCTGAAAATGCAGGGATTTGTCAGCCTGGCACATGTGAAGAGGGTTTCACAGGTATATTCTGTGACAAGAAGACTGAGTCTTGCGGTCCAAGTGGTTTATCCCAATACTGCCATGCATTTGCTGTGTGTGAATATGACAATGGTACTGCCAGGTAAGGAGAACAAGTGGCAAGTTTCAAAATAACAATTACCCCTTCAACATTTGTAGAAAATGTGGCAGCCAATGTGTACACGGCAAGGTCCTAACAAACAGCTGTGTGGTCACGACCAGATAACCTGTTCAGTAATGTTGGCTATTTGGTTCTGTGGATTGCACTGTATCAATTAATTAATTATGTTGTCATTCAGAACTACAACATATAGAAATTATTATGGCTTCATGCACTACCATTATAAATTTTTCTAACAGAACTATAATGGAAAGTGCTTATGTGAACATTTTATGCTATAATAGAAAGTACTTATGTAAGCTGTTTTATGTAAACCACCAGAAATGGCACTTGTGCATCTCCCAGTTCTGCAGTATATACAATGCAGAAATTCTTATTCTTCAAACAACTCTACATCTCTACTTCTTGAATTGCCATAAATTTAGTTATAAATATATTATAAAATCATTATAGAAAACAAAGGCAGAATACATGACATTAGCAACCAAATTGCATCTGCATGCCCTAGTACAAAGAGCAAACAATTAGACTAAATTAGAACTAAAGTTCTTATGAAGAACGCAGCTTAAAATTAAAGTCAATTTCAAACTAAAGAGATGAGACTAATAACAAAACTAAAATTATTTCTTAAACAAGTGGTCTAAAGTGGCAATTTTTCTCAAGTGCCAGTAGTGCTTGCTTAATGACGTGTTAACCAACATGCTTTATTTGCATCTTTAGCAGACAAAACCAGTTAATATACCATGCATACTTTATTAAATTTTCGATTAATATTGACACAATTATTGTTATCGCCACATCTAATGTTATACCCCTGGTAGCCAGTGGTAAAGGATAAAACCAGAGCCAATCTTTATTCAATTTAGATTTATTCACAATGTGAAACTATATATTTTATATATATATATATATATATATATATATCCTAACTCAATCACACACCAGCGTCAGAAAATATCTCTCTATATGTGCTCAAGTAACAATACAATCAAGGCTCTCAATCTGCTTAAAGTTAACTACAATTGTTATACGTCTAGCATCTAATTGAGAAACAAGGCATGTGAAAATATTAAAACAACAAACATTTAACACAAATGTTGCTGCTTTCCCAAAATGAGACAATCCTCACCATTTGCACACTCTTCCTGCCACCAATTCAGGTTCAGGAGGAAAAGATCTGGAAATGAGCTATATGCTGGGGGAATAGTGCAAACAGCGATGAGTTGGCCCTAAAGGAACAAAAATTCTTTACCAAATAAGGAAAAATAATCATGATATAGAACATATATAATATATAAAAGACTAACATCTAGGATATTTAGATCTGCACTTATAATAGAACTCTAGTAAATCACCACTGAACAATTCTAACTAACCACCGAAAAGAAGGGAAGATGGTAATGCCTCTGGACTAGTAATCCAGAGGCCCAGGTTAGTGCCCCGAGGACATAGGTTCACATCCCACCACGGAGGCTGGTGGAATTTAAATCCAATTAGTCCATAAAAAAAATCTGGAATTGAAAGTTAATTTTAGCAATGGTGACCATGAAACTATCATCAATAGTTGTAAAAACCCATCTGGTTCACTAATATCCTATGGGGAAGGAAATCTGCTGTCTTCACCTGGTCTGGTCTACATGTGACTCCAGACCCACAGCAATGCGGTTGAATCTTAACTGCCCTCTAAAATGGCATAGCAAACCACTCAGTTGTACCAAACCTCTTCAAAAAAGTTGAAAAGGAATAAAGCCGGATGAACCATCTGCCACCAACTTAGGCACTGGAAACTACATTGGCACACCCAACCCTGTTGGCCCTGGAGAGACCTCCTTACCAACATCTGGGGGCTTGTGCTAAAATGTGGAGAGATGTCCCACAGACTAGTCAAGCAACAGCCTGACATAACTATACTCACCGAATCGTACCTTACAGATCAGGTCGCAGACACCATCATCACCATCCCTGGGTTTATCATGTCCCATCGGTAGGACAGACCCAGCAGAGGCTGTGGCATAGTGGTATCCAGTCAGGATGGAGTCCTCAACATTGACTCTGGACCCATGAAGTCTTAGAGCAGCAAGTGAAACATGGACAAAGAAACCTCCTACTGATTACCACCTACTGCCCTCCTTCAGTTGATCCGCTGATGAAACAATACTCCTCCATGCTGAACACCACTTGAAGGGTGGCAAAGGCAAGGACACAAAATATACTCTGCATGGGGGACTTCAATATTCATCACCAAGAGTGGCTCAATAGCACCACTACTCACTCAGTTGGCTAAGTCCTGAAGGACATACCTGCCAGAATGGGGCTGCAGCAGGTGGTGATGGAACCAACAAGAGGGAAAAATCTGATATATCTTGTCCCTCCCAATCTGCCTATCGCACATGCATCTGTCCATGACAGCATATGTGGGAATGACTACTGCATAGTCTTTGTGAAGATGAAGTCCCATCTTCACACTGTGTATACCCTCCATCCTGTTATGGCACTACCTTTCTAAATGAGATAGATATAATATCCCCATTCTCATGATGGGGGAGCCCAACATATCAGTGCAAAAGACAAGGCTGAAGCATTTGCAACCATCTTCAGCCAGAAGTGCTGAGTGGATGATCCATCTCGGCCTCCTCCTGAGGTCCCCCACATCACAGATGTCAGTCTTTAGCCAATTCAATTCACTCCACGCAATATCAAGAAACTTCTGTGGGCACTGGATACTGCAAAGGCTATGGGCACTGACAACATCCTGGCAATAGTACTGAAGACTTGTGCTCTAAAATTGGCCATGCCTTTGGCCAAGCTGTTACAATACAGCTATAACACTGGTATCTACTCAACAAAATTGCCCAGATTTGCCCTGTCCACAAAAAGCAGGACAAATCCAACCCAACCAATTATCATCCCATCAGCCTCCTTTCAATTATCAGCAAAGTGATGGAAGGTGTCATTGACAGTGCTATCAAGAGGCACTTACACAGCAATAACCGACTCATTAATTCTTAATTTGTGTTCACCTGGGGCCACGTGATCCTGACTTCATTATAGCTTTGAGCCAAACATGGACAAAAGAGCTGAATTAAGAAGGGAAGTGAGAGTGATGCCTTTGACATCAAGGCAGTATTTGACCAAGTGTGGCATCAAGGAACCCTGGAAAAATTGAAGTCAATGAGAAACAGAGGGAAAACTCTCCACTGGTTGGAGTCATACCTAGCACAAAGGAAGATGGTTGTGCTTGTTGGAGCCAATCATCTCATTCCCAGGACATTGCTGCAGGAGCTCCTTAGGGTAGTATCATAGGCTCAGCCTTCTTTAGCTGCTTCATCAATGATCTTTCCTCCATCATAAGGTCAGAAGTGGGGATATTCACTGATGACTGCACAATGTTCAGCAGCATTTGCAACTCTTTGCATACTGAAGCAGTTTGTGCTCATATTCAGCAAGATCTGGACAACATTCAGACTTGGCTGGATATGTAGCATGTAACATTTGCACCATACAAGTGCCAGGCAATGACCAAGCCAGCAAGAGAGAATTTAACCATCTCCCCTTGATATTCCATGGCATTAACATCGCTGAATCCCCCATTATCAACATCCTGGGGGTTTACCATTGACCAGAAACTGAACTAACCATATAAATACTGTGGCTACAAGAGCAGGTCAGAGGTTGGGAATTCTGTAACTCACCTCCTGTCTCCCCAAAGCCTGTCCACCATCTACAAGCCACCAATCTGGAGTGCAATACTCTCCACTCCACTCCACTCTCCTGAATGAGTGCAGCTGCAACAACACTCAAGAAGCTTGATACCATCCAGGGCAAAGCAGCCCGGCTGCTCGGCACCCCAACCACAACTGACAGACACACAGTGGCAGCAGTGTGTAATCTATACAAGATGCACTGCAGCAACTCACCAAGGCTCCTTCAAAACCTGAGTTCTACCACCTAGCAGGACATGGGCAGCAGACACATGGGAACACCACCACCTGCAAGTTCCCCTACAAGCCACACACCATCCTGACCTGGAGCTATATTGCCGTTCTTTCACTGTCACTAGATCAATATCCTGGAACTTGCTTTTCAGCAGCACTTTGGGTGTATCCCACCAGATGGATTTCCTTGGTTCAAGTAGGTGACTCACCACCACCTCCTCAAGGGCAATTAGGGATGGGTAGCAAATGATGGCCTTGCCAATGGTGCCCACATCCCATGAAGGGAAAAAAAAAGCCATTCCCAACTAGATTTTTGATAATCTGACATCTCTCCATGGAAAGGAACCAAACTGCTGCCAATTTAGAGAAATATCCAATACCTGGTGCAATAAGTTTCTAATTGGTCCCAGGATGCATCGAAATGGTTCAATCGCCCACAGGGAATTCTTGAGCAGTGGCTAATGGCCTTAAAATGAGAGGCTAGGTCTGCAGCTAAATATTACATGACAAATTCAGTAAGGGTACATTTTCAAGGCAGAGCCTCACCAGGTGGAATTGTGAGGAGGTAGGGCAAAGTCATTATCATGTGGCTAGAGAAATTTCAGTCCAGAAATGTAGACTAACCTGCTCTTAATTTTGTTCTCCAAAGACTTGATTAGTTTGGAGTCAATGATTTGGATTATCAGATAATATTTGTTTGAAATAATATCTCATTTTAATGTTTTCATGCTTTCCCCAGATGTGTATGTAAAAATGGATACGAGGGTGATGGGATTTCCTGTCAAGTACAGGATCTTTGTAAAAATCCTGATCGAGGAGGATGTGCTGAGAATGTGAGCAAAGCTACCACTTCTGTTGTTTATTGTCAGGAGACTGAATAAGATCCTAATTCAACAATTTGTACTCATGTTGACACCTGTAACGCACAATCAAAGTGCACAGGTTGCAAAGGTAAAGTGAGGCAAGAATCAAAGATCACCGATTGGGGATTTAGGACCGATTGAGTTTGCAGAGAGGTAAAGTACGCTGGGACCATTGAAGGAGCCGGAATTGTGGATGAGGATTTTGATAACTTTGGGGGAGAGGAAGCCAATTTTAGGCCTGTGGGGATAGGGTTGACGGTAGGCATATTTAGTGAGGTAGGACACTTGTAGATGAGTTTGAATTTATGTGTGATTTAGTTTAGGAAATTGGTGAAGAGGGTGTTGTGTGGGTTAGATATAAGGACAGAAGCAGAATTGAAAGTAAGCAACCTTACTGATGGACAGAATACTTTAAAATGGCTTTAAAATATTGTCTCTTGCAATTTTATTCATCTTTTGAAGCCTACTATATATATTTCCCACAGATTTTGGGTAGAATGATATGTTGGAGTATCAATGCATGGGTCAGGATTTTACAGCCCCTCTTGCCTGTTGGGATATTACCATCCTTTCAAACTGAATGGAAATTTAAATGACTTGCCACATCTGTCAGGGGAGACACACTGTGGCAGGGCCATAAAATCCTGGCCATAGTGCTATTATGAAGTGGGAACAAGCTGCAGTTCCGTATGTTACTGCATTCTTATTTTTAGCCATGTCACTCTGGTGAGGAGCCAAATGGAGGATAGATATCTTCCCACAAATAAGCTAAACAGAGGAACCAAGTCACCTCTAGGCCACTCTAATGTGTTTCCTAGTGGCTGCTTCAGAATATTATTTTCAAAGACCTGAAAAGAGCTGATTCAGGGCAACCAGAGTAGGCCAAAAAGGTGTAAAACATAGGTATTTATTCTCAAATAATAGTAACTAAGAACAAGGTTCCTTAACTTAACTTGTGAGATACCAATATGCAAATAGTTAATGCATTTACCTGTAAGGAGCTCCTTGTGTCCTGCCTCAACCATGGCCAAGAGTGTAAATGATGGCATTACTTTCAGTTCTGTTAGGATTTGCACAAGATTTGATGTGGGCAACTTTCCAGCATCAGGTTACTTAATTATTTCATAATGTGAAAATATTTTCTTGCATTACTCATTTGTTCTGAATAATTGGAACATGTGATTCCATTTTCATTCACAGCATCAGAATGCCAAGTTAGGATTTCCTTTTTAAACTGTTCTTTGAACAATATTTAGCTTGGCATGAGGTGCGAAGTGAGATTGTCGTAGTTAAGTTGGCCTGGTGCGTGCACACTTTGAACTTTGTTATTGTCATTAGATTCTGGGCTATGTGATACCATTCTGTTTGCCTTTCTATTGTAAAGTGAATAAATGATCCAGATTTAAAACTAACAATGACAGCTATTTGCAACAGTATTTAAGGCCAAGAAACCAATAGCGATTACAGCTGACATTTGAAATGAAAGTCCTGTGCAACTATGAAGGAGGTTTTGCAAAGCTACCATAGATAATGGCCTGGCATTCTTTACATATTTGTCTTTTTATTGTAGGCAGAATGTTTTAGTGTAGGTCCTGGGAATATAACCTGCCAATGCAACACTGGATGGACCGGAGATGGGAGAATCTGTGTTGAAATAAATGAGTGCTTACTGAGCACCCGAGGAGGTTGTGACGAGAATGCTGACTGTCAGTACATTGGGCCTGCACAGGTACTGCTTACTTGTATCTAAAGTTTATTTTTGTTTTAACAGCATTAAATGAACTATCTTCATTGATGTAGGGAAAAGGCTGCATATCAGACTGCAGTCATTATTGAACTAATGCATTGGCCTGTTATCTATCTCTTACTGTTTTTGCTATTAATAAATGATTAAGTGGAATGTAGTGAAAAGGGGGCTTAAAGGAGCAAAATACATATGACCATATGAGGAGATAACAGCACCTAAATGAAGTAGGGCTGAAAATATGTGACTGATCTAGTGCTTCAGGAAGGCAACTCACCACCACCTTCTCAAGGACAATTAAGGATGAGCAATAAATGCTGGCCTTACCAGCAAGTATCAAAGCACACAAGCGAATTTTATATATATATAAAAAATGTTTCTAACTTCAGCTGGAGATCCCAGAAAAACTGAAATCTAGGCTGGGACCCAGTAATATGCCAGTTCCTGGCCTAGTGCTGAGGTTCCGGGATGGTGGGGATGGAGCCTCTGCTTACCCCTTACGAAGTTATTGAAGTAAGGGGGAATGGTTAGGAGGAGGAATGCACATTCCAAATGTAATGGTTCCATACCTTGGGGCCTCTTGAGGATCAGCAGAAATACACATGACATGAATAGGCTAAGCAAGGAGCAGTTGTGGGAACTACCAGATATCCAGGCTCAGGGTGGTGGCCTAGACCTCAAAACACTTAGCTATAAAAAAATTAAAATTTTACCATGGCTGAACCGATATAAAATATGGGACCAGTTCCTGTGCCAGCAAACTTTGGTGGGGCCAATGTTGGAGGTCAGAAATGGGCATATCTCGTAATTTTACATCCCATAGATTTTTTAGTCCCAGCTTCAATGTACTCTGGACCTTTGCACTGGACAAGTTAGATTAAAAATCAGAGTCATTATTCATGTAGCCGCTGCTATTTGTTCCTTCATTTCCCTTAGGATCCTTGGATGAATCCAAGCACAATGTCCTTTCTCAGTTTAACTAATTTCTTTGCTAGCTTCCCTTCAATTTATTGCAACATCCCTCATCTCGCTTATCAATTCAGGATTTATTTTCTTCTCAATATCCTACTATTTTTTATAAACATTGATGTGAAGTATTTGCTAAGTATCCCTGCCAATTTCCAGCTATGCTCCACCAGCTCATTATTCTCTGAGTTCCCACCTTAGATTTAACAATTTCCTATTTGTTGAATATTTTTCAATATTTTCCAAGATTTTGTCCCCTTTCACCGTACCCTTGCTTTTCCCTTTCTTAACCTTTTTCCTTATTTTCTCTGATGTTTATCACATGTATGGATCCTATGTGCCTAATTTTTAGTTTGTTTTTTAACCTCTTTAATTATGCAAACTTGAAGTAGTCTTTTTAATGGCATATATTAATTATGCTCTTCTACAATCTCCTTTTTAAAACTGCTCTTTCATTGATCTACAGTCCTGTCTGCTAATCTCTCTTTCCACTTGACTCAACTAAGCTCACACCTCATACTTGTAAAATCTGCCTTATTCCAATCTGATGTCCTTGTTATTGCCCTCGCATTGCATCTCCTTTCTGTTTAGACCTAAGGTAGTTTCACATTAGGGTCATCACTCCTGAGGGACTCAAACAGCTTTAACTCATCAACTCAATATATTTTGTTACTCAAAATTAGATCTAGCCTCTTCCCTTATATGCATATGAACATACTATTGTAGGGAAGAGTCCTGCACACATTTTAGGAATTCCAACAGCTAACCTTTGCCAAAACATTCTGTGGGCCACATGCATTGCAAAAAATATCTTGATTTTGTGGTTGGGTTGGAGCATCAAGTACTGCAAACTCAGCTTTTTCTTTACTCAACTGTAAACCCATAATATTTTAGTGGCGCTAGCAAAGTGCTATATTTTGATAACGATCATTTTATTTCATCCTGTGGGAACAGAGTCGCTGTGCATGCAGGAGAGGGTTTGCTGGTGATGGCAAGAAGTGCACTGCTATTAATCCATGCCTGGAGGAGAATGGTGGATGTCATGTAATGGTAAAAAAAATTATCGTAATTATGTATTGTTATTTTCAGGATCCTAATATTAGTTTGTATCTGCTCTCCTTTGATTCAACATTTAGGATACTACATATTTATGAAACCACTTTGGTAGAAAATTTTCAGTGCCTCCAAGATGGCACGTTCAGTTAAAATGTACCCTCTGGAGCAAAGCCTCACTAGACCAGAATGGAGTTCTCAGAATCAGGGCTATAGTCCTAAAGTCTCTACCAAGGCTCTTTGCAGTTTTATTACTTTTACCCCAATGAATGCAGTACAATCTCCAACAGGCAATTTCTAACTCATTTGTGCTGTAATGAGAAGATACCAAGTAAACATCTGGAATTGTAGTGATAAAAATACTGAAGCTAGACAGAAACATTTCCTCATACCTAGTAGCTAGAGAGTAGAATTGATAGAGGCCTAGGGTGGGCCAGGTGGGTGAGAGTGGGGGGCTGTTCTTGTAGGCTATTTGTGATTAGTACTTCCAGACAAGAGGAGTCTTTGTCACAAAGCTCCATTACTGCCATCAGTGCTACTTCATAATCAATCAACAGGCCCATGATTAAAGCTGAATAAGCCAGACAATATTGATTTTTTGTTCCTAGCCCCTAGTGTTTCATATGGAGACTTTTAATTTTGATGGCACCTCTTCCAACGTTTGAGGCAAGAACTGATCTAAGCACCACCATCCCCCCCGCCCCAAACTCAACCGAAAAGGCTGAATGGGAACTGGTACTAGGCCTAAGCAACAAATTTCAGCATTCTGATAGCAGGCAATTATTCAGAAGCTCAAACCACAAAGATCCTTAAAATATAATCTTTAAAAACATTTTAATTTTTAGCTATTTCCCTCCCTTTTAATTCCTTCTCATTAATGAAATAGTCTGGTCTACTCTGCTGCAGTAAAGAGAACTGTAGTTAAGAAAAGAGAGGAGACAGGCATTGTGAGGCCTTTTCTGAAGTTAAATAGTACCATATTGTACAGTGCATCATCTATCATACAGCCAAGAAGTGAGAAAATTACCCAATAAAAGTTTATAAATGGATGTGAAAGCAGAACTTGGGACTTGAAAACTCATATCTGTGGCTGACAGTCTGCCTAAATTTCATGTGTGTTAAATAAAACCAGTTGCCAGTGTAAAACATCATGAAAGTTAAATGTTTCCATCTATAGGCTGCATGTGAACCTATCAAAAATGGAAATCGAAAGTGTACCTGCCTTCAAGGCTATGCTGGAGATGGGATTATGTGCTTTGGGGACATATTAACGGTAAGTACATTGCAATGTTAACACTACAATACCTAATTCGAAGTAATAATCCAGTTATTTTGTAAACTTTTAAGTATCTCATTTGCATTTATTTGCACAGTATTCATTTAATTTGTCATTTTGAGGTTTCTCTTTATTTATTTTGAAGGAGCTGGCATCAAGTGCGTACTTTTCAAGGTTCAATGACTGGCTCCAGGTATGTGCTCTGCATTGTTTAACTTCAGCTGCAAGTTAAAAATAGGAACACATTCTCAACTGAATTCAGAAAAATCCATGTTCATTTGCAATTGAAATCCTTTGGAATTTTTTCCTTCTGAGTGTTTATTATTTCTTGTTATTTAAGATTCTATTTTGGAGTATTGAAATAATCTGTCACATTTTGGTGAACTCTTTGTCATATTGTAAGTTGCTAAAAGTCCCTAAGTGCTAGGTTTCCCTTCCAAGAATGGCGTTCTCTAATCTATTCTACTCCAATTACCAAAATTTCCTGAGTCAGCCAAAGGAATGTTTCCTCAGACCGTGGCAGCTGAAACTCCTTTGATTTTCTGGATTCCACGGGGGTAAAATTCATCTTTGGAGGGACACAAAACAGGTGGTAGTGAATCAGCCACCCATGTACTGACTGCCCTACTTTCCTTTTCATTGAAGGCGAGGTGTGTAAAGGGTGGTTAGTCTACCACCCATCTCTTCTCAGATTGGCAGATAAGGTTCAGTATGGAGAAATCTGAGGTGATTCATTTTGGTAGGAAGAGCATGAAAAGACAATATAAAATAAGGGGTAATATTCTTAAGGGTGTTCAGGAGCAGAGAGACCAGGGTATGTTTATATGTGCATAGATCACTGAAGGTGGCAGGACAGTTGGAGAGAGCAGTTAGTAAAGCATACAGTATCCTGGGCTTTATTAATAGAGACATAGAATACAAGAGCAGGGAGGTTATGCTGAGTTTATATAAGACACTAGTTAGACCTCAGCTGAAGTATTGTGTACAGTTCTGGGCATCACACTATAGGTAGGATGTGAGTGCATTGGAGAGAGTGCAGAAGAGCTTTACAAGAATGTTTCCAGGGATGAGAAACTTGAGTTATGGAGATAGATTGAAGAGGTTGGGACTATTCTCCTTGGATAGGAGAAGGCTAAGAGGAGATTTAACAGAGGTGTTCAAAATCATGAGGGGGTTGGAAAGAGGAGATAGGGAGAAACTGTTCCCACTCATCAAGGGATCAAGAATGAGAGGGTGCAGATTTAAAGTGATTTGCAAAAGAAGCAAATGTGATGAGAGAAAAAACTTTTCCACACAGTGAGTGGTTCGAGTCTGGAATGCCTGGAAGTGTTATTAACTGGCAGGTTCATTTGAGGCATTCAAGAAACATTGTGCAAGGGTACAGGGGAAAAGCAGGAGAATGGCACTAAATCATGATGCTCATTTGGAGAGCTGGTGCAGACACAATGGGCCAAATGGCCTCCTTTTGCGCTGTGACAATTCTGTGATTCTGCAAAGCTTACCCTCAGCTCCATATCTGATACTTAGCACAAGCCGGTTTCTTATGGGGAAAACAAAAAGATAGCCTCCATAAAAGCCTCCAGTAATATTAAGCAACAAAAATGTTTTTTTTTGTTTTAACTACTAAGTCATGATGAATAGGTTGTTTCATCATATTACAGATCAAAGAAGGTTTTTGTCTCTGAGGACTGGCTTACTCATTTAAATTTTGCTTCCTGTAAAATCTAGTATTGCTGACCCCCCAGTCGCACCAGGAATCTCACAGATAGGAAACTGTCTGTTATATGATTCAGGATAGTGATAATATGTTAATGTTTTCATAATAAATTTGTTCACATGTTTGCATTACTCTGCAGTAAGTCTGTCAAGTCAAAAGACTACAGCCAGGAGACAAATCAATTTTTATCTAGCAGCTGTGGCAGAACATTCTGGGTTTTTGATTCGGTGCTTTTGGAAATCTTTCCAGTTAGCTGCATATGTAATTGTCACCCTTTTGAATCAGGTGGATCAAGGGTTATTATTTTTTATTTTCCTATATCCGAAGCAAGTGCAGCATAGTTGGGAGGAAAAATGTGACTTTAGACTGATGGCTCCTACTTAGGTTTGTCTTGTGTCATTCCTGGATCTGTTGTAGACTCATGAATAGAGATTGAATTCTATAGCCAACAACTCCATTATCATTGCATTATGTAATTATCAAATAATTAAAGGCAAACTAGGTATACTTTGCTCTTTTTTTTTGTCTAGCAATTCCTATGATCTGATGTGGTACTTTAAATGGATGCATGAGGCATACCTTACACCACTTTGCCCACCCCCAACTCTCCACAACCTGCAAGCATCTCCAGCTTGTTAAATTTTGTAGCTATTTGACAACCCGATATAAGTGTGAGAGTTATATTCTTAGCTTACTGGTTAAACTTCACAGTGGATAGAATATATATCATGGGCAGAATATTGCGCTCATTGGGCGGGCGCATGCCTGACCCAAACGAGCGTAAAATGATGCATGATGACGTCAGGCAAGCATCCCAACATCATCGCACACTCGCGCAATATTTTGGATGGCGGGCACCCGCGGGAGTCGGGAGCGTGCCTGCCAACAATTAACAAGCCTATTAAGGTCATTAAAGCTCTAATTAAATGAAATTTTTCGCTGCCCGTCCAACCTTACAGTTGGCAGACAGGTGAAAAGGCCAAGCAGCCTTTGGATTTTTTGCAGAACCTCATCCATGGGCGGGATGAGGTTTCGATCAGAGATTTAAAAATGATTAAAACTTTTCAAACTAATTTCTAACATGTCCCTGCTCATGTGACAGGATCACATGAGGGGACATGTTATTAACATTTTTAAGCTCTTTATTTTCAAAACTCTTCAGCTCCTGGAGACAGCTCTGTGGCTCAGGAGCTTTTAGTGCGCTCACATCTGCCCACGCGCTCACTTCCGCGCTTGAGCTCCTCCCAACCCCACCCTGGCAGCACTGCAGTGCATGTAATTGGCCAGCCAGCGTGAAATCGGGGCTCGATCGCGGGTCGCGGTCGGCTTTACAACTGCTCCTAGGCCCGCCCAATATGCCTGCCCAACGAGGACAAAATTCTGCCCCATGCCTAGTTTTGCCCAGTTTTTGATTCTTGAGCAAATGGGCTGAAGTTTTTAAGGCTCCAATGCAAGCCCTTTTGTATAAATTATATATGGCTCCAATCCAGGCCTAGTATCACTGAAAGAATTCTCGAAGGATCTCCTAGTTTTGGTATTTTGAAATTTTTGAGGCATTGTAGGTAATCTGTTCAGTAATCTTCCATATTGCCTATCGCTATAGCAGCATACGCAGTATAATGCCTATCTGTTACTTGTAATAAACATGGTGTGTAGTTTTTAACCCAAACCATGGTTTGACTGAATGTTTATTCTATCATTTTTTAAGGACTAGGAGGTTACAAGGGGGAAAGTGACGTATTTAAGAAGCTAAATATGGCCCTAGGGCTTCTGTCTGAGCATGGACCAGAAATTGTGTAAAATTACACTCCAGTTCAAAAGGAACAGGGCACACTTATGGGAATGATCAAAAGAATTATACTATAATTGAAAATTTAATAATGTCTTTAGTGCATGAGGTGATTGCAAGCTTATTTGCCCTTTTTTCCCCTTTGCTCTTTGAAACAGAAATCCATGCATAGTATGGAGTTTCCTGCAGGAGCTAATATGACTGTTCTCGTGCCATCAGAGACTACCATAAACAACATGGATAGAGCTGACATCGAATCTTGGGAACAACAGGATAGTCTACCATTCATAGTCAAGTAAGATACCTTTATAAAAGTAGTCTTATTTTCTTTTGCGTGAAATTTCTATTATCTGGTTTCACTAACAGCCTAGTAAATTTATTCAATGAATACCTGATCTATACAACCAGTTTGATACTGTTTGTAATGTCCAAACTGCAATCTTGTTTAAGATCAGTTACATCAGCACAGACCAGGAAATAAGAGCTCTGGTCCATATGGCTTTGTCCCACACAACATATCTGTTCACGTGCTAATCCATTAAAGAGACTAAATGATCTTTTATTAACAAGCCAAATGGACATAAACATTGATATTTGCTGTAATCAAATCCCTGTAGGAGTTAGTTCACACGAATCTGAGTGCTACATGTTCTGCAGAAACTATGTACAGTATTTATTTCTGGCAGTTTTCATTTCACAGTGTGACTGATACTTTTGACAAATTAATGAAAGATTTTTTAATTTTAACTTTTTAAATATTCTGTTCTGATGGGGGAGGGTCTTCTGTTTCCTTTCATGTGTGAAAAATACTTTTTTCTCATTTGTGGGGCATGAAACATTCTACTGATGGCGCACTATCATCTTACATTCTTACATGGGTCTTCATCCCTCAGGAGAATGGCATTAGATGAAGGATGGTACTTGTTGCTCTTACAGCTCCTGCTAACTCACAGAGTAGCATCACTAATCCCCCATCTCTACATCCAAATATCCTATTTGATATCATGTATCACATGTGCAAATGTGAAGGAACTGTAGAGGAGGGTGACTTCCCATACTTCAAAGGAAGTTAGAGCATCCGGGAAGAATGACTGGTGCTCTGAGGCCCACAGAAGTAATACTTGATTATTATTGACCACAGAGATCGAGCTTGTGCCAGCTGATAAATGTAGCCATTATTATATTTCATAATTCTGAAGTGTCGTGTAGTGGGTACTACAGCAATGTGCTAGATCAAAGTGTTAAACTGGAGCTGATCTAATGCAAATCTGTTGCCAGATTGCCACTTTAATAAAGCTCCTATCAATTCAATCAGTGCAGGCCTACACTTTATTGTAATTTTGAAATTACAATTGAAGTGATAGGAAAGCCCAACTACAAGCCAAGTATATTAGGGCTACAGACAAATTAAGAACATCTCTTAGATGTGGGTGATAGACTTGAGATGTATAGCAGTCAATTCTTTGAGTACACAGATGTGAGCGTCTTTCCGACTGGTCCAGCCAAAACGCAGACAATTAAACTGTTTTGCTGTCTATTCATGTCTACAAAGCTGATTCAAAACTCTGTTTACTCGATAGTTGTGGAAACTGGAATTGTTAATAAAGAGTCTGGAGAAGACTGGACAACAAATTACATGTGGCTATATCTCAAACTGATGCTGTTTCCTACTTGAATTTGTTAGACTAAATCTTGTAATGTTCAGCAAATGTTGACAAATTGACAATGTCAGTGCACTGAAGACATGCTTTAAACAATAGGTTCACTGTTCTAAAGGAGATAGGTTTATTCATGCTGCAATGTTACAGGCATGGGTTAACTACATAGTTACAGAGCAGTGTGTCATTTGATTACTGCATGATTTAATAGCAATAATTCATAGTGCAAAGTCAACACTTCAGCTTTATTCAAAGTCCTGTTTACATTTATAATCAGGTCACTGATAGTTTAATCATCTCCATCCTCCTTTCCGTTCTAAAGGAGATAGGTTTATTCATGCTGCAATGTCACAGGCATGGGGTAACTACATAGTTACAGCACTAGTGCAACTGACTAATCTTAACAGACTCCTAATCACGACCCTTATACTTTTACAAATCTGTGTTGTTTTTCAAGATGATATGCTTTTGAATAACCCTTTTAAAACTGACTGATATTTGTTGCTGAAATTTATGGATTAGTAATACTTTTTCAGTAAAGCATTAGAGTGAATATACTTACTGTAATTTAACTATAGTAATTTTAAATGTCTATTAATTTTAATATGTATAGAAAAACTTTCCTTGGAGAGAATGTGAACTTGCATTCGCTGGCAATATAATAAATATAGTTAATGTTATGTGAGTTAATAAATCAAATCACTGTGTGTCATTTGATTACTGCATGATTTAATAGCAGTAACTCATAGTGTAAAGTCAACACTTCAGCTTTATTCAAAGTCCTGTTTAGATTTATAATCAGGTCATTGATAGTTTAATCACCCACATCCTCCTTTCTGTTATTAATGAAGAGAATGCAATAAGAACACACAGCAGACAACAAAGGAGAACAAGATCTCATCTAGTATTGTTAGAAAATACTAACTTTAATTTTATTGCTAGTTATGTTCAAGCTTATTACTGGTACTTCGTGGTTTCTGGATCTATAAATTTTCAGTGCTGTCTTAGATGGAGAAACAAAGCAAACACGGAGATTTACAGCTGCTATAATACTTGGTATCTATAGGTCACACTTTATTATGGGTGGACTTACCATTGATGATTTAAAAGAGTATGAAGGACAGAACTTATCAACAATGAACATATTAACCAGGTTACCAATCAAGAATGAAAATCAGGTAAGTAAATGGTCTTTATATTTCATGTTCAATGTGTGATGCAGTTGAAAATTCCTTACTTGAAAAACTAATGCATCATCCCAGTCCCCCGCCGCCCCAACACCCCTGAGCCTCCCACACATGCTTTGTTCATTTTGAACTTAGAATAATTTTTGGAGACAGAGTTTTAAGAAAAAAAATTACCTTATCAACAAGGAATAAATTTGAGGCATGAGGTTTAAGTAAACTGAACATAATTTATAATTTTAAGGAGAGCAGAGTGACGTTCTGCTGTGGTTGAACATTCAGTAAAGTTTAGTTTTACCTTTCTCTCTATGCATCCACCTCAGCCTTTCATTGTTGCCAAGAAACTGTGCTTTTCAGGAATGTTTCTCACATTGCTTCCTAAGTCCTGACATGGGTCAACCTCCATCTCCTACTGTGTTTCCTCCTAATAAGTTTACAAGGATTCCTGAACGATAAAATTACAGTTAGAACGAGCTTATGTAGTACAGAGCAGTGCAGCATATATTAAAATGTAAACAGCTCCACATTTAACTTGATGTATTTTGGAGGATAATGGAAAGAAGTTTTGCCATTTGCAGAGGTAGCTGATTAATTCGGACTGTGATGTGAATATGTTATAATCTGGAATCTGATCAGAATGCAATTCACTTAATGAGAGCATTCACTAATAGGCATTGCTGTGCCCAATGTGGCAATAAAATGTCTTTAGATCAATGGCTTGTATTTGCTCTTGAACCATTTGCATCAATGGTGATATTTGTATTGACAACATTTGAATGTGAATGGACTACCAGGACAAAGTATAAAGGAATCTTACATTTAACAGGATTTCATTCTGTGAGTGTGGCTGATAGTTTCACTGCCCACACGATTGTTATTTTACTCATGTAAGAGTCTAGACAGCAATGAGCTCCCTGAGATTTTTTAATCCTATGCCAAAAGTGCTCATAAGTCACTGTGCCTATAGTGCTCATCAGTTATGGGTCTTTCTCCTCCTTGAAGATAACAACCATAACTCAGTACCACTACTGGCTAGCAGTTCTTTGGAGTAAAGTAGCATAAAGTAGTTCCCATTTTTTGTTGTTCACACAACAAAACGTCGGAAATTCTGGAATGCCTGGTCATCCAGAAGCTACCCAGGCCTGAAAAAATAGATCCCACCACAAATTGTGGGACATTTAAATGGGCGGGGTGGGGGTGGGGGGAGCTGGGGGTTGGTGGGGGTGGGTGGGGGGTGGGGGTGGGGTGGGGATGTTGGTGTGGGGTGCGGGCAGAGCAGGTGGGCTGGTGGTGCTATAAGCCCCCTTGGTCTCCCTTGGTCACAGTTGGAATTTAGGGATCAAACTGTTTCAAACTGTGACACTGACATAAGTGCCAGGGAGTATCTCCTGGAAACTCAATTCTAATTCTGCTAGAGTTGAGGAAGATACCTTAGTTTTATTCATCTAGGTGGGTAACTTACCATTATAGGGCATTCATTGCACATGCTAGAGAGGGGTGATGGGAAATATAATGTCAAGTACTTAATACTGGACTTACTGGCACCACAGCCCTACAATAATTTCTGGAAGTGGCCTATTTGTTCCCTCTATGATTTATGATTTATCCCAGTTGCTAGCATTTTTACAGATAGCAATCCATCCCTCTGATGCTACCTTATTCCGCAACATCCCAAGTTAGTTTACAAAACACAGTTCAAATGAAACTAATCCATTTTATCCTCCCTAATATGATATTGTCCAGGGTATCTTAATTTACCCTAACGTTTCTGTCCTCGAATTTTAGAAATTGCCTGGGAAAGGAGGGTCTCTCTGTGCTCCAAGGTTGGTAACCATTCTTTGCTGTGTCCCCTGGATCAATACTTTGAGGATATTTTTTTTCCAAATGGAATAGCCCTGTTCCTGTTCCCTACTCCTTCTTTAGTCCATTCTTCCCAAACACCAAAGCTTTCTAGCAGTTTTCTATTGCAGCTCCCCTTTAAATGTGAATAACCCTTCTACAGCCATTGGCTCACCAGATACCCTGCGGCTGCATCCAGTTTACTCTCTGCACCTGGCCCATGTGAGTAGAGTATGCATGTGTATAATGAGCTTCCCATGACAAACCATGACAAACCATGCAAAATTAATTGTGCTGGCAAAATGCAGTTCTGTTTTGCAGCAGTCGGCCAGGCTGACAGTATGATGGGACAAGATAATCAGTCCTACGATGAGACCTAAATAAATAGAACTGCTTTAACCTGAATTTCAAACAAACTTATTCCTCAATGGATGCAATACAAATGATTTCATGTTTCAATTTAGTTAATTAAAATTCTGATCAAAATTACCATCTTTGAATTGTAAAAAGTAGTTAAAGTGAATGATAACTTGTCTTTTTCAGACTCTGACTATTGGTGGGGCGAGAATTATTATTCCCAATATCCCAGCAGTGAATGGCTACCTCCATATTATTGATAAGGTACATTATTTACCATTTCATATAAAAGTTCTAGTAAACTAGTATGTTTTAAAATAGGATCTGTGTGCTAATCTCACACGAAGGACTTATTTTAGCCATTTATCTAGGCCAACTTGGAAGCGCTTTAGCAGAAGTTAATGAAAAGATTTGCAATGATGGAAGGCTATCTTCAGAGATTTGTGATATTTTAAAAACAATTCTCAGAACACATTTGTAGTAACTGCATGTATTGTCCCTCCCTCCTCTCAATCATGGGTCATGTGATGTACTTTTGGGGGCTTTGACCAGTGAGCTCTTAGCGCAGGCAATCCGTGGGGGTGGGGACAAGCATTCCTAGATGTCTCTGAAATAATGATTTACTGTTTCTTTATGAAACCTGTCTGCCCCAGCGAGTAATTGCATCTGCAGCGGTTCAAGAAAGCAACTCACCACCACCTTCTCAAGGGTAATTAGGGATAGGCAACAAAGGCTGGCCCAGCCAGCGAAGACAACATCCTGTGAATGAATTTTTTTTTTTTAAATTGACGACGAGGGTAAAATCGACTTTGTCTGTGTATCTCACCCTGTTACCGTGAGTAAATCGAATTTTAAGAACTACTCACCAGTCATGCTGCAGTTTGGAAGAATCGACCCAAATGATGCTAATATTGAAGATCGGAGCCAGTATGTTTAGCGCCTCAGATTTTACTTTGTAGCAAATCAGATAAAAGCAGAATGCGATCCTCTTAAGTGTACGTGACAGTAAAATATACAACCAGATTCAACCTGACTGCCCAAGCGCACCTGATTCCAAGTCATATAGCGAGTTGGTGGACCTAGTGAGAACACACTTCCAGTCAAAGTCGTCCATGATAATGCAACGCTTTAAACTTAATTCAAGAATTCATGCCCTGGGAGAGTCCATTACAACCTATGTGGCAAACCTCAAGCAGTTAATGGAATACTGCAACTTTGGGGTTGTGTTAAGCGATATGCTGCAGAACCGACTGATATGTGGAATCAAGGACAACTCCATACAGCGCCGCTTGCTTGCCGAAATTGATATTGACTTTAAGTGCACCCTAAAAATCTCCCTCGCCATGGAAAGTGCTGCAAAAGACTTGCAGGCTTTGCAACACATGGATAATGGCACCGCAATTCATGGTGGGCAGGAACCTGCCGTTGAGCATGGCCCAAAAACCAGACCTGCAGAATTAAAGCGCAATTCAATGGCCACTTTAAGAAACATTAAGAAGCCTAACAGAAACTTACATCAATTACTTCAAGACAACATTGCTATAGATGTGGGGGTGACCACGGAGCAGATTCTTGTAAATGTGGAGAGGCAGAATGTCATTATTGTCATAAGGGTCACATGGTTAGGCAATGCCAAATAAAGATGAGGCAGCCTGCAAGCCAGCAAACAAACATAATCAAGTTAGCGAGTACAGCAAAGGCCGAAGTTGCTGATACTGTTATGTACTCTCTGTGTAATGTAACTGCTGTGAAAACTGAACCCATTACGGTGACTGTACAAGTAAACGAGAAGGCACTGCGTATGGAATTGGATACTGGTGGTTGGAGAGCACACTTTCAGGTGCCTTAATGAAGGAAGTCAGCCAATAAACTTGGAGCAGATAACTGCTAAGTTAAGACCTTACTCGGGAGAATCTATTCACGTCAAGGGCAATGCCACTGTCCCAGTCCATTACAAGCAGCAGACAGCCCAACTGCCTGTGATAATTGTAAAAGGGGAGGGACCCAATCTTTTAGGTCAAGATTGGCTACAGAAGATAAAACTCGACTGGTCCGAGATACTTCACCTAAAATCGGATGGAATTCCAGAACTTCTGAAGAAATGCAACACGTTTTTTCGGGATGAATTAGGAAATTTGAAAGGCATGCATGCCAAGATATATGTCGATCCCTAGGCAACACCACAGCTTTTCAAAGCCAGAACCGAGCCTAATACACTGAAAGAAAAGGTGGATGCAGAGCTGTGCAGGTTAGAAAGCCTGGGAGTAATTCAGCCTGTTCAATTCACTGACTTGCCTATTTTTATACTCCATTCCCTTTGAAATAAAGGCCGACATTCCATTTGCCTTCCATATTATCTGTTGAACTTGTATGCTAGCTTTTTGGGATTCATGCACAAGGACTCCCAAATCCCTCTGTGCTGCAGCATTCTGCAGTCTTTCTCCATTTAAATAACATTCAGCTCCTCTATTCTTCCTGCCAAAATGCATAACCTCTCATTTTCCCACATCATATTCCATCTGCCACTTTTTGCCCACACACTTAACCTGTCTATATCCCTCTGTAGACTCCTTGTGTCATCCTCACCACTTGCCTTCCCATCTATTTTTATATCATTTGCAAATTTGACAATAGCACATTCACTTCTCTCATCTAAGTCATTAATATATACTGTAAATTATTGCGGCCCCAGCACTGATCCCTGTGGCACTCCACTAGCTACAGGTTGCCACCCTGAAAATGCTCCCCTTATCTCAACTCGCTGTCTTCTATTAGTTAGCCAATCCTCTATCCATGCTAATATATTATCCCCAACACCATGGACTCTTATCTTATTAAGTGGCCTTATGTGCGGTACCTTATCAAATGCCTTTTAGAAATCCAAATATATTACTTCTACTGGTTCCCCTTTATCCTGCTAGTTACCTCTTCAAAGAATTCTAATAAACTTGTCAGGCATGATTTCCCCTTCATGAAGCCATGCTGACTCTACTTGATTAGATTATGTAATTATAAATGCTCTGCTATTACGCCATTTATAATAGACTCCAACATTTTCCCAATGACAGATATTAAGCTAACTGGCCTATAGTTACTTGTTTTATTTCTCCCTTCCTTTTTGAGTAAGGGTGTTACATTGGCACTCTTCCAATCCTCTGGGACTTTTCGAGAATCTAAGGATTCTTTGACGATTACTGCCAGTGTGTCCACTACCTGTGTAGTTACTTCATTTAATATCCTTGGATGCAACCCATCAGGCACAGGGGACTTATCAGCCTTTAGCCCCTTTAGTTTCCTTAGTACTTTTTCTCTAAAGATAGTTATTGTATTAATTTCCTCCCCCCCTTTTGCCCCATGGTCTATAATATTGTCATATATAATAATATCTATAATTTGTCATATAATGGTCATATAATATTGGAATGCTATTAGTGTCTCCTACCGTGAAGACTGAAGCAAAGTATTTATTCAACTCCTCTGCCATTTATAGCTGCTTCTTACTTACCCTATCAACTGTTTTGGCACCATTACACTGGTTGATAAAAAAGAACCACCATTGGTCATGGGGTTCACAACACGAAGAAGCCTTTGTGACAACAAAGGAACTGCTATTCATCGTGCTTATTGGTATACTACAACCAATTGAAAGAGCTGGTGTTATCATGTATTGCATCTCCTTATGGTGTAGGAGCCGTTTTATCACATAAAATGGAAAATGGATCTGAAAGGCCCATTGGCTGTGTCTCGAGAACCTTTTCCCAAGCTGAAAAGAGCTATTCTCAGTTAGGAAATGAAGGATTATCAGTAGTATTCAGAGCAAAAAGTTTCACCAGTGCCCATGTGGGCGACATTTTACCATCGTGTCGGACCATAAAGCATTAACGGGATGATTCAGCGAGGCAAGACCATTCTGCCAATAGCATCAACAAGAATATAACACTGGGCTCTGACATGATCTGCATATGAGTATGCTTTTATGTACCAGCCTGGCTTACACACTGCAAATGCTGTTGCACTCAGTCATCTCCCATTACCAAATAGTATTGTAAATACTCCCATTCCACAAGAATTCGTGCTATTACTGAATATCTTAGGTTCTTCGCCTACGTGTGCAAAGTAAATTAGAAATTGGATGAACAGGGATCCAATATTGTTGAAAGTTAGAGACTTTGTTTTGCAAGGATAGCCAAACTTGCCTGTATCTGAAGAATTGAGACCATTCCATGTCAGAAACATGGAATTAAGCTGTCAAGATGGAATTTTGTTGTGGGGGTCAAGGTAGAGAGCCACTCTTGACTCAGAGCCCCACAGTTCGCATCCAGGCATATCAAAGATGAAAATGCTTGTGCCAAGCTATGTATGGTGGCCAGGCATTGACAGTGACATTAAAAGCATGGCCAAGCACAGTCTCCGCTGTCAACAACAACAGAAGTTGCCTGTTTCCAACTGCCGGCTCCATGGGCACTCTGTGTCTGCCCACACCTCAAGCGAGTGTGAAGTGCCCTCACCGCCGTGCCCTGGGACACTAGCCAAAGATCTAATTCCCACTGAGGTGCTTTTATCTGCGCTGGTGCCTGCATGGCTGAGATGGTGTGATGCTGGATTTGCTCTGGGGCTTCCCCAGTGAGATTTTGGTTTTTAGTGCAAGGAGATGTGTTAACCATCACCCCTTCCTCCCACCCTAATCTGCCATTTTCAACATATTTCTGCAGCCAAACATGCAATTATTCCTTTTTATATATATTGAACTTGTCATAAAAACTGCATGACAAATTAAAACCAGCTTAATGGAACTGCTGGCTCCATTAGTTGATGCTGGGCCAGTGGTTTTGTAGTTCAGAACTCACCACATTTAATAAAAAGTAGGTTTGATATTTTAGCATCCCTGTGTTAGCTGCATGTAACATAGCTGCAGCTTTCTCCCATTTGCATTCTGATTCAACATTGAAGTATTGATATGTATATATATAATATATATGTATGTAAATATATATATAAAACATTTATTTATATAATATAATCTGTTATATAAGATTTTTTTCCCTCAAGACAAGGGTTGCGAGAACAGGGAGATAAGACACTTTTTTACTTCCATCATACAGAAAAGGTATATTGTGGATTTGATGCAGCATGTAGCTGTGGTCTAAAATGTTCCTGAACACCAATATCAAAAAAGCCTTACTACACCTGTGTAAATTTCACATTGTCCATTCTACGCTTACTTGTAGCCTCTCTGAATCTGACAGATATTGAAATTTCAATTATGGGGAGTTTTAGACTGTGGACTTGCCTGTGGACCTTGATTCAAACATGTCTGCTGTGATATAACAGGCATGCACCTTTAAGGAGGTGTATCTTAAACTACTGTCAATCATTACTACCTCGACAGAATGTGATGTATTAATCCCATAATTTGTAGGCAGTTGGCAAGCAGCAGGATAGAGATCAGACACACCATAGTTAGTCTCCCAGTGAACATTATCTGTATATAGTCTTATCTTCAAATAAAGAACCCAATCCTTGTGTATGATTGGTACATTTGTGTCGAAGATAAGAAGAATGTGACAATGTCAAGCCAATTTCACAAAGGATCCTTACAACTAGCAAAGGGAGAATTTCACCTCATCAACCTTCACTGGATTTTCACCTAGCTCCCACACATGTTAACCTATTACCTCACCCAAAGCTCTGAAAAATGACAGCTTTGTTCCAGTACACTGAGAAGTGTTGGAATTCAGCCCCATTGTTAGGACACATTCTATCAATAATACCCATCACGTAGCAAGGAGTAGTTCAGGCAAATAACATAGATACATTTAAGAGGAAACTAGGTGAGCAAATAAGGGAGGAAGTCACGGAAGGATATACTGATAGCATCAGATAAAGAAGGATGGGACAAACAGAAATACAAGCATAGACAAGTTGGGCCAAATGACCTGCTTCTGCTCTGTAGACTCTATGGCCTGGATTTTTGCACAGTTGCAGGTTCCATGTTGGGTGGGGAATGACATTGGCGAATGTTGTTTTGAGGTCAGGAAACCCAAAAGTACAGATTTCCCGACTTCAGGAAGTCTTTCAATATTTTTCTGTAGGTTCCCACCCACCATCAGCCTGATTGACAGGCTGGAGGCCTATTGGATAGCAATTTTTACAGCACAAGCTTGCAGCCAAGCTAGCCTGAGACCAGGTAGGTCTAGTAGAGCGAATAGGAGATATTGCGGCAGGGGGTCCAATTGCAGGGGTGGGGTTCTGATCGCAGGGAGCAGGTTTCAATTGCAGGAGGGTAGACGGTAGTCAGAAAGCAGCTGACGAGAATGAGGAGGGAGCTGACAGATCGCCAGGTTGGGAAGTGCAGTGGTGGTTTATCAATAGACTTGTTGGGCCTGGAGAAAATATTCCTGTTGCTCCTGATGCACAAAAATTGCTGCATAGGCATTTACCTTATGGATTCTGTGTGTCTATCTTGCCTTGATGACATGAATTAAATTTATGACTGTTAAAATGAAAGCCACATTATAATACTTACATGACTAACCTGCCTTCTACAAGCAGATTGATTAACTGCCCCTCATCCTGCCTCCATTAAGACTGGAAGTGGGCGGGTTTGCAGCCGGTTTGGTTTATCCTTTAGATTTTTTTGAATGTTAATCTTAGACCTGACTTCAACGCACCCGTTTTTAGGAGTTAGGATTCAGCCCTGCATAACTTTAATTGTCATTATTTGTGGTGTATATTACACAGTGTAACATGTGTTTCCACTAATACGTTATAAAGCTCTTGCAGAACATAGCTGGTTTATTCAGAGTTGCTTTGTCTAATTTACACTGTTATATTTAGATCTTATTCCCTCCTTCGGAAGATTTACCTCCACTTCTGCCTAGTTTGCTGGATCTTCTAGAACAGCTGCCTCAATACTCTCGTTTCAAACAATTATTACAGGTACGGCTAAAAAATAGCATTGAATTACTGTTTTATATCAGATGTATCTGAATTGGAGTGCACATTGATTTATAACAGTACAGTGTATATAGTTTTTCCACAAGATGTTAATAAAATGTATCAACATTTGATTTTAGGCTTTCCACAATATACTTGAGAAGTTGTGAGTTTGACCTACAAGCCTATTATTTGGTAACCAATTGTTGCTGACCACTGGGGAAGGGAAGATATTGCCTTCTCCCAATTTACTTCTCTTGTGATGGTGCACATTCGTGCTGATGTGCAGTTCCATAGACGCTGCTAGCTCTCTCACCCTATCCTAATTCTACTCGATAATTAGTTAACATAGAAAGTAAAAAGGCAGATAAAGAAAGCAGGAAATTGGAACTATCAATGCTTGAGAAAGGTCTAGATTTAGTGCAGGCAGGATAAATGGGCTCTAATTATGCTGAAATTTCTATGGACAGAATCTTCTGGATTTAGACGATTGCTGGGCAGAGGAACCATTTCCAGGTCCCGACCCCAGTCGTGACTGAATTCCGCCTGCCTATGTGAACTTCCTGGGAACAGCCAATTAACAGAGTACCTCCAAGAGCCCCATCCAATTAGAGATGAGGTGGCCTCCAAAAGCAGGAGACCCAATCGGATTGCCCAAAGCTGTAAATGGCCAGCAGCCCCATTGGAAGGTGCGGGCACTGCTGATGCAGGTGGTTGACTGTCTAGGCATCATTGTGGAGGGGGATCCCTCCAGGATGGCCTGTGGCTGTGGCATTCTAATCCCCATGACTCCTGAGTGGGGGGATTGAAAGCAGGTGTAAAATGCTTCCCTGGCCTGCCAATGGGAGGCTGCCTCTAGGCATTTGCCCAGGCTTCAGCCACAATTGGGGGCCCATCCACCATCAGGAAGATCCCAAGGGGTGTATAATTCGCCATCAAATGAACACATAATTACGCTAATTGGGCTGGTGCCAGTGTGACCCCAGCTCCAGCAAGATCGCTCACCCCGACACAAGATTTTTTAATTTTGCTCCTAGTCCCACATTGAAACCTGTCCCCATGATACTAGGAATGTTCTACCCTCCATATCAGATACATTCATTTTCCAGCAGGGTCATTGTATAGTCTTGACAAGGGTCAAGGCTCTTAAAGTAGATCGGGCTGCCCGCCATGATGGTATTCACGCTCGAGTACAAAAAGCAACAAAGACTATATTATGAAAGTCGCTGATTCATATATTTAACAGCTTGTTGAGGCCTGGGATTGGCTCCATGGAGTAGAGTGAAGCCCATGTGATGCCTATATTTAAGGAAGGGATTAAGTAAGAACCTGCCAAATATAGGCCAGTTAGTTTGACTTCAGTTGTAGGTAAGTTGCTAAAAGGAATTATTAGAGATATGCTTTCTGATCATGGTCATTAGGAAATCCTAAAAGGGCTTTTGGAATAGTTTGAAGAGATCATAAGGTTGATTGATGATGGTAGCCTGGGAGATATTGTGCATTTCAATTTCCCAAAATCTTTGAATAAAGTGCTGTAAAAGAGACTGTTTAGTATGATTATATCCTGTGGCATTGATAGATAGGTGTTAAACTGAATACCAAATTGATTATATAGGCTGAAGACAGTTATTACTGATAGTGGCTCTGCATGAGATCAACTCACTCTGATTGTCAAAGCTATCCAGGTATGAAACTGATGTGGCAAATCAGGCACCCATTATCTGGACTGCCTGATTTCAATAAAAATTAAAGTAAATGTGTTACTCTAACAAATGCCCTATCCACAACATCAGTTTTACACCCAGATGGCAAGTTAAAAATCTAACATATAGAGATCCATGGTAGGTCTATTGCTGTTCATCATCTATATCAATGATTTGACGGAAGGCACTGGGGGCACATTTACTGATGACCACAGATATGTAGAGGAAATAGAACCTCAGATAAGATTAGTAAATAGGAGGCAGATCTTAAAGTTGAGAGCAAGGGTCCAGGTGTGACACATCTCCTACTGGATGTTACAATTTCTCCAAAACATTCAATAAAGTGCCGCATATATCAATAAACACAGTGTAATGCATTTAGCGTCAGGCTAATTTCAGTTAGGGCTATACCCTGCAGAGTTACAAGCTGTCCTCGCCATTTTAAAAACATTTTTAAAAGCGCCCCCCTTTGTAAGAAGGCCCTGTGGACATCTACACATGGATACCCAGCACCCACCAGTAAATCTGGGAATTTCTAGCTGAACTTTCCGGCCTCTTTGGCCACACTTTCTGGTCTATCCTAAAGGCAGTAGACGGTGTTGTGAGCACCTCAGGTGTGTCCTTAGCCCACTGAAGACATTTAGTGAGACCCTCCCTTATCTTTCTTTGCTACACAAATGTGACAGCATTGCTAAAGTGTGTAAACTTTATGTACCTTGATACTGACTAGTAGTAGGCAGCTCAAACATGGGATTGAACACAGTTCAGCACAGTCCATACCCATGCTCTACCATCATCAGCTCGAGCCACTGCATCCTAAGCTATTTTTTTTGCCCTCCCCCTAACCCTGAGGGCCTGAGGTCAGTTGTAACATCTACTATCCCAGACCAGCTAGCTGAGTAAATTAGGAATCAAACCTAGGTGCAGTTCCCAAATGAGAAATTAGGGTGGGACTTTCCAGTCCCGCCAGTGGCTGCTCTCCAAATTTTTCTGCCCCGCCCGCAATGATGCCCATCACTGGCAGGACTGAAAAACCAAAGCCTGTAGTTGACATAGGGCCTACTTCCATAAAAAAGGTTTGCAGCGGAAAAGCTTGGTTTTGACTTAAATACAAAAGTCATGTTTAATCTTTTAATTTTAGTAGAACAACAGGTGATAATTCTTGTTTTTTTCTGGTTTTCCTTTAGCAATACCATCTAATTAATAAAATAGAATCGTCCGAACAGTACACTGTGTTAATACCAGAAGATGCAACACTTGAAGAGTACTGCAGAGCGAAGAATATTGAACAGCTGGTATGATTCCATTTTCACCATGACTCAGTGAGGTGAATTTTCCCCCATGAAGGTTGTATCGCTTGGCCGGCAGAATGTGCTGGCAGGCAGCCTGGTAGCCACAACTCAAGGCCTGGTTCATTTTGAGGCCAGGCCTCACTATCCTTGGGTCTTGTAGTCTGTGAATGGAGATTGAGCACCCTGGGGCATCGGGCCATCTCAAGACCACTGTGTAATTGGGTTTCCTAGTCGGCCTCTGGGCAGCAAAGAGGTAGGTGAGAAGGGGACCCCTGACCTACAAGCAGGGGTGGTGGGGAGGGGAAGCCAGACCATCATGGCCCTAGCTAGCTTTCTGGAGCCTTCTGACGCCAGGAAAATGAAGAGGAACTTACCTTGGGGATCATCTTCATGTTACATGAGACTAGTACCTGACTCAGCTATCCAGCAATTGGTCCAGGAGAACATTACTATGGCCACAGCGAAACTTGGAAGCCTGGGTTTAGCCGCATGATGTGGGGATTTAACTGTACAGCACATGTTTTTCACCATTGATCTATTGTTCTTGTGTTCAAGATGTTGTTAATGATTATTGTTGAGTCTTCTAGGTTTAACATCAACTTTATTCAAACCATAACAAAGAATAACTACATCTCGAATGAGACTTTACCCTTGCCCCAAGGCTGCAAGAGAGAACCTGATCATAATAGTCGTGTGATCCTACATCACTTCCCCAAGATGATGTATACTGTCGCATTTACATATTCACATTAACCCTTTCCACTATAATTAACAAGTTCCCTGCCCAGACATTAGCCTGATTGATAGGCCTGTCTTCCGTTCAGTCGGGGAGGACTCCATAGGAGGCCACAGTTTTGGGTATGTCCAATCACTAACAACGGAACTGTCCCATCTGCAACCTTGGGGTTGGTCCAATCACAGAAAGATGGTGGTCCAATCTCAGGGGGTACGTATATTGGGGCAATTCCATGGGGCGGGCGAGTTTATTTGGGATAGGTTGGCATCTGATGATGGAAAGGGGGGAGTTTGCAGGATCAGAAGGAAGCAATCCTGCTTTTCTTAGCCCACAAGAAGTGTTTCGCATGTCAGTCCTTGCCGCTCTGAGCTGTCAGTTTTCCTAAGGCCAAGGAAAACCAGCTGGCCACATTTAAACCTGTGAAGCAGCTTAAATCTAAGGCTTCCAGCCTCAGTAACACATTTAAATGACTATCACCCTCCTGGGTACCATTCCCCCTAATTTTTTTTTATTGCTGTGAGCCTGTTAAATTTTCTTGCGAGGCTGAGCATGCCCAGTAACTTAAAGGGGCCAACTTGTGTTTGCCCTGCATAGGAAATTCCAGAGATAAAAACAAAAAACTGCGGATGCTGGAAATCCAAAACAAAAACAGAATTACCTGGAAAAACTCAGCAGGTCTGGCAGTATGGGTGGAGAAGAAAAGAATTGACGTTTCGAGTCCTCATGACCCTTCCCCAGAACATGCTCCTGGGAACAGATTGACTGCCTGCTCCTTGTCCCAACTGAGTAAAACCCGGGACTCTTTTTTGCTGATCTAATGGCCCACCCACACCCAAATCCCATCTGCTCACCCACCTTAAAATTCCCCCCAAAAATGTCAACTATACCTGTCACTGAACTGTTGCAACTGAGGAGATCTGCACATATATGCACACAATTCCACTCAGCAGTTAGATCACTTTTAATCTCATGGGAATTTAAAATAGGATAGACTAGAAATAACTGCTTATAAATATATGAGCATCTGTCTAAATTATTACATACGAACATACAAATTAGGAGCAAGAGTAGGCCGCTTGGCCCTTCAAGCCTGCTCTGGCATTCAATAAGATCATGCCTGATCTGATTGTAATCTCAACTCCACATTCCTGCCTACCCCCAATAACCTTTCATCCCCTGGCTATCTACCTCTGCCTTAAAAATATTCAAAGGCCTGAACTTTCCTGTCGGTGATTTGGGGGCGGGGCCCGCTCGCTGACAGGAAACTGACGCGGATGACGTCGGGAGGAAACCCCAGCGTCATCCCAGCCATTTAAATATTGAGGAAGGCAGGTGAACAGCGAAATCAGCTGTCTGCCCGCCGACCTGTCAATGGCCTATTAAGCCCATTGACAGGATAATTAAGGTAGTTAAATGCCCTGCCCGACCAACCTTAAGGTTTTGCCCTTGGTTGGTGGGCAAGCAGGCCAGGAGCCCCAGCGGGCTTCTGATAATAAATGAAACCTCATCCACTGGAGGGATGAGGTTTCATGTCCGTTTTTAAAAACTTTAATAAAGTTTATGTGCTTCTTATTAACATGTCCCAGCTCTTGTGACATTGTCACGTGAGGGGGACATGTTAATAATTTTTATATTTTTCTATTTTTAAAGGTTTTTGGAATGTCAGTAATCTGCCTGAGACAGCACTTAGTCTCAGGGAGCAGTGCACTCTTTCGCGCGCATGCGTGAAAGAGCGCACTTTGCCGGTTGGGGAATCCCTCCCACCCTGCACAGGAAGCGCATAGCGCCTCCTGTCGGGCAGGCAGCTGCACGGGCCTTAATTGGCCCCACCCACTCAAAATGGTGGTGGGCCCCGTTTTGGCAGCGGGGTTCGGCTGCCCACCCGCCGCCGAGCCATTGGGGCCCACCTGCCAACAAAGGGCAAAATTCTGCCCAAAGACTCTGCTTCCACTGCCTTCTGAAGAAGAGAGTACCAAAGAATCTCAATCCCCTGAGAGAAAAAAATTCTCTTCATTTCTGTCCTATATGGACGACTCCTTACTTTTTAAACAGCGGCCCCTAGTACTAAATTCTCCCACAAGAGGAAATATTCTCTCCAATCCACTCTGTCAAGACCTTTCGGCATTTTAAAGATTTCAATCAAGTCGCCTCTTATTCTTCTAAACTCCAGTAGATACAAGCCTAACCTGTCCGACCTTTATTGTCCAGGTGACATGTACATGTAGAGGATTGGCATAAGTCACATGGCCGATGGTGACGATTCCAAAATACATCAGCTGGAACTCTGCTTTTCAGCTGTGATTTAAGGTAGCTGACAGTGTACATTTATTCGTTAGGTGAGGACACCTGGCTGTGCAGCATGAGTTGTTTTTCTTTCTTTTACAGGATTACAATTCTGTGAAGTATCACATTATTCTTGGGGAGAAGCTCCTATATGACAAAATCAAGGATGGAATTCATAGAGGAACTATGCTGGGATCATCCTATCAAGTAATATTCTACGCTAAGAAAGATCAGGTATGGAACATGTTTTGTATAAGCAAGACAGCTATACTCTTTTTTTCCCCTTATTACATCAGTTGCAGGCATTCAGGATGATGTAAGATTCACATCTACAATGTGGAATCATAGAATGATACAATGCAGGAGGAGGCTATTCAGCTCATCAAGTCTTTTTCATCTCTTTTGGTAGAGCTATCCAGTTAGTCCCATTCCCCTGATTTTTTTTCCTATAGCCCTGCAAATTTTTTCTGTTACATCTAATTCCCATTTGAAAGTTACTATCGAATCTGCTTCCATTACCCTTTCTGGCAGTGCACTGCAGATTGTAACAACTCGTTGTGTAAAGAAATGTCTCCTCATCCCACTAATTATCTAACTTCCAATTATCTTAAATCTGTGCCCCCTGTTACCAACTCTCCTACTAATGGAATCAGTTTCTCTCTATCTACTCAGTCAAAACCATTCACAATTTTGAGGACCTCCAGTAAATCTATAAGAAAAATAAATGTATTTGCTCTGGTAAACATGCCTTATCTCTGTACACCAAAATATTTAATGGATTCCTTGGAAAGGTGCTGTAGTTTTCATGCTCTTATCTTCCAGCTCTGAAGCTTTCAAAAATCTGTGTCAACAGATTGGAGGTAACTCTTTCGAGTACAAACACGTTTCCATTTGTTCCTATTCAGATGAAGTTACATTGTTTCATAGTTGACCGTTGTGAGATTTGAACTCTCAATCTTGGGGTCCCAGTACCATAACCACTTGTCTATTTAGGCCAAGCTCAGATTGGAGGTAACTTGCACAATATGTAACTGTTAAACAATCAGGTGAGAAGGGCTAAAATGGCTGCCTGCTTTTCCCACTCATTGACCACAACAGATGCTCTTTTTAAAAAGAATGCTTGCCAATTCAGTGAGTGTTTAACTGTTTAAGTGCTGTGACTATAAAAGACACTCACGGACAGATTTCCTTGTAAGTTTTTAAAAAGAAAATAGTATTCATTAGACTTAACACCCAATCTAAATAAAAGTAATAAATACAGTCCGACTATCACACCCACAGGCATTCAATGGCCAGAATTGTCCCTGAGTTACAGTAAGTATGGTGGGGGACATGAAAAATAATGTTTTCTCGCTGGCCGCAATGGTGGGTTTTTGCACTGCATCGTCTGCTTCACTGCACGTTCCACCTCATTAATAATGCATGCCCGCCACGCCATGACCTCAGCGCTTCCTTGCTCCAGGCACCATTTTTAAAGTGCACCAGAGCGCAGCCTGCTTCATGTCTACAGGCCAGGACTGCTCCAGGCGTCAGATGGCCCCGAAAACAAAGAAGACGGCAGCCCCCAAATTTAGTGACACCTCTCTGAGGCACCTGATGGATGCAGTGGAAGCCCACCGCAAACCCCTCTACCTCCGCTGTGGATGAAGACCACCATCAAGCTCACCAATCCAGCATGGGAGACAGTGGCGGCCGGTGGTGAGCGTCAACGCCTTCCAAAACAGGACAGTCATCCAGTGCCAAAAGAGGATGAATGATCTCTTCCGTTCCGTCATTCTTCTCATCACTCTTACCTCACACTCACAAACCCATCGCACATCCACAAGGTTCGCACTCACTGCCAGCTCAAGGGACATCATGACTCACTCATAAATACCCTCATAACCCATGCCCAACATGCCCTCATGCTGTCCATGGCACCACTTACACTCCACACACGTCAAGCATCCTTCTCATCTGGCCTGGCAGGCATCTTGCTTACACTTTCTCCATCTGTCTCGATGCAGGATAAGCTAGCCCACAACAAGAGGGGGCATCCCAGACTAGGGGAGGCATGCCCAAGCTATAGGTCCTCACAGCCTTTGAAAATAGAGCCATCCAGTTGGCTGGAGAGGACAGGGATCACTCGTGCACAAACAGTGAGCGGCAGCGTTCAACCAAGTGAGGATTCTGCGCTGCAGCATTCAACAGACAACCATACTGTGAGTGATGTCTCCTGTTTCACAGTCTCCTGCATTGTACTAATTATCTCTCTTTTCTCTCACAGGCACATTCAGGAACCAGTGAGGGCAGCTACAAATCAGGTCATCAACTCCAGCCCCAAGGATACCTCAGAATCCGCAAACGTACCAATGGAAGACCAGCCACAGCCTCATCCATACCCTCCACCAGTGCAGAGACACACACCTCTGTGGGACTTAGTTCTAGATTAGCCTTGGGATCACAGTCTGGTGTTCACACTGCACTGTCTGATCCACAGCAGGCAGAGGCAGGGAAGTCCAAGGGTGTCACCACTCAGAAGACAGCTGGAGACCAGGAATCTGCTGAGTCCGAATTAGATGACGAACCTCTGGACTCAGCTCTACCTCAGTTGCTGGAGCTGCAAAGACAACATCAAGAACATCAGGAAGGGCTGGATGCTGCACTCCTCAGGTTGCAAGGCACAATGGAGGAGTCCGTCCGCCTTCCATCTAAGGTGATAGCACTGGCATGCCATCACAATGAGGTCAACACTGACAGGATGGCAGCTGCCATGGAGACCTTGGTCCAGGACATTGGACCTGCTCTGCTGCAGGAGCTGCACTCCATCACTGAGGCATTTTCTGGCATTCATCAGTGTCAGTGCAAGGGGCGGCGGGGAGGTCAGTGCATCTCAAACTGATTCCAACTACCCCTTCCTCTCACGGAGTCAGCCAGGGGGCCTCATGCATCCTTAGGGAGGAAGGTCAGCAGGTGCACACCACGGGCCATCCACCAGGTTATTCTGGGAGTGTCTGGCCCACCCAATTCCCCTCTACCTGTGACCCTGGCAGCTCCAGCTCCGCAGGCCAAGGAGGGTGCCACTGCCACATTGCAGTATCCCGAAATCAGGCTGAGGCCATTCCAAGAATGTATCTTTGTCTATGGCTCCTTGTTATGATGAGCAATGTTCATGTCATTCAGATGTGAAACCTTGGTTCCTGCATAAGATGAAGGCAAATGTCTCAATCCAGGGCCTCTTCCCTGTGCGGTGTGAAACCTCAGAACAAAGTGATTGTCCGGCTTCACGGTCACTCAACACATCTGTGATGCCTGCACCTCGATGTGGCTTGTCATTGCTGCCAGTAGCTTGTGGGCAGGCATCAGAGAGCTTTGTGATTTTTTCCGTGTGCTGTCAGCCCCTTTGAGCTGGGGCTAGCCCACCATCTCTTCAGCATCTGTGTCCGGTGATGGTGTACTCCCTAAGGGGACAGATGATGAAGGCTGTCAAAGGATCAGGTGCTGTTAAAGTATCATCACTGTGTCTCCATGATATGACCCTGTTCACAGAGTACAAGCGAGATGCCCTCAGCCAGTCAGGATTCAGACCTTCAAAGATGCAATGCACTCCATGGAGTGTCCTCACTGCATGTCATCATCGTCCTCCTGGAATCTTGTGACTATTAGGGCCTCTGCTACTTCTCACACATCTGCAGAAATAACAAGCGCCATCCAAGATCCTGGGCCTAGTGAGGCGTCTACGAGCAACAGCTCACTGTAAATCTTCAGCCCTTGGCCCTGCCACCCTTTCATCTTGAGAGTGGTGTTCGTCCCTTTGCCAAGCCAGGCGCCTCCATCAGAATTTTCACCTTCTTTGCTCCCTATAAGCCATGAGGCATACAGCTAGATCACCAGTCTCCATGATCCTGATGTTCTCCTCCTCCAATTTCAAAGAGAGTGACACGGGGTTAGCATATGTCTCCTAAGGACCTCTCTTGGCTAAGTCTCCAGCTTTGGCTGCAACTCAAGGCCCCTTCACACATGTCAGAGAGTGCTGGTGGCCATTTGAATCACCAGTGTTTAGTGGACTTCATGGCTGTCCAAAACCCCATCCACCACCTCCCCACTTCACTTGATCAATTGGTGGCACCTTTGGTCACTCGACTGCATGCTGTGCTCTCAGCTCAGGCAATATCCTAACCTACACTACAAGGCTAGTTTGAACCATAAGGATTACTGGTCCAAACCTGAATAAATACATTGCAAGGGGCTGTGAGCGCCTCCACCAGTGACTGTTCCATGCCTACCTTTCACAAGGGGATACTACAGCTTGCCCAGCCATCCAGTTGTTCTGCCGGCCCTCTAAAACACATTAATTTGCAGTCTGCACCCAAGGTTAAAATGTTCTGGAGCATTTGGTGGCACATTCATGCTTTTGTGTTACTTGAATGGGCAGAAATGCTTCAGAGGCCCAAATCCTATTTTCCTCAGCCTGGCATCCCCCGACCACCACCGTGCCGCCGCCACCTCACCACCCCCCCTCCCCCCACCGACTGGAGCCATTGCCCCAGCACCACAAGAAACCACACGGAACCACACGGAAAGCCAACTGGGAAAAAGGGACTTGCCTGTGCCACCCCGAATGTGCGGCGCCTCTTGTTTGATGTCCTATGGGCGATCCTCACCAGCACCGTGCAAAATTGTATGAACTCACCTCCAAGTTCTCCTGGAAGTTCAGCTCACCAGGTGCACGCCTTTTAAAGGCAGTCTAAATCACGCCATTCTGAAGTCATGCCAATGGGAATTAAATTTGTCATGGGGGGATGTTTCCAGTGTGTGCGCACAATAATGAGATGTAAATGCATTAAAATTAAGTTCCCGACATTGAATGGCGGGAAACACTGCCCGCCACTGACGGGAGGATGGGACAACCATGTCCTGGATTTATGTTGCCAGGAAATGCAACTAGGGTCACATTGCGATTTATTTTGCTTAAGCCACCAAACACACCTGCCACAAACGGGAGTGGAACATCCGAGCTAAGAGTTCACATGCATGTAGACACATACAACCACAAGTAAGTTAAAATGTGGGAGGATAGATTAAGGAGTTTTTTAAAGTTTAATATTTATATCCTTTCATCTAGAGACAGCAGCTGTTGGGTTGAATCTTAAAACATTGCCAGCAGTGAGTAGATGGTCAAAATAGCAGGCAGGGATTGAGCTCACAGGCTGGATGAAGAGGGAGTGATAATACTCACTCAGGGTCCTGCTTCTTGCGTTCTGTAGCCTGGAGAAAATTAATTTCTTAAAAACACAAAGAAGCGTTACTTGGTTCATCACCAACTGACCAATTACCCAAACATGGCCATAGCAAGTTCAATTCCAGGCCCATGGTTTATACATGATTCGATTATGGCTGGATGAGTTCCTTCCTCTGCCAGGGTCCATTGTCCAAAGTGATTGAGTCTAATGGCTTGTTGCCCACCCAGTTGAAGACACAGGAGCTGTCTAGATGTTTTGTGAATGAGTCAGGAGATGAACTCTTTCACATTCCTCTAGAGTGGTTGTCTTTGATGGGTTCTTCTAGACAACCTGACTCCATTTCTAATGGCTTTGTAATTTGTAGGTACAGTTATGCAAATGTCTAGCCATCTTAGAAGCTGCTGTTTTAAGTCACTGGAATGCTGTTGATCAATCTTTTAAAACTCAACCAATAGTTTCAGCCCAATAAATAAATAAAAGTTATTTTCGATAATGGTTCTCAAGATTCTCAGATTCTCAAAGGAAAAAATTGGCAGGGCTATTGGGGATAAACAGGCGAATGGAACTAATTGGTAATTCTTTCAGAGTGCCTATACAGGCACAGTGGGTTGAATGGCTTCCTTCTATGCTACATAATTCTATGATTCAACACCAAACCACACCACAGCACCCTGTCTCATCATCACAACTTGAGCTGCTACCAGACCCTTGTCTCCAGTTGGTTATCAACAAGTGGCTGTTGAAGGCCCCAAAAGCAAACAGATCTCCACAAATTATTAAAGCACAGAGCTAAGCCTGTGACATATCAAGGAAGGCAAAAAACTGAATCCTAAGCAGGTTCTCAGCATGTCAATTGCTTCCAGCTGTACATCACACTGAAGTAGGATTATAACAGGATGCTAGTTTTATGTTCCAGAAGAAGTAAGCACATTGGCAATTTACACTAACTGTTAAATATACACAAATCCTTGTCATTATTGTAATAAACACACATCAATTCAAAGTTTAAATGTAATTATTTATTTTAAATGTAAATAGTTTCCACATAAATAAGCATTGCTGGTTCATAAAATACAAAGAACACTCAATTAAATATCTGGGCAGATTTTATAGGCCCCCACAAACGGGTTTGCAGGTGTGGGCTTGGGCCCATAAAATTCCATGGATAGCCTTCCCTCCAAGCTCCCACTCACTCCAACCTATCTACAATTTTACAGTGGGACTGGCAAGGATTAGGCTGACCCATTTGCTCTTGTCCCAATTGAGGCCCTTAAGTGAGCAATTAATGACTGCTTAAGGGCCATTTCCTGCTGGCCTTAATTTTGAGGCTAGCTGGAGGAGTTCATGAGCAGGGGGGAAGCCCTGAAAGTCATCCTGTTGGGTCTCAGGTTGGGGGGAGGGGCCTCCTTCATTATCAGGCAGCCTCACAAAGTCAGCCACCTGAGGGTGGTCCATCTCACCCCAACCTCTCCATCAAGACCCCCAAACCCCTCTCGCTACCTCCACAGGCTTCACCTCCACACCCTGCTGTGAGACCAGCCATACTTACCTGGTTCTGGACTCTGGGACTTTGAATCTGGAGACTGCTTGTAGTCCCAATTCCAACCGCTGCTGCTAAAGGTGCTGCTGGGACTAAAGAGCTGCCAGCCAATCAAATTGGTGGGCAGCTCTCTGTGGAACTTCCTACAGATTGAGGGGTCTAAGTCCCGTCTAAGTCAATTAACACTTGTAGGCTGCAGGCAGTCAGGGTGGGGAAAACCTGCCATTTGAAAAATCTTGTCCATAAAGTCTAGCCCAAAGGAAGGAACTACTATGTTAGAGCTTGCAAAGGATTCCTTGTATGCTTGCCAAGTTTCCCCTTGCTCCTCATTGTCATCTTCTGTCTCTTATTTCTTCTCCTGTCATTTTCATGTTGCTGCTCAATTTTAACCAATAGATGAAAGTCTCTTTGGATGATCATGATGTGCAGTATTCTTTTGCCAGCTTTTTCAGGCACTTTGTAGTGCAAACCCTGGTGAAGTACAATCATTGGAATTATGATTTGAGCACACCAAATGTCTGCTCACTATGTTCCTATTTTTCAAATGTGTACTGTTACATAGGGTAGAATCTTACAGTCCCTCCAGCAGTGGGCAGGGAGCTTAATTTGGCACAAGGCCAAAAATCCAATTCCCACTGATGGAATGAACTTTAGCAATTATGTTCTTGGGATTTTAAAGGCGGGTGAAAGGCAGGTCGAGCTTCCCGACAAACAATGATGGGAAGCCCTTTTGCTAGCATGTCATGCATGCTCATTAAAAGGCCAGCTTGCCAGAATTAAATTCCCACTCCAAATTAAGTTTCCTGCCGGTGAGAAATTAGAACGTTCACTTTTATGACTGCACTTAAGGGGCGTGCACCTGGCGAGGTAGAATTCTTCCAACTGCATTGTCCACTTTGGAGAGTGTCTGTAAATGCCAGCCTATGCCTGAGACCGGGTGGTGGCAGTGCAAGTTACTTGGAGGATGACCAAGGAAGGGAGAAAGGATTTGTGGACAAGGGTGGAACAGTGGCTGGGCAAATGTGGAAGGGGTAGTGCATGCTATCTGCATGCCCTTTAAATGTGGCACCCCATGAGGTAATGGCAGAGGTGGCAACTTCCTGACTGCTCCCCTGTAGGAATTGGCGAGCTCCTTGCAAATGCACATTTAAAGAGCTGAACAGCATAAAATCGCATGTGGTCAGCCGTCCTGCCCCCCCGTTGAAATCACTCCCATTTCCATGCCTGCCATCAAACTTAGATTCCAGAACAGAAGATTCCAGCCATAGTCTTTGCTGGGAGCATGGGAATTGCACAGTGGCAGCAAGTGAGTGAGTAACTAACACTTTGAGGAGCCCACTGCCTAACTTGCCAAAAGGTGTGAGTATTCATAATTTTCTTAAAATATGGGCATAGCAGCCAGTCCCTCAAAACTCTGTATTTATATGCATAATTACTTGACAGTGATTGGAGATCATTCTACCTTTCATTGAATGGTATCCTTTTCTGTTGATGAATGCTATGGGATATTGAAAAGTTTCTGTGTAAATGATGGCCTGTACCCTGAGCATGTCACTTCTTTTGAAAAGCTCCATTGATCTTTTCTGATGCTGGCGTCTGCTGGTAACCATTTTAGTGCATGTCAAAGCAGGGGTATTTGTGACCTGGATAATGCAATGATTTTCTGCACACTACTTGAGCACTATTATCTGGAAAGAACCTGTGCTTAAAACAAGTTAAAAGCCTTTATCATTTTTACCATTGCTTGCAGAAAAGTATTGATGTAGTTCTTTGATGCATGTTTAGTTCAGCAGATGTCACAATTCATGTCTGTCTTCCTTGGTGAGACATACCCTCTTCCTACCACTCCTTGGTGAGGCTGAAGCAGATCATTTCGTAGTGCCAATTATGCTGCCTGGAGCAATAATAAATCCTTATAATTGTCCTCATCTGCATCTGTGGACTTCTCTGGCCCACTTTTGTTAATGATACTCCTCCTCCAACATGTACAGCAAAGGAAGACTTGGTGATACAACCATCCTACTTTGTGAACTAAACCCATTGATTGCTGTTTACAATCCATGTGCTTGGTTGCTGTTGGAGCTTTGTCAATTTTCTCCTCTGCCTGGACACAATGTTTAGAGCTGGTGTCATTAATACGGTATGGACAAGAACACAAACATATAAATACTTGTGAGTTGATCTGCAATTGGCACTATCAGGCTCTTAGCAAGCCAAAGAAATTTGCTTTGGTTTTGTTCCTGTAGGAATTTTGGGAAATGGATTAAAATGCGCTAATAGTCCACTAATGCTAAAATGGGTTCATAGTAATTCATGCTGAGTGCATATATTAGCTTTAAAACAAAGTAATTTCATCCTCCTTACAATTTAATGCTTCCTTTAGCCCAGTTACTGTCCAGCTGCTATGAATGTAAGCTCTGACAGAGTTTAGTTCTTAACGCTATAATGCATATCTGGATGAGTCTGCATGCATTGGGCATTTCACCTCCTGTAACGGGAAGTCTGTTGTCATTGGGTCTGAGATTACATTAAAGCATGTTAGCCCTTTATCCTTTCCTGTTGAGGCCATTTACATGCATTTTTGAGCCCCTTACATGTGAATTTTTTGTTTAGTTCACAGCTGTTGAACCCCAAAGGAGAACACAGCTGTTCTTTTACATGAAGGAGGTTGGTTTTATCCTTGCAGCTGCTTTCTCAGGAGGCTGTATGTGGTCGACTTGAAGTGCTCAATTAGTTCCCTTAAGTGTGTACAGATGACTATTTAAAAATAACATTTTATAACAGTTAGTTGTGTTACTGGTGCTCTGGAGTTTTTTTTATCTGTTGAAGTGTTACAAATGTTTAAAGCTGACGATGTTTCAAATTCTTTTATTCATTCCTGGGGATGTGTACATCACTAGCAAGTTCGGTATTTAATCTCCATCCTTAGAAAACATGGTGCTAGGTCTTCTTCTAGAACCATTGCAATTTTCTTTGTAACAGTTTGATTCAAGAGAGTGGGTTGCTAAGCCATTTCAGAAAGTCATTGAGAATCAACCATGTTGGTGTGCAAATTTTTAAACAAAAGAAAATTAATTCACCTAGATGTAGGCATCACTGGTAAGGCCTGCATTTATTGCCCAATCTTAATTGACCTGGTAAAAGTGGTAGGGATCCAACACCGAGAAGGATAAGACCTGTAGGCGCATGGAAATACCACCACCTTCCAGGTCCCTTCAAAGCCACATACTATCCTGACTTGGAAATATATCACCGTTCCTTCTTCGTCGCTGGGTTAAAATCCTGGAACTCCCTCCCTTACAGCACTGTGGGAGCGCCATCACCATAGGTGGCAGAGATTGTCATCACTTGGTTCTATTTATAGTATGCAACTTCTATGCACGTGAAATTCTTGTGGCACAGTGGATAGCTTCCCTGCCTCTGAGCTAGAAGCTCTGGGTTCAAGTACCCTAGGATTTGATGGTCAAGGAAAGTGTATTCATAATGTGGCCAAACAGGTTGATTATCAACTTACACATCCTTCCAGTACATGCCAATGTCCGGTGGTAAGAATGGGAGAGATTCCTGGTCAGCCATGTGATGGAAAGAAACTTAGAGCCTCTTTCCATAACTCCAGATGACAACATGCATGGCACAGCAACCCAGACTCCCTGCCACCACATACTGCCACCACTTCTGTTCATTTAGCATACAGGGATGTTTTTGAACTCATTTGTTGTAACTTCGCTAGGTTGGCACCTCATTTTCAGGTGAGCCTCATGCTGTCTCAGCATCCTCTTCTACACTTCTTATTGAACTTGGGCAGGTCACCTAGCTTGATGGTAATGGTAGAGTGAGGGATATACTGGCTCATGAGGTTACAGATTGTGATGGAATATCATTTGTCTGCTGCTCAAGGCCCATATTGCCCCTTGGATACCCAACATTGAGCTGCTGGATCTGTTTTGAACCTTTCCCATTTAGCACATAGCAAGTAGTGCCACATAACACGATTGATGGTGTCGGCAATGTGAAGACAGGATTTTGACTCTACAAGGATGTTCTTTCTCTCTCTCAGTCTTAAGCCTGATATAGGTGTAGAGCAACAACTATGGCCAGAATATTGCGCTCATTGGGCAGGCATGTGCCCATCCTGAATGAACATAAAATGACACGTGATGATGTCGGGCAGGCGTCCCAACGTCATCGCGCACTCGCACAATATTTCAATCGGCTGGCGCGCGTGGGAGTCAGCAGCATGCCTACCAACAATTAACAGACCTATTAAGGCCATTAAAGATCTAATTGAATTAAATTTTTCGCTGCCTGTCCAACCTTATGGTTGGCGGGCAGGCGAAAAGGCCAAGCGGCCTTTGGATTTTTTAGGAAACCTCATCATACATAGGATAGGTTCCCAATAGCAATTAAAAGTTAAATAAAAGTGTTAACATTTTATTCATAACATGTCCCTGCTCATGTGACAGAGACACATGAGGAGACATGTTTTATTAACATTTTAAAATTCTTTATTTTTAGTTTTTAAAAATCTCCATCTCCCAGAGGCAGCTCTGCGCCTCAGGGAGCTTTCCCTGTACGCACACGCATGCATACATGAACTTGGGCGCTTGCCCTCCTTCCCCCTCACACAGGCAGCGCTAAGCGCTGCAGCACGCATTTCACGCTGGGTGGGCCTTAATTGGTCTGCCAGCGTGAAATCGCGGTCGGGCCCCGATCGCGGGCGGCAGACAGCTTCCCGGCCCCCCCTGCCAAGCCTGCCCGATGAGGGCAAAATTCTGGCCTATACTTTTACATTCAGGTGGTTAAGCTAGATAATTGCACCAGGAGTAGCAGAGTTCATCGCTATGATGCCTCCCTTATATTTGTGAACCAGCCATTGAATTGTCATATGTTCTGTGGTCTGTTCTGGGTGATCACAGTAGCACACTGGAGAGATTTTTCTGTTTGTACATCAAGTATTCACATTTGCCATGCTTTTTGGGGGTACAGTTTATAGTTGCCCATGAGCTCATGGAAGATTGAAGTCAGGAATCATTTGCATTAGGTTTTTCACAAGGTGTTTGCGACTTCTTAAGGATATCAAGTATCATATTAAAGATATCAGTAAGATTGAGAGAGTGCAGAGAAGATTTACTAGGATGTTGCCAGGTCTTAAGGAGTTGAGTTACAGGGAAAGATTAAACAGGTTAGGACTTTATTCCTTGGAACGTAGAAGAATGAGGGGAGATATGATAGACGTTTACAAAATTATGAGGGGTATAGACAGAGTAAATGCGAGTAGGCTCTTTCCACTTAGATTAGGAGAAATAAACATGAGAGGACATGGCTTTAGCGTGAAAGGGGAAAGGTTGAGGGGGAACATTAGGGGGAACTTCTTCACTCAGAGATTGGTGAGAGTGTGGAACGAGCTACCATCTGATGTGGTAAATGCGGGCTCACTCTTAATTTTTAAGAATAAATTAGATAGATACATGGATGGGAGAGGTCTGGAGGGTTATGGACTCGGTGCAGGTCAATGGGACTAGCGGAATAATAATTCGGCACAGTCTAGAAGCGCCGAATGGCCTGTTTTCTGAGCTGTAGTGTTCTATGCTTCTATGGTTCTATGGTTCTTATGAGCCCAATTCAGCTTCCAAGCTTAACCAAGGTTGAAGTTGCATTGTTGAAGGTGCAAAAGGGCTTGAATGACTTCAAGCAATGTTGAGGGATGTTTTTGAGGTTCTACTGGAAGGGAAGACATTTGTTTCCCTCGATTTGTTGAACTTCCTGGGGTGTTGCAGCATCATAGCGAATGAATGGGAGAGTGATGTGCAACAGCATGGGCAGCCAGAGTATTGGGATCTACTTGAGGATTCCATGAATGTGCCACATTGCTTTGTTCAGTTGGATGTCAACAAGTTGAGTCTGACTACCTCTAGTCTCACACCTATGTACAGTTCTCAACTATAGAGTACACAAGGAACTTCGCTGATGTCTGAAGTACTGCAGTACTGAGTACTGAAGACTTTCTAGCTTCTGAAGCAGGTTGACCATTGTCTTCGTCTTGGCAGCTACTTTCTTCAGCTGGCCATGAAAGGTTAGCGTATGGACCAGTGTCACACCAGGAAAAGTCAGTGTGTGGTCATGCTCCACAGTATTTGAGGTTCCATTTCACCAACAATTCGAGTCCATAAGGACCGTGTGATGGTCACTTCAATACTGTCATGCACAGATGCATCTGCAATCTGCAATTGATGAGGACAGATAGATTTTTCCCTCACTTTGGTTTTCTCAACACCTGCCAGAAGTCTAGGCTAGCGGTAATGTCCTTCAGAATTCAACCAGTTTGGTAAGTGGTAGTGTTACTGAGCCACTCTTGATGATCGACATTCAAGTCCCCATCCTGTGTAAATTCTGTGCCCTTACTACCCTCAGTACTTTTTCCCAGTAGTTTTCAACATGGGGAACTAATTTATCAGCTGAGGGTGGGCATGAGAATGAGAATGAGGTTACCTTGCCAACATTTGACCTGATCCCATGAGACTTCATCGGGTCTGAAGTCAATGTTAAACTACTCCTCCCTACTATATCGTACATTGCTGCCAAATGTACTATTTAGATCTGTCCTGTCACTGGGATGGTAGTGATAGAGGAGTCTAGGATGTTGGCTGACAGGTACAATTCTGTGAGTAAGGCTGTTGCTTAGCTAGTCTGTGGGTCACCTCTCCCAATTTTGGCAAAAGTCCCAAGATGTTAGTTAGGAAGACTTTGCTGGGTTGATTGGTCTGGGTGTGCCTTTGTCTTGTCTGAATCCTATGACTTGGTCACTGTTGAGTAATCATCTAGTTTTATGATTTTTTTTGCTCTTCCATTCATGGGTTGTGAAAGTTGCTGAAAAGGCCAGCATTTGTTGCCTATCACTAATTGTCCTTGAGAAGGTGATGGTGAACTGACTTCTTGAACTGATGCAAATACACACACATTGCTGTTGCGAAGGGATTTTTTTTGCAGTGGTTTGCTACAACTGAGTGTTTTCAGAGTGCAATTAAGAGTCAACTACATTGCTGTGGGTCTGGAGTCACATATAGATAGACCAGACTGGCTAAGGACGCATGTTTCCTTTCCTAAAGGGCATTAGTAAACCAGCTGGGTTTTTATGATAATCCAAGACCTTAATGATTGGCATTACCAGCTTTTTATTCCAGATTTTCTTTTATTTAGCTGAATTCAAATCTGCAAATTGCCATGATACAATTAGGACACACCTTCTAGTAACATGAGTATTGATGAAAGAAGACATTTTGTCAAAGTTTTTCATCTTTCACTCATGAGGGCAATCGCAAGAATACCAATGTTAGGGAAAGCAATAACTTTATACTGTCTAAGAAGACAGTGCTGATTGGTTGGCAAGTGGACTCTAACTGGTAGAGGTGTTGGCATGGAGAATGCACCAGGTAATAGTGACTGACAGTTAACTGTCAAGCATTGTTTGAAATTTTACACCAGGCAGCTTGACTCTGAATGGTCAAGGCATTGCCCCAGGGATGAACCAGTGAATGATTGTCACATATTTTGTTTAGCTGAAGCAGACACAATGTATGCACATGCCCTTACTGTCTGCAAAGAACAGAGCCCTGTATGTAGCTTCCAGTACACGCAAATGCACCACACTGTGAGCCCCACAATCTTAAATTGGTTGTTGGTGTAATTTTTAGCACACTGAGGATTATTTTACAAATGTTGTCCAATCGTGGAATCACATCTAATGTTGGACAATGTGTTTTGAGTTTTGCAAGCATGGGCTGGTTGGGTACAGTCTGTATCCTGCCCATTGTGAACAGCAGGAGGAACATGCTGTTTGATATGATCCACCGGTCTTTGGGACGTAGAGCCTACATACCTAGCAACACGAGTGGTATTCACCACTAATGGGTTGCTGCCGTCAAGCCAAAAAGACATTCTGCCTATCACACAAATGAGTAATGTGGTATATGAATTTCAGTGCCAGTGATTCCGTGATTGGACAACATTCGCTAAATAATCCTCACTGTGCTAAAGTTACGCCAACAACCAATTAAAGATTGTCAGTTGGGCTCGCAATGTGGCACATTTGCATGTACTGGAAGCTACATATATTAATACACAGGGCCCTGTTCTTTGCAGACAGAAAGAATATGTACACACATTGTGCCTGTTTCAGCTAAACAAAATAATTGATAGCCATTCACTGGTTCATTCCCTGGGACAATGCCTTGACCAATCAGAGTCAAGCTGCCTGGTTTAAAATTTCAAACAATGTTTGACAGTTAACTGTCAGCCACTATTAATTGGTGCATTCTCCATGGCAATTCCTCTACCAATCAGAGTCCACCTTCCAACCAATAAGCATTCTCTTCTCATACAATACAAAGCTCCCCTGAGGCAGACTGATTGTGTTAGCCTGTTCCTGCCCCACGGAACTCATTTCTTGCTATCTTGACTCCATTCTCTCTCCTCTTGTCCAGTCGCTTCCCATCTACATCCACGATTCCTCTGGCGCCCTACGTCATATCAACAATTTCCAGTTCTCTGGCCGCAACTGCCGCCTCTTCACCATGGACGTCCAATCCCTCTACACCTCCATCCCCCACCAGGATGGTCTGAGGGCTCTCCGCTTCTTCCTCGAACAGAAGCCCAAACAATCCCCATCCACCACTAGTCTCCTCCATTTGGCTGAACTTGTTCTCTCACTGAACAATTTCTCCTTAAACTCGTCTCACTTCCTCCAAATAAAAGGTGTCGCTATGGGTACCCGTATGGGCCCCAGTTATGCCTGCCTCTTTCTGGGATATGTGGAACATTCCTTGTTCCAGTCCTACTCAGGCCCCCTCCCACAACTCTTTCTCTGGTACATCGATGACTGCTTTGGTGCCGTTTCATGCTCTCGTCTGGACCTGGAAAAATTTATTAATTTTGCTTCCAATTTCCACCCCTCCATCATTTTCACATGGTCCATCTCTGACACTTCCCTCCCCTTCCTTGACCTCTCTGACTCAATTTCTGGTGATAGACTGTCCACCAATATCCATTACAAGCCTACCGACTCCCACAGCTACCTCGGCTACAGCTCTTCACACCCACTTCCTGTAAGGACTCTATCCCATTCTCTCAGTTTCTTCACCTCCATTGCATCTGTTCTGATGATGCCACTTTCCAAAACAGTTCTTTTGACATGTCTTCCTTCTTCCTTAACCGAGGTTTTCCACCCACAGTGGTTGACAGGGCCCTCAACCGTGTCCAGCCCATCTCCCGCGCATCCGCCCTCACTCCTTCCTCTCCCTCCCAGAACCATGATAGGGTCCCCCTTGTCCTCACTTATCACCCCACCAGCCTCCACATTCAAAGGATCATCTTTCACCATTTCCGCCAACTCCAGCATGATGCCACCACCAAACACATCTTCCCTTCAACCCTGCCACCCCCCACCCCACCCCCACCAACCCACAGTGCATTCCACAGGGATCGTTCCCTCTGGGCCACCCTGGTCCACTCCTCCATCACCCCCTACACCTCAACCCCCTCGCACGGCACCTTCCCATGCAACTACAGAAGGTGTAATACCTGCCCCTTTACATCCCCCCTCCTCACCGTCCAAGGGCCCAAACATTCCTTTCAAGTGAAGCAGCACCTCATTTGCACTTCCCCCAATTTAGTCTACTGCATTCGCTGCTCCCAATGCGGTCTCCTCTACATTGGAGAGACCAAACGCAGACTGGGTGATCGCTTTGCGGAACGCCTTCGGTCTGTCCGCAAGCATGACCCAGACCTCCCTGTCGCTTGCCATTTCAACACACCACCCTGCTCTCAAGGCAACATGTCAATCCTTGGTCTGCTGCAATGTTCCAGTGAAGCTCAGCGTAAACTGGAGGAATAGCACCTCATCTTCCAACTAGGCACTCTACAGCCTTTCAGACTTAACATTAAGTTCAACAACTTCATGAACTCTCTCCTCCATCCCCACCCCCTTTCTGATACCCCTTTTTCCAATAATATATAATTTTTTATATATATTTTTCTTTTCCCACCTATTTTTAAATTTATTTCGATCTATTGATTAATCTCCACCTTTTAGCCCATTTTGATCCCTTCCCCCCACCTCACCCCCTCTAGGGCTATCTGTCACTTGCTTGTCCTGCTAGCTATCCTTAATGTCCCCATTAGCACATTCCTTAGATAATATCAACACCGTCAACACCCCTTTGTCCTTTTGTCTATGACATCTTTGGCAATCTCTTCTTTGCCTCCACCTATCAATGGCCTTCTATCCAGCTCTACCTATCCCACCCCCCTCAACCAGCTTATATTTCACCATATTTCTATATTTCTTTAGTTCTGATGAAGAGTCATACGGACTCGAAACGTTAACTGTGTTCTTCTCCGCAGATGCTGTCAGACCTGCTGAGTTTTTCCAGCTATTTTTGCATTTGTTACTGGAATTCTTGCGATTGTCCTGATGAGTGCAAGATGAAAAGCTTTGACAAATTGTCTTTTTTCAGCAATACTCATTCTGTACTATCAAATGACTATTCCAGTAACACATTATTACACCACCATACCTGCTTACTAAAGGATAAACTCCTCCTAGTCTAGGAAAAGATTTTGATGATTTATGAAAGGGTATAATTGATTTATTATATCAGCCTATTATCTGATACAAAAGATTGGTTTTTTTGCAATTATTATTAAAATGCAAATTATTATTAAGATGCAAATTGCAATTATTTTTTCCAGATTTTAATAAATGACATTCCATTAAATGATTTTCACAATGAAACAAGAAATGGGATCTTGCTAGGAATGACTCAGGTTCTTCAAATGCAGAAGAATAGATGTGACACCAACGACACTGTAACGGTAGAGGTATGTATAAAATACTAATGTATATATAAATAGAACAGTGCTACTCCATGTACCTTTTGGTTTCTGTTGACAAGTTTATCTGGCTGTGAGATGTTGCCTAAGCTGCGATCAGTTGCTACTCTCTGTTCAATTTTTTTATTGCTTTCCAGCAGAAGAGGCTGAAGGAACACCACTACGAGGCTTCTGGCTTTCTTACAGCAACTGAAAGGACCTTGTTAAAACCAAAAAAATTAATGCAACTATTGATAATATATTTTTCTGTCCTTTGTTTGTAAGTGCCCCTTGTACCATTGTTGAAATTATAAACTTACAATATGGAGGATCGCAGGCGTTGGCCCACATCCAATCACTCCATGGTACATTATTTTGGAGATTGGTCTTTGGGGATTTTGTGGTTCTCGAGAAAATGTTAGTAACACTGGGACAGATGTCCAATTCCAGACATGTGCATAAAGGATCAAGCCATCAAATGTCATTATTGATAGAATTCCCTAATCCATCATATATTTAAATATAATGGGCGGAATTGGAATGGTTGGAATTTTGTTCTCCCGACTTAAAGACAGGTCAAAGGCGGGTTGAGCTTCCCAATGAACATATCGGGAATTCCATTTACATGCATTAGCATCTCATGTATGCTCATTAAAAGGCCACCTCAGCAGAATTAAGCTCCCCCTCCAAATTAAGTTCCCTGCCAGTGAGAATTTAGAACATGCAGTTTTACAACTGTATATAAGTGGCATGCACCTGGCAAGCTTCACCTCTTCCATGACTTTGAGGTCAATAGATGCTGCTTTCTCCTTCTTAGGGGGGCCTTGCATAACTTCCCTCATTTTGAGCATCCTCAGCTAATGCTGCACCAAGGCTGGACAAGGAAGTCAGGTGAAGGCTGGAAGAGAGGGGATAAGGCAGAAGGGTGGAGTGAAGGCTGAACAGGGAGGGTAAGGCAGGCAGGGTGGGGAGAGTGCCTGGGGAAAGGGGAGAATATCAGGGGAAGGGGGGACAGAGGAAGCCTAGCAAAGGGGGGTAAAAGTGTCTGGGCAAGGGGGGAGGAAGCATCTTAGAGGGCAGAGTCAGTGGGGTCGGCTGTGGGATCGTCGGGGGGGTGAATTCAGGAGGGAGGGAGTAGTCACCATCAGAGTGGGGAGTAGGATGCAATAAGATGGCAGATCCAGAATGAGAGTCTGGTAGGTGAAGGTCTCATCAGCTAAAGACACAGAGGGGAACAAGACAGGTGGCTCAGATAACGGGAGAGGGTAGGGTCAGGGTGGGCATGGGGACGGTAACAGGTGTTGGCCATGTGGTGAGAAAAGACATGTGGATATGGATCATATTAGGGTATAAATAACAGAGGTTCAAAGATGACAGAGGAGAGGGGAATGGTGATATTGGTGGGCCTATGATGATGGGCGAAGTTGGCGGGTGACATTGGGAGGGTAGAAGGTGGTGGAGTGAGTCTAGCAGGTGACGTGCACCATTTCTGACCTTGACTACACAGTTAATCAGTCAGTGAGACCCCTTGAGGTGGGAGGAGGGTATTTTCAGGAGGGTGGAGCTCAAAATCAGCACTTTGTAGCCGACTAAAGGGACACACCAATAATTATGGGACATATGGGTGTCAAAGATGCTCATTTGTGTTCTCCTCTCTGTGGTTAAGCCTGCTTTGCAGCAAGTTTGTCCCTGATTCATGGATTTCATAACATCCAGATCCCAGCAAGGTGTGGACCTGACATACATTCATTGCCATTTACCATTGGCTGCAGCCAGAGGCAGGGATGAAGGGAGGGAGGGTGGTGGAATGCCTGCAAGGGGCATGGCTGGTTAATGGCCACTGCCAACTCACAACTCCAAACCTCCATCCTCTCTTGGCTGACAAGGGATTACATGGTTAGTTTTTCCATGTTGCCAAGGTAATGGTCTCTATCGAGTTTTGAGGGTTGTGGAGACAAGCAGACAAATGTTATCTTGCGACTTCTTGCACATGGCTCTCATTACCCTGGTCAAAGAGCAATGTTTCCATATTCATCCATGCATGAACAGGAGGAACACCCATTTCTGGTCCTCCAGGATGTCCTTTACCTAGAAGGGGTGGGGTGGGGATACCATGCCTAGATGGAGGGCAAGTGAAGGGCTTAGCATTTGCCTGCTAGCTTTGAGATAGGGGAAACCTGTATAGGACGTGCTCAATTAATGTACCACTTCAATTTGTTCACACATCCACTGAGACATTGATCATGCAGGCTGTAGGCAACCTTGCCTCAGTAATGGCTGTTATCCAGATGAGGAGTAGGAGGGCCCATCGCAAGTTGGCACAGGGCCAGGAGAACCAAGGGCCTGAGCAGGAAGATGCATGGGGCTTCTATAAGGTCAAGATGCAGGCAGACATGGAATATTGCAACGGAGAGCATTGGCCCAACCATGGATGTATTGTCAGCAGTGCTCTATTTAGAAAATGCCAGAGATAGCCTTGTATGTCCCACGATGTTGTTGCTCACGTGTTGTGGATCCAAAAGTGATCAGGCTATTTCGGATCTGGTAATGTATAATGATGCAGGTTTAATAAATGATCTCAGAGTAAAAGATCCATTAGGAAACAGTGACCATAATATAGTGGAATATAGCATTCAGTTTGAGAGTGAGAAACTTAGTTCAGAAACATCTGTGCTAAACTTAAATAAGGGTAATTACAAAGAAATGAGGGCAGAGTTGGCTGAAATGGACTGGGAAAGCAGTTTAGCAGAAAAGACAGTTGATGAACAATGGCAGATGTTTAAGAAAATAATTAATGACTCACAGCAAAGATATCCCAGTGAGGAAAAAGGATTGTAGGAAGTGGGTAAACCAACCATGGTTGACCAAGGAAGTTAAGGATAGTATCAAAGTGAAAGAAAAAACATGAAACCTGGCAAAGATTAATGGTAAGACAGAGGATTGGGAAAATTTCAATAACCAACAGAAGATGACTAAAAAACTAATAAAGAGGGAAAAAATAAAGGTAAACTTGAAGGTGAACTAGCAAGTAATATAAAAATGGACAGTAAGAGCTTCTTCAAATGTATAAAAAGGAAGAGAAAGGCCAAAGTCAATATAGACCCCTTAGAGAATGAGGCTGAGGAAATAATAATGGGGAACCAGGAAATGGCAGAGGAGTTGAATAAATGTTTTGCATCAGCCTTCACCAAAAGTATTACATGGGGCAAAAGTGAGGTGGGGGGGAGAAATAAATACAATAACTATCACTAGAAACTAGGGAAACTAATGGGGCTAAAGGCCAATAAGTCACCAGGACTTGATGGGTTGCATCCTAGGATATTAAAGGAAATAGCTGCAGAGATAGTGGATACACTGGTAGTAATCTTCCAAGAGTCCTTAGATTCTGGAAAAGTCCCAGAGGATTGGAACACTGTCAATGTAACACCCTTATTCAAAAAAGGAGGGAGACAAAAAAACAGGTAACTGTAGACCAGTTAGCTTAACATCTGTCATTAGGAAAATGTTGAAGTCTATTATAAAGGATGAAATAGCAGAGCATTTAGAAATGGATTAGGGGAACCACTAGATGTAATATATTTGGATTTCCAAAAGGCGTTCAATAAGGTACCACACATAAGGCTATTTAATAAGTTAAGAGCCCTTGATGTTGGGAATGGTATATTAGCATGGTTAGAGGACTGGCTAACTAATAGAAGACAGAGAGTTGGGATAAGGGGAGCATTTTCAGGATGGCAACCTGTAACTACTGGAGTGCCATAGGGATCAGTGTGGGACCTCAATTATTTACAATATATATTAATGACTTGGATGAGGGAAATGAATGTACTATCGCCAAGTTTGTGGATGACACAAAAATAGGTGGGAAAGCAAGTGGTGAGGATGATGCAAAGAGCCTGCAGAGGGTTATAAACAGGTTAAGTGAATGGGCAAAAAAGTGGCAAATGGAATATAATGTGAGAAAATGTGAGGTTATGCACTTTGGCAAGAAGCATAGAGGAGTTGGATATTATTTAAATGGAGAAAGACTGCAGAAAGCTGCAGCACAGAGGGGTTTGGGGGTGCTCATGCATGCATCACAAAAAGCTAGCATACTAGTTCTGCAGGTACTAGGTAATACAAATGGAATGTTGGTCTTTATTTCAAAAGGGATGGAGTATAAAAATAGGGAAGTCTTGCTAAAACTATACAAGGCACTAGTTAGACCACACCTAGAATACTGTGAACAGTTTTGATCACCTTATCTAAGGAAAGAAATACTGGCGTTGGAGGCAGTCCAGAGAATGTTCACTCGGTTGATCCTGGGAATGGAGGGATTTTCTTATGAGGAGCAGTTGACTCGCTTGGGCCTGTACTCACTGGAGTTTAGAAGAATGAGAGGTGACTTTATTGAAACATATAAGATTCTTAGGGAACTTCACAGGGTAGATGCTGAGAGGTTGTTTCCCCTTGTTGGAGATCTAGGACCAGAGGGCATAATCTCAGAGTAAGGGGGCACCCACTTAAAACAGAGATTAGGAGGAATTTCTGCTCTCAGAGGGTGCTCAATCTGTGAAATTCTTTACCGCAGAGGGCTGTAGAGGCTGGGTCATTAAATATATTCAAGGCTGAGATAGACAGGTTTTTAATCAGTAAGGGAATCAAGGGTTATGGGGAAAAGACAGGAAAGTGGAATTGAGGATTATCAGATCAGCCATGATCTCATTGAATGGTAGGGCAGACTCGGTGGGCCAAATGGCCTACTTCTGTTCCTACGTCTTATGATCTGCCAGCTTCTCCAGTCAGAGCTGCAGCTGCAAGGACTCTGTAGAAGTTGTGCAGGGCTCCTAGCCTGCAATGAGTGAATGTCTGTCTTGGTGCCCTTTAAATATGGCACTAGGACCTTAAACCACATGAAGTAATGGTGGTGGGGGGGCGACTTTCTGCCCGCCACATCACGGGATTTGCTGAGCTCCTTGCAGATGCATAATTACTATCTGAAAAGTAGAAGATTAATCACCTGCCCCACCGCCCAGCTGGAATCATGCCGCATTTCCCACCCGCCACCGGATTTAGGCCAAGATTTTCCAGCCCTGCTGTGGTGGGACCCGCCGTAGGGGATGTGGTGGGCCAGCCAAAAGTCCATTGTCTTTCGGCGCGATCTGAAGATCATAGTGGTGGGCAGGGCCAGAAAATCCTGGTCTTAGTTTCCAATATTGGAAAATCCCATCCAATATCTTAATTCAGGGGGATCTTTTTCTTATCAAGGGCTACCCACACATAGACAAAATCATCGCAGGCCACACACACTTAAAAACAAACTTAATTAATTAATTTTTTTACAGAGAATACAGAAACGTTCAATTTACCCACTGCTTTAAAACAATGGCTGAGTTTGCTTTTCCTTCATAAGCCTTTTTATGTCTGCTGGCACTGATGATGTTGCTACTCACAACTGGCTGTCCAAATTCATGTCTGTTAATCTGGCACGCAGATTCTTTGCGAGAGAAAGTTTTGAAAAAAAGCTGCTCACAGCAGTATGTAGTTCCAAACAGCGATGCAATGTTCAGCACGTGTTTCCTCAAGTTTGGAAATTCATCGGTGCCTACACGGAGTCTGTACAATTGCAGCAAAGGAAGATTATTGTATTTAGTCTTAAGTTCAATGTTGCTTTCTGTAACTTCATGTTGAAGGTCTTCAGGTATATCAACTGCTTAAATATTGAATGGTGTAACAAAATTGTTTAACTGCAGTTCCTTCTCTAACTCAAATTAGATAACACTAAATCACCCAAAAAAGCCCAGAGTAGGACAGCTGTGTCTCAATCACAGCACTCCTGAAATTCAGCTCAACTTTTTGATTGCTTTCATTTCCCATTCTCTTTCTCTGTCTATCTCCTTTCCCACTCTGTTTCACTCCCAAACCAGCCCAGGGCAGTGACTCAACAACCCAAGGCTCTGACCAACTCCCAGTCTGAGGCTGCACCTGGGCCTGGAGCCTGGGCCTCTCCCTCAGTCTGCAGGTTCTGAGCCACTGTCCTGAGGCATCAGTAGAGCTGGAAAGGGGAATAGCCACTCATGGAGCCGGGTGTCCTGCTCCCTTTCTCCTCCGCCCATGTTTACTCACACTTCATCACCCAAACGGCAGCTGGCAGCTTCCCCCCTCCCCCGCCCCCCACCCTGCGCTCCTGCTCCCGGATCGTGGGCTTCACTCTGTTCCCACAGCCTGGGCCTCTGGTGACTGCAGCCAAGGCACATCAGAGCATGGCGGATGGCCCAGAGTGCAGCACGTAGGGAGGGGGGAGTGTTGGGGGGGGGAACGTGGCCAGATTTTGAAATCTCACCACGGGCCGGATGAAAAAGCGTAACAGGCCAGATCCAGCCCCCAAGTTGAGGGTTCTCCAACCCTGTCTTAATTCAAGCATTGAGTGGTCCTGATTTTTTTTTAAATTTTCATGCTTATCACATTAAACACTGGAGAATGTGCATACTTTTCGGTCCAATTTTATCTATGTGCAAGTGAATGGGTTTTGAATTAGTTAAAATCTTGCCTTATAAATCTAATCACAATCAGGTAAAATGTTTGTCAACCGTTTTATGTTGCTTTCCCTTAATTTGAATTACTGAATGAATGATTGGATATCCTATTGTATAAATATTTTAATTGGGTTATTTTCATTTAAAATCTAGAGAAACTTGACTAAAATTAACTTTTCTTGGCAAACTGGCTCAAATGTATCGTATGTATAACCACATGCCAACGTGAACAGAATAGAAATCAAAGTTAATATTTTTCTTTCTAAGGGAATATGTGGCAGCTGTGATCATAATCCCATCTGTCCTCAGGGGACAACCCCAATGGTAAGTATAAATTCTGATGCCATCTTTAGTTTTACTGCTCTTTTCCAATGTGATTCCTTGTATGATTTGCCCTATGTATAATGTAACTCTAAATTAATTCCAACTTTCCAAAAATGATTTATTGCAAAAGACATATAAATGCTGTTTGCTGGCAAGAGCTTTAAATGTAAATGGACTCCAATTTTTCCTCTGCTTGAAAAAAATCTTTCATTTCTGGGTATTGAATCATCCAGTGATTCAGCCAAGAGCAGAAAACTCATGCAGGTAAGGCAGGCATATAAAAGTGTCAAGCATCTTTCAGACTTAAATTCATGGCCTTCTATCTTTGAGGTCCGAGCTGCTTTTACAATGAGATGAGCATTATGACACAGCTGATGGTAAATGTTGAGCTGCTCAAATCCCACAGGGAAACTTGAAACAACTTCCACAACTGTTTATTGCAATTTGATTTTTATTTCAAGATGCGTGCCTTGAATTCAGTATAATGAGCCTACCGAGACTTAGAGGTTTTTATAAAACTAAATTAAACATTTATTAATAAAAGAAATCATTTTAAGCAAATACATAGGTCTACAAATTACTACTATGATAACTCCTAGCTCCCTAATTAATATAACTCCCAGTTACACCTTTGTTAAGGTAACAGTAACAACAAAATAGATTTTAATAGACCCAGGCAAAGCACACACAATACAGGGATGTTCGCAATGAATTCTCTTAGCTTATTAAGAATTAGCTGAAGGATGGCATGGACCGCAGAAAGAGGTCAAGAGGGATCATCCTCTTTTCGATATTTAAGTACTTATTTTGCGTATAACTTTATATTTTTTCCCAAATGCTTGGGTTGTATTTAATTGTATTTGTAACAAGATCAAGGATTGTGGGGCATTTTCAAGACATAATGGGCAGAATTTTCTGCCTTTCAGGCGGGTGGGCCTGACACAATCTCCGGCGGGCGCGGAGCTGATCCCCGCCAGCGAAGTGGGCCGCACCACCATTATACGTGGGCGTGCCAATTAAGGCCCGCCCAGCGTGACGTCCAGCAGGAAGCACTATGCGCTCCCTGTGTGGGTGGGGTGGGGGTTCCTTAAAAGCGAGAGTGCGCTCTTTTGCGCATGCGCACAAAAGCTAAGTGCAGCCTCAGGGAGATCACCTGGACTTTGAAAAATATTAAAAATAGAAAAAAAATCCCTTACATGTCCCCCTCATGTGACAAATCCCGTCACTGTATGAGGTTTCATGTTTTCTCTATTTGCCGCCAGGGCTCCTGGCCTGCCTGCCAACCTTAAAGTTGGATGGGCAGGTCCTTCAATTGGTTAAATGATCCTATCAATGGCCTCAATTGGCCATTGACAGGTTGGCGGGCACACAGCTGATTTTGCTGTGCCACCGCCTACCTGAAAATTTAAATGGGGTGGGATGACGTCGGGGGTTCCGTCCAATGTCATCCCGCATCATTTTACGCGGCGGCAAGAGGGCCCTGCCCCCTACTTGCCAACGACAAAGTTCTGCCCAATATGTTAATGAGTTTAGCTGCAAAAGTTCATAATTAATAAAATATGTCATTTTGAAGTGTTAATTATTCTTTTTTTTTGCATAGGAATTTCCTCGCCAACTTAGAACACCCAACTGCTATTATAAAGAATTTAGAAATGGCAAAAACATGAAATTTTCTGGCTGCAAGCCCAGCTGTATAAAAGTAACCTTAGTAAGTATATTTTCTACCAGCAAAATTTCTTCTTTACCTCCCAGTTTTTCTTCCAACTTCTTGAGGCACTGACTCTCGCAAGTAATAATTTTCTTGTCAGTAGTTAATGGAAGCAACAGTTGGAGAGCCAGCGAGAACCACCTTTGGCTTCTTTTCAGGAAGACCCACCAAACTGAGTGCTAATCAGGCACTTAACTGGGCAGTTTTGGGCCTTCTCCAGGATCAAGGACCCTAGGGGCAGAAGGCCCACCCACCAAGAGCTGCCAGCCAATCAAACCCCAGCATGGTGACAGGTGTGAAAAAGGATGTTTTTCCCACCAGCCGCAATGGCAGGTTTTTGCACCGTATCGCCCGCTTCCCAGCAGCCCCCAAATTTAGTGATGCCTCTCTGGGGCACATGCTGCACGCAGTGGATGCCCACTGGGAACTCTTCTACCCCGCTCTGGGCGAAGACCAGCCACCAAGCTCACCAATCCAGCATGGGAGGCGGGGGGTGAGTGCCAACGCCTTCCAAAAGAGAACAGCCATCCAGTGCAGCAAAAGGATGAATGATCTCCTCCATTCCACCAGGGCAAGTCATTCTTCTCATCACTCTCAACTCACATAGTCACAAACCCATCACACATCCAAAGGGTTCACACTCACTGCCAGTTCAAGGCACATCACGCACACTCATGAACGCCCTCATCACCCATGCCCATCATGTCTTTATGTCGTTCATGGCACCACTCACACTTCACACATGTCAGGCATCCTTCTCATCTGGCCTGGCAGGCATCGTGCTTACACTCTCTCCATGTGTCTCAATGCAGGATAAGCTAGCCCACAACTAGAGGGGAATATCCCAGACTGGGGGAGGCATGCCCAAGCTGTAGGTCTTCACAGCCGTTGAAAATACATCCATCCAGTTGGCTGGCGAGGATGTGGACTGTTCCTGTGCAGACGGCGAGGTCGGTGGCTCTCAATCAAGTGAGGATTTTGTACTGGAAGCATTCATCAGACAACCATACTAGGAGTGATGTCTCCTGTTTCAGTCTCCTGCCATGCACTAAGCTGAGGGCAGCCACAAGCCAGGTCATCAACTCCAGCCCTGAGGACACTTTGGAAGATGAATCCACAGACTCACCAATGGAAGACCCATCACAGCACTCACCCACACTATCTACCAGCTCAGAGCCACACACCTCGGTGGGACCTAGTTCTAGGTTAGCCTCAGGGTCACAGTCTGGTGTCACACTGCACTGCCTGATCCATAGCCGACGGGAGCAGGGAACCAGATGGTGCACAGGCATCATCAGCCACAACCTCTGTGGGTAGCTCTTGTGCCCGAGGAGCCAGCCTTGCAACCTTTGTGGTCCTTTAAGATATCAGGGATCTGAGATCTGCTAAGGATGTAGGAGTTGTGGGCACTTCTGGGGTATCATGCATAAACCTGCATGATGCATTTATTGTGGTCATGGACCAGCTGAAAATTCAGCAAGTGGTAGCCCTTGTGGTTCACATACTAGACTGCTGGTGCCACGGAGATCTAAGCGCCACATGTGTGCAGTCAATGGCACCCTGCACTTGTGGAAAACCAGAGATCGCTGCAAATCCCAGTGCTTTTGCTTCCTATCTTGCCTGATCCCAGTCAAAATGCAGAAAGAAGATGGCATCCATGACCTTCTGGCTGCACTTGTTGGTGGAGGCTTATGAGATCCTGCACAGGTCACATCTGGAGTCCTGAAAGGAGCCACTGGCATAAAATTTGAGCACTGCGGTCACTTTCATGACCACTAGCAGTTGATGCCCTCCAAGTCCCCATGGCGCCAAACCCTGCAGCAGGTGACATATGTGACTGACCAGTTTCCTAGACATACGCAGTCTTCGGCGAAACTGGTTCCCACTCATCTGCAGGAATGACAAGGGCCATCTATAGAACCTGGGTCTAGCGAGCTGCCTATGAGCAAAGGCTCTCTGTGAATCTTTGTCTGGAGGTCCCTTCATTTTGAGGGTGGTGCTCCTCCGTTTGCCAAGCCACAATCTTCTCTGCTCCCTGTAAGCTATTAGGCATACAGCTAGATCACCAGGCTCCATGATCCTGCAGATCTCCTCCTGCAGTTTCAAAGAGAGAGACATGAGAGTTAGCATATGTCTCCTAAGGACCTCTCTTAGTTAAGTCTCTGGCTCCAGCTGCATCTCAAGGTGCCTTCACACATGCCAGAGGGTGCTGGCCACCACTTGGATGGCCAGTGTTTAGTGCGCTTTTTGGCTGTCCAAAACCCTTCCCACCTCCGCCTGACTCCACTTGACCGATTGGTGGCAGCTTCAGCCACTGGACTGCATGCTGTGCTCTCAGCTCAGGTGCAGGAATTCTCCTAACCTGCACTGCGAGGCTGCACTGTTAGCTTGAACCATGAAGGTTTATGGTCCAAACCTGAATAAATACATTGCAAATGGCTGCAAGCACCTCCGACTGTGATTGTTCCATGCCCACCTTTCACAAGGGGATTCTGCAACTTGCCCAGTCATCCAATTGTTTTGCAGCCCCCTAAAACTCACATTAATTTGGAATCTGCATCCAAGAGGTGAAAAGTTCTGAAGCATTTCGTGGTACACTCATGCTTTTGCATTGCTTGAGTGGACAGAAATGCTTCAAAGGCCCAACTCCAAGTGGGTCAATGGAGCTGCAGGTGAACAGTCTCAGCTGTGGAAGCATGCTCACTTTTGACAAGCTTTTCTAAGTGCAAGGATGCTTCCCTCATCCTCTCCATCACTCCACCACCGCCCCCCCCCACCCCCACCCAACTGGCACGTGCTTGTGTACTTCCATCAGTCTGTGCTGCCTTGCAGCCCCCAACCCCAGCCGCACTGGAGCCCTTCCCCCAGTACAACACTGAAAGGCAGCCAAGAAAAAGCGATTTGCCTGTGTCCCCCTCGCTGAATGGACAACGCTTCTCCCTTGTTGTCCTATGGACGATCCTCGCGAGCGCTGCACAAGGTTGTGTGCACTCACTTCTGAATTCCCCTAGAAGTTCAGCTCGCCAGCTGCACGCCTTTTAAAGGCAGTTGTAAATCATGCCGTGCTGAAGTCACATTGATGTAAAAATTAAATTTGACATGGAGGGATGATTCTGGTATGTGGGCACAATAATGAGATGCAAGTGCATTATAAGGAAGTTCCCAGCTTTGGTTGGCGGGAAATGTGGCCCGCCACTGATGAGGGGAGGGGACAATCGCATCCTTTATTTACATTGCCAGGAAACACGACCAGGGCCATCTCACAATATTATCCACTCACGCCACCAACCACGCCCACCGCAAATGGGAGTGGAAAATTCCGCCTAAAGGTTTAACCCTAGGCAATTCAGAAAGAAATAAAATTCATCATTGACACCTAGTGATAATCAAGCAGGTTCCAAGAGACCATGGTGACTTGGGAGAAACATTGTCCTGTGCCACTTCTATCCTGTGATGTTCACCAGTTAGGAACTCACCCAGTTTCCTTTTGAAGGCTTGTAGCAAATCTTAATTCACAATCAATAACATGTTCCAAAGATCTCCAACCGTCTGTGAAAAGAAAATCCTCCTGACATCAACACTAGTTCTATGGTCATGCAGACTATATGAATGTTCCCTGGTATCTATCTCAAGTAACATTTCTACAATGGACCGAATCTAATCCTTTTCATTAATTCAGTGCAATCTCCTGCATCACTGGCTCTTCCTTTTTATTGATATGTACATATATGAAAATGTTTTGAGCAGGTCATTTAAGTATCAAAAGTATAATAATTAAGGGACAAAGCATATCCCTAGCTGACTTCAGATAACTGAGTGCAATGGGAATTGTACCTGAGTCCTTTTAGCCTTTATGGCTTAGCCCTACTCTAAACAGAGCCTTTATCCTCTTGGGTCACTGGAAAACACCTGGATGCTTCGGACAGATTCAGAAGCGCAGTCAATTTGGGCCATTCAGAGGTCACCTCCACATTTTGATATTGTGGTTTCAATGTCAAAGTCCAGGCTTTTGTAGATATGGCTGCTGTTTACAAAATGTTCCCCTTACATTACATAATTGTACCATTTTTATTTTCCAGAAATAGAGTCAGCAGTGTTTTATTCCTTCTTGTAAACTAATTTAGAGAGCAGTTCTGTACACATTGTCAAAATTCTTCCTTTTCTTTTCCACGCACTTTACTATTGCAGCCAAAAAGGCCTCAGGTCCAGCCTTTAACTGTTCCCCCAGACATGGATAGAACACGTTGTTTTGATATGCTACTCTAAGCAAGAGAACTAATGTAGGGCTAACACCAATTAAATACTCACACAACAAAGTTAACTGAGAATATGAGTGACTGGAATTCCCAGAAGCTGAACTATAATCTAGAGGTTCTTGGTCTCTTCGTAAAATTGTGCATTCAGTATGATGTATTGAGCTGCTATTGTGAAAGAAAGAGAAAACACTAAATACACTGCAGAATGAATTCATGTTTAGGAGAAGGAAATTGAAAGATCCATCAGTGTGTGTGAGCCTTTCTTTTCTATAGGAAATAAATATTTTATCAGATATGCTTGGCCTGGCAACTGCATAAGTATTGCTATGTTCGCACAATGTCGTTTGACAGATGGCAACAGTTTTCTTCGCTTTTTTGGCTTTAAAATAAAACACGTACTGTAGAAAATAAACTTAGGAAATTTCAAGAATATTCTGAGTGCAATAAACAGAATGCTCATTGGCTCCCCATTAAATTCCATTTTAGTTCCACTATTGTAGCCTCATGCGTGCAAGTAAATACAATATTTTATGCGCAACTTTCAGTTGTCCTTCATAAATGCAAGATTCAACATATGATCCGATTTTACTCTTTTTCAAGGAAAGGTTTTATCTGCTGTTCCTGATACAGCACCTCATTACTCTTTTTGGTTGTTTTAGACTTCAGAATGCTGCTTAGGATACTTTGGACCAAAGTGCCAGATGTGCCCTGGCAAGCCAGATGCTTGGTGTTCCAATTTCGGCATCTGTCAAGATAGTATTAATGGAACCGGAGAGTGCCTGTGTCATGAAGGATTTCAAGGCACTGCCTGTGAATCATGTGAGGCTGGTAGATACGGAACACATTGTGAACTCGGTATGGACAATATACATCTTAAACTATGAATGGATTAGTACAGGAGACAAAATTATTGATTTCATAAGATGCATCTTTGGATGCAAGGGTTACAATATGTCCATCTGAGTGTTGTAATCTGTGCTATTCCTGATCTCTGACCACTTAATGCTATCATCATCAATAGGTAATATCATATATTCTCACCAGAATGGGCACAAAATTTCACAGAAATGCAAGTGTTAAGTTCATTTTTTCTTCTATTAATTCACTTCTGTTGTACTTCTATTTTATTGTAGCTTTGAGCAAGAAATTTGAATACAGTTAAGAATTTTTCCATATTATTTGACCTCTCACAGTTAGACAAGGCTGCAATGTCCAGTGGGTTAGCTTGGAAAACAATTTCAAGCTTTAGCTTAACGGAAGGACAAATGGTGTACCCATTCAAGTGTAAACAATGTACTATGATCAGTCATTTCTATTTATTGTTGTAATATTTTACCATTGTAGAGGAGTGTTTGTAAAATATACACCTTTTATTTATTTTATATTAACCAGTCGTGTTACACTAACATTACACATAATATTGCACTAGGTTTTGCTAACAGTCTTCACCATATTAGTACCTGGTTTTGCGATGTTGGATATTGATATTTTTATTTCTTGTTCAGTCCTTCCTCAACCACATACTATTCCATCTTCAGGGGATAGACAGGTGACTTACTAACAGGCACTTATTAATATCACTCTATAAAGGTTTCTAGGAGGAATGTCAGGAACCCATATGATGAGTTGCCCCAATTATTTCCTCTATTCTTATGAGAAAGTGTCTGATGACTGTTCAATGCCTTTTCTAACAGTGTAGCTGTTCAAAATCTTGTCTTGGATTATCAAACTTTATCTGCATGGAGTTTTCTTCTTTTTACCCTTTTACACTCTTATTAATGACATACTTATATGTGTGTGTTTAGAATGCATGTGTGTAAATGGGAAATGCAACGATGGACTAGACGGTGATGGAAGTTGCGACTGTTTCAAAGGGTGGAGAGGCACAAATTGTGATATAGGTAAGTGGAATATTATATAAGTCTTAAACCTATAACAAGTATATGTATTAAACAGAACATAATTTCTAAGTACATTTTGCAATATTCATATCTGAAAGGAATGATTCTGATTTGATATGGTTTTTGGACATGGTGAGAAAACATGTGAAATCCTTAACAAAAACAGAATTACCTGGAAAAACTCAGCAGGTCTGGCAGCATCGGCGGAGAAGAAAAGAGTTGACGTTTCGAGTCCTCATGACCCTTCCACAGAACTGTGAAATCCTTGTTGTGTCAGCTTGCTGTGTTTCAAATGGCTGTTTAACATGCACTTGTTTTGACACCTGACAATGAGACATGTAAGATGCTCACCATTGCTACCACTGGAAGACTGAGAGTTTTCATTTGGGCCCTAACCCATTTGATGCTGGGTGCTGGACACCTACTACATATGTGTGGATTTGTTATCATCTTGTTCAGACCAACTGTGATCTCACAGCTTTTTTGGGTTGGATTTTTCTTAGATTACTGGGATCTTCAGCTAAGAACATTCACCACTATGTTTTATTAGCCTATGGATCAATGTTTAATCGCTACATCGCTAGTCAATAACTGACTCATTTCTATGGTGCACTGTTCATTGGTACATTTATTGTGCTGTTTTTGTCTCCTCATATTTGTGAAACCTTCAGATTTTTTTCAAAAAAATTCTCATTTTAGATCGTGGGAACTTTTACCCCAATTAAAATCATAAATAACCCTATACTTATCAAGTCTGTACTTATATAATCCATTAACTCTGTAAACAAACAGAAGCAATAATACTTTTTCCATTCTCTTTACGGAAGCTTTGGATGAAAGCAAATATGAAATTCCAAATTGCATCCCTATTTTATAGAAATTTGTGACACTTATAAGAATTAGGTTAATATGCTTTATGACTTAACATTCCAGTATTCCTCTTTTTCAGGAATTGTGAATGATCACTGCAATGATACTTGTCACCTCAATGCCAAGTAAGTGAAACAAATCTAATTTCAGTTTGTCATACAGCTCGGCTCTTGTTGGAATGATGCAAATAACTGCAATTCCAGTGCATGTTGGAATCGGGGCCCAAGTTTAGAAATCATGCAGATGTTATTTCATTACAGAGGTAGCAGTGAGGTAACATTCTCAAAATGTTTGCATCACATCATGTTAATGGAAGAAACATCTGAGCATAATATGGCTGATATTTCCTGGGTATCTACCACACACAGTGCACATCCTGGTACAGAATAATGGAAACACAACACAGCATTCCAAATTACCTCAATAAAATCACTACCATCAGTGGTGAAAAGCAATAAATAAAGTAACATGTGAAAACTGACAATATGAAAAAAAAGCAGTTGAATGTCTGTGTATTTTAGTTGCCTTCCAGGGCCATCTGGCTCTCTGGCCTCCTGCTTCTGTTCTGCTGGCTACACTGGAAATGGAACCTACTGCTCAGGTACGACTATGAATATATCTGCTGTAGGGAAAGTCATAGTAACATGTGTATAAACCCAAACAGGGAAAATGCTTCGAAAGAAATGTGTTGAATTTATATAGTGCTTTTCATTACTTCAGGCCATCCCAAAAGGACTTTGGAACCAATTAAGTACTTCTGGAGTGTAGTCACTGTTTAAATGAAGGAAAAGCAGCAGCCAATTTCCACGTGGCAAGATCACACAAACAGCAATGTAATAATGACCAGATAATCAGTTCTAGTGGTGTTAGGAACATCAGACTTAGGAGCAGGAATAGGCCATTCAGCCCTTCAAACCCGCTCTACCATTTGATAAGATCATGGCTGATCTGGTTATGGTCTCAATCCACTTTCCTGTCTTCCCCCCTTAACCCTTGATGCCTTTGTCTATCAAAAGTCTATCTAGCTCAGCCTTGAATAAACTTAATGACCCAGCCTATTCTACACCTGGATAAGTGGCACTGATATCCAAAATATGCCCGCCATTCTCTCTGATATTATGACCCCCAGAGAGACTGATAACTTTTAAAGAAAGATTTTAATTCCCAATGACCGACTTAAAGGAATCACACAGCTTTCAAGACTTAAGACATTTACTGTAGAAAACAAACTAAAATTAACATCAACTAAATATTACTTAACAGACAAATAATACACTGAACACAGAAAAGGTTTTCCTTATTAGTTTCTTAACACAACTGATAACCCCACGTTGCATTTATACATTATAGCCTGCTCTCTGCAGAATTACAGTCTTTACAGGACCCAGTCCAAAGTTACTCTCAGCTCCAATAGGCTCGCTTCTCCCTACTTCACTGAGTCAAAATGCCCAATGACTGACAAAGGTCCTTTACCGCAGTCTTCAAGAAATCTTGAACCTACCTCCAGCAGCTTGGTTCACTCTGATGATTCCATCCCTGGCCACAACAGGAGAAATCTATCATTTTATTTCCATGTGTTCCAGCTCTTTGACCAGAGAGCATCATCTCACCGGCATTCTGTTTGCTAGCCAACAGTGAAATCAAGCTTTTTCCTTCTGCTGATCACAGCAGCTGCTCCCTGTCTTTCTCTCTCTCTCTCTGGAGCACTCTGTCTCTCTGTCCAAAATCTCTGACACAGTAAGTGTGCAATAACAAGGACACTGCACCTCTCTTTGTGTTTAGTTGTTAAACTAGCACATGCATTTCAATAGCACTGGACCCGAGCCCCCGATCTCCACAGTAACTAAGCCTTACAGGCTTGTCATCAGGCAGAACTCATAGCAGATCACCTGTCCCTCTTCATACTCTATTTTGCCTTAACTTAAAAAGACTATTTGAAACATAACCATTTTATAAAACCTCACAACAGTAGCACAGTTGTGAATCTCTCTCTTTCTCCCTTAATACTTCATTACACAATAATGAAAAATTGTCATATCCCCCATGCTTTGTTCTTGAAACCAGGTGATAGGTGGCACATTACTAAATAGAAGGAAGCACCTTGTAAATATATGCCATGTTTGTATAGTGTTATCCACTGGGATCCTTTTTTTTAAAAATTTGACCGGTAACAAAAGCTGCAAAAAGTAGTTTTATTTTCTATGTCTGAATGAGGAAGAAGTCATAATTTGTGTTAAACACCATTTTTCTTTTTACAGAAATCAACCCCTGCCAGGTTAATAATGGCGGTTGTTCAGTGTATGCCAACTGCACCAACATTTCTGCAGGAGAGAGAATGTGCACCTGTCATGACGGTTACACTGGGGATGGGCTAATCTGTTTAGGTGAGCATGAAAATCAGATATTGGGCAGGATTTTCCATCCCACCCACCATCAAGATCGTCTGGTTCTGCCAAAAGTCAATAGAGTCTTGGCGGAGCCGCCGAATTTCCCATGGCAGGTACTGTCACAACAGGGCCGGAAAATCCCGGCCATTGTGAAAAGCGTCTTCTGCTTAATTTAAATTTAATTTTAAGTCTGAATACTTTGGATAAAGAATAAAATAGAGGTTTACACACATTTTCTTGTGCATTCTGCCCGATAATTTCATTTTCCAACCATGCATGATGGACTAAGACTTTCTCATTTTTCAGGCTGGCATCTGACTAAATCATAAAAATATTTATTCTTTATAGTCATAAGACTGTGCCAATGGAAAAATTTTCCCCCTGTTGGGGGGAAAGTGTAGGAGCGGGTGCAGGCAGGCGTGCCTCCGATCGGTGCCCCCGATTGGGGGCATGCCACCATTTTACGTGAGCGGGCCAATTATGGCCCATCCAGCATGACGTCCGCCAGGAAGTGTTATGCGCTCACTGTGCAGGTGGGGGGTGGCGGGGGGGGGGGGGGGGGGGTGGGTGGTGGTATTCCCTCTGCCGGGAGTGGGCTCTTTCGCCAGTGCACGCAAGAAAGTGTACAGATCCCCCGAGGCTAAGTGCTGCCTCAGAGAGATCGGCTTGAAATTAAAATTTTTAACAGAAGTGATAAAAAAATTTCTCTGACGTCCCCTCATGTGACACTGAGTTGGGACATGTCCATAAATTTTATTGAAAGATTTGATAAAAATTTAAATAGCCTCATGAAACCTCATCCCGCCCATGGATGAGACTTTATGGTTTTCCAAAGCCCACCAGGGCTCCTGGCCTGCTCACCAACCATAAGGTTGGACAGGCAAATCCACTAATCACCTTGATTAGTTTTTCAATATCCTCAATGGGCTGTTGACAGGTCGGCAGACAGACAGCTGACTCGGCTGTGCCCCCACCGACCTGAAAATGGAAATGATGCGGGGTGACATCGGGAGTTCCACCTGATGTCATCCCACGTTATTTTACGCGTCGGCATGTGGCCCACCCCCTCTACCCCCACTTCCCCGCCGACTGGAAGATCCTGCCCCTTGTGTTTGTTGTTTACAACACAATGGGGTAGATTTTAACCAGCTGCCTTGGTGTTGGTGATAGGCTGCCCTCAAAAATTAGACAGTTTCTAGAATGAGCCTGTTGACAAATTGAAAATGTACCATATGATCATAATAAGCGTAGAAAGAATATAAGATACAATGTACATGATGCGATAGATTAGCTAATGAGCCACACAAAATGCCTGTGGGTAGCTCTCATGACTGATTCTAAGGAGTAGCAGTGGTATTAAGAGTCCACCACTGTGTTTGCACATTGAGTTGGTATCCAATAGCAATTGACTATACTCCTATAGATTATAATAGACGTGTTTTGTTAAGTTAAAAGTAGGTCAGTTGTGCTCCGGGCATGCTGGCCAGATGCTAGCGGAAGAAGAAAGTATTGCTTAAAATGCTCTAAATCATTTACAACATTCCTGTCTGGTGGTGGTGGAGGGGGTGGTTTGTTTGAGTTGGGGGGTGGGGGGATAGCGGGAGGGTCTCCAGATGGATGTGTGCAGTGATTAGTGGCTGTCAGCTCACTGGGTGGTACATGTTCTGAGTCCTGGTGACCTTATATTTGAAGCTTCATATGTTTAAATACCAAGCTGTCTGGGTGTTTGTATTGCCTTTGCTCCTGCCAGGCTGATGCAGGATTCTAATTCCAAGGGCAAGTTCAGTAAGGGCTGTCCTGCAGCTGCAGAGTTACAGACCTTATGCCTGATCTTAGCTTCCTGTCTATTGAAGCTCTTGCTGAACTTGCCCTCTGATTCATTGGTTCCTGGTGCAAACCTGCTTCTGGTTCCATGATACTCTCATGGCAACTAATCTATTCATGTTCAGAATTTAAACTTGAACCCCAATTCACTTAAGCTGAATTGAGATTTCCCCATTTTGAGAGTACATCCTGACCCTTATCACTAATACTTCCGTGGATGTTTTTTAAGTGTGGAGGTGATGACAAAATGTTACAAAATGTGATTGTATTTTTGAAAAACTATTCTCTAAGAACCGTGTGGCTGGGGTTTGTTAAACACAATTTTCTCTTACTTCTGGGATTTCAAATCCAGGTTTCAAATGAACGTTTTCTTATCTTTTAAAGGTTCTATGAGAAATACATTTGGACAATTTCAGCACAGTTTCCTGGATGTGCAGTATAAAACTACACAATCTAGAGAAAATAGGCAGCTTCACTTAAAAAGGTCAGGAATAGGAGCTAAAACTCTTGCTTTAACAGGCCTACCAGCATCAGTCTTGTGTCAGCTATTTGCTGTCACTTAGCCAAGCCCAGACCATGGTGAAGTATCTCATAGTGAGTCAGATAGCAGGGATCAGATAGCGGGAAAAAGCTCCTTTTGGCAGTTTTTTAAGTCATTCATTCATGGGATGTGCATGGGCATCGCTGACTAGGCCAGTATTAATTGCTTATCCCTCATTCCCCTGAGAAAGCGTTGGTGAGCCACCTTCTTGAACCCCTGCAGTCCATGTGGTGTAGGTACACCTACAGTCTTGTTAGGAAGGGAGTTCCAGGATTTTGACCCAGTGACAGTGAAGGAACAGCATATAGTTCCAAGTCAGGATGGTGTGTGGCTTGGAGGTGAACTTGCAGTACTGGTGTTCCCACGCACCTGCTGCCCTTGTTCTAGGTGGTAGAGGTTGTGGATTTGGAAGGTGTTGTCAAGGATCCTTGGTGAGTTACAGTGCATCTTGTAGATGGTACACACTGCTGCCACTGTGCGTCGATGGTGGAGGGAGTGAATGTTGAATGTGGTGGATGGGGTACAGTTGGGGAGTCAGGAGGTGAATTACTCTCCGCAGTTACTCTCTGCAGAATTCTGAGCCTCGGAGGCTCTTGTAGCCGCAGTATTTATATGGCTAGTCCAGTTCAGTTTCTGGTCAATGGTAGCTCCTGCTTGCAAGTAATGTGCACTTGACCATGTGACAAACCAACAACCTGTCTTGGTGGCTGCACTGAGGTTGTGTTTATCTGGGCTGGTGGAGGGAGCACATGAATCTTATGCCAATGCATCCTCAGAGTGCCTGATCTCCTCCAAGGAGTCTTCATCTTCCTCTTGCATCATCTCCTGAGGGATGCTTGAAGGAACTGTGGAAGATGAAAGACATGATTAGAACTGACAAGGCAAGAGGGTTAAAAGTCATCATTATATACATTACTATATTTCACTGGCTGCTGACACCAAGGGCAGAATTTTATGCCTCACAGGCGGGTGCACGCCCAATTCAATCGAGCGTGAAATCATGTGAGATGGCGTAGGGATAGCATCCTGACATTATCCCGCATGCGTGCAATCTTCAGGTCGGTGGGTGCACGTGGGTGTCGGAGCTATGCCTGCCATCAATTATAAGGCCACTTAAGGCCATTAAAAAGCCAATTGATCCTGATTTTATGTTTCGTGTGTGATGTTGCGCTCTTCGCATGAGCAAAACAGGCAGGCAGGCAGCCCGCTTTTTGCAAAAACCTCACCCAAGGGCAAGATGAAAAGGGCCAGCAGCATCGCCATTGTGAGTAGTAAGGAGTTTTGGAGATAGTTTGCTGCTGGTTGCTAATTTGAACTTGAAAGCTTCATTTCTGTTCTGAGCTTCATTCTTAGAATTTCCAGGCTTCATTTCAGGTCTCATTGGTGTCTCCAAGGCTCCTGGATGATTTTGACCATGTGGACCCTTCCATGTATCAGACCTTGGTAATGGGGATTGTGCTCTCTGCTGGAGGTACCTCCCCTGAGGAGGATCAGAAGGGAGAGGAGGCCAGGTGCCAATGCGATTTCCAGGGGAGCGACCTGTGGGAGGAGAGGCGCGGGCACAAGGGGCACAGGGCCAGCAGGTAGTCCAAGGGAGAAGGGGCCACAGATGATGCCACTATCCTGCCACCAGGGTTTACAGGCAGCAATGCAGCTACCTCAATATGTCCAAGGTGCAATGCCGAAAGAGGCTTCACCTCCCCAGGGAAATAGTGACCTCCATTTGTCAGTTGATTGGGCCTGAGATCACCTCCGACTGTGTGGGTGGACACCCCATGCCAGTGGCTCTGAAGGTCACAGTGGCCCTCAACTTCTATACCTCCAGCTCTTTCCAGAGCTCAGTGGGGGATCTGTGTGGAGTCTCCCAAACAGTTGTCCATAGTTGTGTCAAGCTGGTGACAGAAGCTCTGTTCAGGCAGATAATTACATTTATTCATTTCCGTACAGACAAGGTCAGCCAAGCTGAGCGAGCCAGACGGTTTGCTGTGATTGCTGGGTTCCCCCATATACCGGGTGCCATCGACTGCAGTCATATGGCCATCAAGGCGACAGCAGGTCGGCCGGGTGCATTCGTGAACAGGAAGGGATTCCACTCCATGAACGCTTGAATAGTTTGTGACCACAAGACTCAGATTCTGCAAGTCTGTGCAAGGTATCCTGGCAGCTCCCATGACTCTTATATCCTCAGACATTCCCAGGTCTCAAGGCTATTCAGTGCTCCAGCCCGACTGGATGGATGGCTGCTGGGTGACAAGGGCTAACCGTTGGAAAGACAGCTTATGACGCTTCTCCATCACCCAAGAACAGAGGCAGAGCAGCGTTGTAATAGGTGTCATGCCTCCACAAAGGTGGTGATAGAGAGGACCATAGGTCTTCTGAAGATGTGCTTCCAATGCCTGGACTGTTCAAGGGGCACACTGCAATACCCCCCAGACCAGGTGTCACTGATCATGGCTGCATGCTGTGCGCTCCACAACCTGGCACTGTCAAGGGGGGACCCACTGAAGGAAGAGGATCTCGAGGCAGCTCCACAGGCCACAGAGGATGAATCCAGTAGTGAGGCCGAAGAGGAGCACAGTGAGAACACTTAGGGCATGGAGACAGACCTCTGTATCCTTCGGGTAGGCAGGGACATGAGGGATGCTTTGATCCAACTCTCCTTTAGCTAGGCTGCCAAAGATCTCCTTCCACCTCATGCCAGAGCTGCTGCCTCCATCCCAGATGTCTGAAATTACCCTTTAATTTGAACCCAAAGTCCACTCAGTGCCTGTGCAATAACATTTAGAGCCACTTGCATCCAGCATTAGGTCCTGGCGTACCCTGCACCAAACAAAATTGAAGCATACTCAGGCCATTAAGACAAAAGCAAAATTTATATAATTTTGACACTCAAAACAAGTGAACATTACCATATCTGGTGTTAATGCCCAAACCAGTAAACATATAAACAAAACATTGCTGAACAGAAGATCACCCTTGAACAACCCCTCTTGTGCTCATGGTGCCTTAAACTTACACTTATGAGTGCTGCATCTTGGTGCCCCCCGCCCCTCGCTGGCAGCGGCATTGGAGGCAGTCTGCTGACACCTGCTGACTTTTTGGCCATGATGACCTTGGTGATCGTCTTCTGGCCAGTGGACCTATGCTGACCCCACCTGGGAGGGTATAGCCAGTGCCATCGCTGGCATCTCCCCGTCATTGCAGCCTCATCAGATGCCACGGTCACTGGCAGAGGGGCGAAGCGGCTGCTGCCATCACCCAGAGCACCCCGAGAGGAGCTCACAGAGACAACAAGCAGCTCATGTGACAACGTGAGGTCGTTCTGGACCTCCCTGCTCACCATTGATAGACAGGCACCTAGCTGGGATACTGGGTGACTCATTCATTTCCCACCCTGGCACTGACCACCTGAGGACATTGCCTGTGTGAGGCCTTGCAGGTCCAAGCGCAATCTCAGGAATCCCTGATTCTGTCACTGGAGCTGCCTGTCCATGAGATTCACCATTCTCTCAATGGAGGAGGTAGTGTGCTCAGCCATGAGGGCCAACGTATTGCGTATACTCCGCATGGATTCCTCCACAACAGAGACCATGGCTCGGACAACCTCCTGGATCTCCACCAGTTTATTCTGCACATTCCACTGGATATCCAGCATCTGCTGTCTAATGGACGACTCCAGAGGCTCATCATCTGCCTTCAACTCAGCATCATCCTCGTCTCCAGTAGTCCTCTGACTGCCAGCGCCCTGGGCACTCTCTGCCTCCGTCTGCTCCTCAAGTGGGTGTGAAGACCCCTCACTGCTGTGCACCGATATTCTAGCCACCGATCTAACACCCACCGTGGTGTTGGTATCTGCGCTGGTGCCTGATTTAAAGAGCAGGTGTGACACAGATGCTTCTGAAGCCCGGCGGTCATCTAGCATCAGAGATGGCTCTTCAGGGTCCTGCAAACAAGTGCACATGGCAAACCTAAGGGAGAACAATGACATGTCATTAGTTTAAGTCATCGCACTGTCACTGTGCATGCCAGTCACCCTGTTAACACAATGGAGATCTGCATCATGGTGCCATCCTCTTTCAATGATCAATGGGGACTCCAGTTTTGAGGCTCACACCAATGAAGAGACTACACAAGAATTTTTGCACAATCTGAAACTCTCACTGCACTGCGCTGCCTTCTTACCTTCATCAGAGACCCCTGCCTCTCCATGGCCGGCTGAATGAAGTGGGTGACAGCTCTCCAGCTCCAAGGCTTCCAGTTCACAAAAGGTTTGGGGGGCCGCCACCTGTTCTTGACCTCTCTATGTTGTTATGGCTCATCTTCTCCTGAAAGGACAGAGGAGCATTGATTAGTCCACTCTCTACCTGCAGCGCTATTGCAGCCTGGCCAATCCCACCTGAGGAACACCTTGCAGGGCACATCCAAGTCATGGCCCTCAAGTGCAAGGTACTTGGGCCAAGCAGCCAGGTCTGGTGTCATTGGCAGTTGGCACTCAGGCTGTAACACCCCTGAGCTCCACGGGGGGGTAGCCAGCCCATTAACATTTCTCCACACTGATCCATGTCAACACGGTACTCACCCTTGCTGAGTGCAGCAGATAGTTGAACCTGTTGCAGCACTTCATCCATGTGCGCCTCACGACGTGGATGTTGACCTCAGCTGCCACTTCTTCCCAAGCTTTTTTAGTCTGCTGTGGTGGCCTCCTCCTGCTATCCCTGGGGACAAGGGCATCCCGCCTGACACCCACCTCCTCCACGAGGACCGCAAGGTACTCATCTAAAAAGCAGGGGGGGCCAAGTGCCCACTCGACTTGTCCTCCCACCTGACATCTCCAGCCACTGTTGAGGCCACTACTCTACTCTCCAGACCGCTGAATATGATTCTCCCTGGCAGCCTTTAGGGATCTGCCCTCTGCCATTTTTAAACCTCCCCATGGGTTGCCATTGGTCCCGGTGCCCAACAGGCCCCCGCCCCCATCCGGCCCTTCCCAACCATTGTGAAGCTGTGTTTCATGTTGGGTGGGCCTTAATTGGCCAGCCAGCGTGAAATCACGGTCGTGGGCCGATCGCGGTCGGGAGCCTGTTTCCTGACCACTCCTGTGCCAGCTGATCGTGCACACTCGCCAAAGGAAAAAATCTGGCCCAAGTCTACATGATTGATTCTTGTACGCCATGTGGCTGCATGATAATTAATTTTGTCCCCAAGTAGCTAGGAGACTCCCAGCCCTCCATCACCATTGGTCATGCATGCCAAGACCCAGCTTATCTCCAGTGCTTCCTTCTCTAAACTGTTAAGGTGGAGGTGACCAGAGGGCCACCTCTGTCTCTCGGCCTCTCCCTGGTATTCTGTACTCTCTTCTGCAAGGGAAGCAAGGAAAGACCTAACAGTGGGAGGTGAGGAACGTTTTGAGAAGATGGAAAGACAACATTTGTTGAGAGTCACTGTGAGGGATGGGTGTGACATTGTTATAGGATGAGGCTGGATATTAGTAATGGCTGGTCAGATGGGAATGTGGAAAGGTGCTTCAAAAATGAGGTATGTGTGAACCTGTGTTGCTTTGAGGAATGATGTGTCGTAGAAGGCTAGGGAAGGCAGAATGACGGGGTTTGTACTTGAATGTGCCATGTCACTCATCTTTTCCAACCTGATCAGGTCATGAAATTTCTGTGGCACTGTATCAGGAGCGAGGCATCACACTCCTGCTGCTGACCTCCTCTGCCACATCCAGCCTGCTTGATCTGAGGCAGCCTATTCCCTCCCTTCTGCAGGGAACAGATTCTCTCTAAGGGCCCTTATGGCCCCCAACATTATCTCGGGACACATCACTGAAGCATGCTGCTGCCTTGCCATGTTGAGATTCCATCTGTGCAAGCTTTGGTACAAGGTCAAACATATCCACAATGCTTCAATTTTTCCCCTCGCCATGTCCTTTTTATAAACTGGTGCTGAAATAGACTGATACAGATGGTCATCATGCTGACTGGCTCGAATTGTTTTGGGAATCCAGATGCCAGAGGCAGTGGCTGCATTAAGAAGCCACTAACTGCTGCTGTAGCTTCAGTTTCACCAAAGCACTCCACCTTCCAACAAAAGTTCAAATTCAGTTAATTGTGTCAGTCAGCTTCCTGTGTTTTATTCTTTATTCTTACATAGGATGCGGGCATCGCTGGCAAGGCCAGCATTTGTTGCCCAGCCCTAGAACTGACCTGGTTAGGTCATTTCAGAGGCAACCACATTGTTGTGGGTCTGGAGTCACAGGTAGGCCAGACAAGGTAAGGATGGCAGATTTCCTTCCCGAAAGGACATGAATGAACTGGATGGGTTTTTACAACAATCAATAATAGTTTCATGGTCACCATTACTGAGACTAGTTTTGAATTCTAGATTTATTAACTGAATTCAAATTCCACAAGCTTCAGTGGTGTGATTTAAACCCAGCTTCCCGGAGCATTAGCATGTGCCACTGGATTACTAGCCACTACACCACCGTCTCCCCTAATGTGTTATAGTGTTCCTGCTTAAAGACTACTGTAAAATCAAAATCCATCCTCTAGGTCCTGATTTACCCATAACCAAGAGATCAGCTTTATGATCTTCATGTATGAACATTTTTCTTTGCTAGTCTGAGTAGTGGTACCAAAGGTTTTGCATTTTGACTAATATTGTTGTTCTGATTAGAACCCAGTTATTATAATTGATTTTTGGGCTGTGCCACAGATTGGTAGAGCAAGGCATTGAGATGTTTTGGCAACAAGAGCATAAAGAGGAGATGAAGTGAAAAGGTGAAATAGAATAGTAAACTTGGTGAGTTCTTTATCCAGCTTAAGTAAATTCAATGGAAGAAAGTAATCGACTTTGGAAGATTTTGCTAATTATACCACACTTTGTTCCATTAATAACTTGTGATATTGCATTTTATTCCAAATCAGAAATTGATGGCTGTATAGAAGGAAATGGTGGCTGTCATGAAAAAGCAGAATGCACTAAAACAGGACCGAATCAGGTAAGGCAAGATTTTGTACATTGATTTCTAGCTGTTCCAATTTATTTAGTTTGTCTCTTTACAGTTTTATATCATTGTTTTCCCAGCATTATTGTACTTATACTGAGCAGGGTCAGAAACTGGGTTGTCAATAGCAGAAAGCCAAAAATCAAGATAAGCATTTTAGCAACAGATGAGGTTAATTGAATTCAAAGAGCAGCTGGATCTGTTAAGGGTTAAGCTGGGTGTATACATTATGACAGAAGTGACAACCATGTTAAATGAATTCTTCACAAACAAGCCAGGATTGTAAATTTCCAGATCCAGCCAAATGGGCTCAGGAAAAATGTAACTCTGAGATTCCAGCTTGTTATTCTCTGATTGGGAGTGTACTACACAAAATAGCATACCCCACCCACACAGATATTTCTAATTATGGTGTCCCTCCTTTCTTTGATGTGTTCCTCATTCCAGGTCGCCTGTAATTGCCTCCCTGGATACTATGGAGATGGAAAAAAATCCTGTGCACCTGTCAACCTTTGCGAAAAGGTTAGCAACAAACTTATAGACCTAAAAATTCAAAAGCACCTACTTTTGATGCAAATCAGTCTTGGAGCAGGAACCTCAAGCAAACATTAGGCTCCTTATCTACATATATAAAGAGCCTAATACCTATGTCAGGAATGGGCAAAGCCATGCCACTAGTTTCTACTTACCAACATACACTTTCGGCATGCTTCCTGTCCAATATTTTGGGACATTAGTAGACTGCATACATCTGAAAAATGAGTGCTTCGCAACCCAATTGCAAAGTCAAAATTATAACAGAGGGGTGGATTTTCATGTTAGAGGTGGGTAACGAGAGTTGGGAAATTTCCCAACTCGGCACTCCAGCCTTGGGAAAAAGTGACTCAAAAGGCCTGATTTGTGTTTGGGGGAGGGGGGAGGTGAATGTGTGCTGGAGTCAGATACACCGGCCCTGGTTGCAGATTGGAGGCAACCACAAGGGCTACCAAGTGCCAAGGCAGGCAAATTAAAAGGCCTGCCTCAGCTCTCTGGGACTTTGTTCCAGTTGTTTTATCCAATATTAGGCTCTCTAGCTCTCATCCATCACATCCACTCACCCTCCACCCACTCCCAATGGCCCCCATATCTTCCACGCTGACTCATGCCCCTCCACCCACCCGCAGAAGCCCCTCAGACCCTCCATGACAACCAATGCCCCTCCACCTGCCCTCATATCCTCTATGCCAACCCATGCCCATCACCCACCCTCAATCACCCTTCCTACCCTCTATGCGAACTCATAGCGCTTCAATGCCCATTAATCCAATATGCACTCTTTACAGAACCAATAAATCCTTAGTGACAATGGCATATGTAGAAAAGCTTTGAAAAAAAAACAGCCTTTCTTAAAGTTTTATAACCACTGTTCATAATACAACCAGACTTTTAAAGTATCAATAGCAGAAACTATAAACACTTGGTATCTCTTTATCTTGTGTAAATAAACATTGTCCATTGACAAAATAGATATAAGGAAAAAAGCTTTCAAGTAAGCAATGTTTCCCTTGTGTGTACCTGTTTCAAGAAATTTATGGAAGTCTGGGCTCTCAGCCAAGCATGCATAATAATTGGGGTGGGTGGTACAACATCCACATAAAGTTACATTAATTCTCCTGACTGAGAAGCATTCAAAAAAAAACACAGACCAAGCCAAATTTTTTAAATTTAAGGGAGCTACAATCTGAAATGTGCTTGATTTGCTCGCTGGCCCACCCTTCACAATTGGGATCAATTGTCAAAATAACCAGACCCAAGCTTCCTCTCATGTAGAGGCTTTGTAGATTGATTAGTAAAGAAGTTTCCTGCTTCTAAAAATATATCTGTCACTGTACTGAGCTGAAGCATTTTTATTTTAAGACCTATTTTCTTCATAAACTTGGTTTGATTTTGATTTTGATAATATTTTTAAAATTCTAAGTTAATAAGGTCAACTTTAGCCATTTTGCCTTTTGCATATTGAGGTCTTTTCGTATTTGAATTTGTCAAAACTAGGACAATGCAATAAATGCATTAGCATGTAAACAATAGCACAAGAAAGGAAGAATATTCATATTACAACGTATAGGACCAATACAGTTATTTTATACTTGTTTCTGAACAACTTTATATTAGAGAGATCTGACCAAAAATATTACTAATGTCAAATCCAAAAATTGCATTTGATCCTGTCTAACTTTTGCCTTCATCTCCAATTTAAGAAAAATGGGGGCTGTGGTCCATTTGCCCGCTGCCAGGTGACAGGGCCAGGAACGAGAAAATGCACCTGCAGGATGGGCTACATTATGGTTGGACTTTCTTGTCGGGGCAAAATCTCACAGGTAGTATGCAAAGTTATTTTTAGGCATTTGAAACGGAACTTCTATTATTCCAAAACACAGTATTAATTTGATGTAACATATGAACAAATGCAGGAAAGGGAATGAAACAGAATTATTTTCCTCAGAATTATGTTTTATTTAATTATTTGCTATTCTATATCAGTGCTGCAGTGTAGCCTTGAAGTAGTGCCATTGATCAGAGAACTTCCTTCAGATAAGATGTTTATTTGATGCCCTGTCCTTTTGATCCAGTGGTTCAAGTACTCATAAAATCCTGGAGGTGATTTTCAACCGTTGGCTCCCTGATTCTCATCTGAACAAAGGCTGGTGGCTGAAAATTGGGGAGGAGAACCCCGGTTGTCCTTTGACACTATAATGTAATGTTCAGGACCCCATTTAAAATTTTCATGACATAAAGGGACTTAAGATGAATGTTCAAGGAATAGCCCAGAAGTGAACAAATGTGTTCCTCCTCAATAAAAGTACTGAGACTCATTAGTTGCCCATGCTTCACCCATTCATCAATCAGCTCCACTCATCCATTCTCTCCCCAACACAACCCTCTCCTGCCCCAGGCTGACCTATTACCTGATAATTTTCAATTGAAGACCTCTCAACACTGGCTCCAGATGCACACTGCTGCTGCTCCAGGGAACTTTTCACTGTTGCAAGCTGAAGTCAAAAGACAAGAAGGGAGAGAAGAAATTCCTCAAGACGGAGATGAGAAGGAATTACTTCTCTCAGAGGGTCGTTAGTCTTTTCAATTCTGAGTGGTGGAGGCAGAGTCATTGGAATTATTCAAGCCTAAATTAGACAGATTTTTGATGACAAAAGAGTTATTGAGAACAATTAGGAAAGTGGAGTTAAAGCCACAATCAGATCACCCTTGATCTTATTGAATGGCGGAGCAAGCTTGATGGGCTGAATGGTCTACTCCTGCTCCTATTTCTTATGATCTTATTTCTCATTTACATCACCAAAGGAACACTAGGGCTGATTATAATTTCAAGCGAATGGCATGTGGATAAGAACATAGGATGGTTCCCAGTTTGAAAATTACAAGTGACCTCTCGCCTGAAACTGTCGAGTGCTCTGGCCTTCATCATAGGGCCTTGTCGCAGGGTGATGGTAAATGATCTGACACTATTTTTAAGCTGCATGCACCCAGTTTGTGACAAATGCAACAGAGTGAAATTGGATCTTTTGCCTCGTCATTCACCTCATTTTTGTTTGTGAAATAATTGTGTGTGTAAAATGCCTCTCACATTTGCTGAAACTCTGCTCACTTCATTATCTATGAAACACTTTGAGATATTCCTCAGAGTATGTGTAAGGTGATGCAAGTCCTCCTTTATCTTTGCCATCAAATAACAGGTGCCATCATAAAATATCATAAAATATAAATTATCTTGCCATGAATTTTGTTATAAAGGCCTTAATGAAAAGAAACAAAATCTGAATTTTTTTGACAGGAACTTGCCCGGGAATCAGATGCAGCCTTGTTTTACAGATACCTTCAGGTAACGATGGACCATTTTAATCTTTACAGGCTAAATTCATGAAGATTATCTATTAGAACCTTGCTCAACCATTCTTCAATTTTTTTGAACCATTACAGACAAACAACATCAAAGAACTTAATGGCAAAGGGCCGTTCACGGTGTTTGTGCCAAGGCTGGATCTTAGTCAGAATAACACGGTAACTATATATTAATAACACAGATCATATTTCATTATCAAAAGACTTGTGGGAAATCTTAGCTGTTTTTCCAAATACCACTGCCTTCATTTTGCAGAAAGGAATACACAGCCTGGTAGAGAGATCATTTGAAAGGTCATCGACCCGAAATGTTGTATTTCATTTTCATTCCTGGGTCCCAATCCTGCCATCCAGAGCAAATGCCAGCACTGGGACTCAGAGGGCGATTTTCAAGGAGGTGGCCAACTAAGTGTTGTCTCTGTGAGCCCTGTCTAACTAAAAATAGAGGGCTGGCTTCCAAGGCTGGGCAGTCAATAGGATACCCCCCCAGCATTGAAATATTGACAGCCCCATGGTCAGAGATGGGAACTTCTTTTGCGGGTAGGGGAACAAGAGGGTGCCTCAAGATGGAGGCACCCCCTGAAGAATGTTTCAAAGATTAAAACTAAAAAATGTCCACAGCTGCCAGACCACCATTGTGCAGAGGGAATTCCTGTATAAGACACTCTGCAGCCACAACAGTACCCCTCTGGCAATACAGCTGGGGCATTGGGGAGTTAAATTCAATGAAGCATTGATAATCCCTTGTTCTGCTTCAATTCAACTGCTGGGCTTTGGCCTCAGCGGGACCTGTCTGCCATCTGGAAAATTCCAGACAACTTCTGACAAGTACCCTCAATGGGCAATATAATTCACCTAATTGGCTACTTACTACTGTCGGCCAAGTAGTCATCATCCCACATCTTGAACCAACCTCAATGAAAATTACGTGGAGACGGGACCATGGCAACAGACCAGCATGCTGCCTGGCAACGAGAAATTGGGGCTTTGCCAACATCTGGTCCTGCCTCCACATCCCATCGAAAATTCAGCCCATTAACTTTCTCCCTTCTCTGATGCTACCAGATCTGCTGAGTATTTTCAGCATTTTCAGTTTTTATTTCAGATTTCCAGCATCCACAGTGTTTTGCTTTGATAAACATTCTTGGTTTATAATGATCTAACCAGGGCAATGGTAGGCTCCCTATCACTGGCCTCAGCACACTGAGCTAAGGAGGGAAAAAAATTCCCTCAGGCTCCATATCCTCATCCGTATCAGGCTTGCTATTTCATGACCTCATGCTGGGAGTGTCTGATTACACATGAGGGCAGGATCAGGTTTGGCTGTGCCTCCACCAAGAATGAAAACTCATAAAGGTGGCTTCGTGCCCATGGAGATAACCCCCAGACCAACAATTTCAGCAGCAAAAGGGGAGGAAGCAATGTATAAAAATGAAGAAAGAATCATATGCACAAAGGAAAATCTGTAAGTAATTTTGATTTCTTTTGTATTTTTACTGTCCCTGTTGCAAATTTTCTGTAAGGATCTCAAATACACCCATCAAATTTAATGAAATTATATGAAATTCATGGCAGAAAATATGAAGTGTTCTCTGTGTAATCTCTTTATCATTTCACCTTATTGGTTTATTTTTGACTAAGGAATGATCTGGCATCTAAGTATCCCACAATGTTATGTGCAGTAATCAATGTACTTTTTAAATTTGGACTTACAATAAAAAATATTATTTTCTTCACCTTCAAATAACTTCCTAATTATTGCTCCTCATCATATTGCATGTGACAGCTGCAGAGGATTATTAACTTGTTGTACTTGAAGTAGAGCTTAGAAAGTTCAATTAGTTTTCAAAATGAATATTTAGTACTTTGTATTGCATGATGGTGATATCATTAAATTAGCGGTATGTGATCAGTTCATATTCTAACTAAATATGTAGATGATGTGAAACCCAGCCGAGGGGATGTTTTAGGGTCTGACAACCTGTGCAATTGAATAGGACCCCGAGACAGTCAGAGACCCCAAGATAATCAGGAGACCCAAAGAAGGTCAGGAGAACCCGAGACAGTCACAGGCCCCCGGGCATTCCCATAACCACATTATGCTGGCAGCATTGTTCAGTCGAGGCGGGCTGAGCTCTCAACCTATCATACTCCATCTGTATGAATGTTCCTCATCATTGGCCAAGTCAGGATCAGCATTAGGATCATGCAGCAACTGTAATTTCACTGTCAGGGAACCCTGATCAGACCCAGTCTCCAAACCAAAACTTTTAGGGCCCCCCCAAAAGTCAAATACTAGCCTGCTAATGGGACCTCAAGTGCCCAGCATACATTGGAAAATCAGTTATGCTGCCCTTGTTTTTATGTCAATTAACATCAATGATTGGGAAATTGTGAGCAGCACACCTATAGTTTCTGATGAGTGCCCTGCTGATGACATGAGGCTTTGCAAAATCTACCCTATTGTGTAGCCCTCCCTTAAAACTTGTTCTGGGTCTTTGATATGACATTCCCAAATCTGTTGCTAAAACCTAAACTCCCAGGCTGTCCCATTTAAAATGGAGATGAGGAGGAATTTCTTCTCTCAGGGGGCCATTAATCTTTGGAATTCTCCACAGCAGGGAGAGGTGAGGGCTGGGTCATTGAATGGATTAAAGGTTGAATTGGTCAGATGTTTGATCTACAAGGCAGTCAAGGGTTATGGCGAGAAGGCAGGAAAGTAAAGTTGAGGCCAAGATCAAATCAACCGTGAACTTCTTAAATGGTGGAGCAGGCTTGAGATCTAAATGGCCTAATCTTGCTCCTACTTCTTAGTTTCTTATGATCTTAAGTTGATTGTAAACTGCCTTTGTCAAATTAATGAGAGAATTTCCTTAACAGATGGAAGAATGGAAAACACGTGGTTTGATTGGAGATTTGCTTCGCTATCACATTGTAGGCTGTGGGAAACTTTTCCACAATGATCTAAGGAAACAGACTTCCCTTGTTGCTTTATCTGGAAACTCTATTCGGATCTCCTGGAAACAGGTGTGTATGTATATATCCCATAACTTGTTCTCTTATTGATCAATTGTATTGTACCAAATCTTAAAAATGTCGCTTTGAGCTCAAGCATCTAAAAACCAAGAGGTCCCAATTGAAATTGCGTGCAAAGATAATGCAGAAATCCATTTCCTTATTTTAAAAGTGTTTGCATCATTCACATAAGGCATCTCATTAATATTCTAATACATACACTTTGCAACCTTTAAATCAGCTAATCATGAAAATGGCCACATATTTCAAGGACAAATTACCCTGTGTGTATCAACCCAAACCTTGAGCCCTACTTTGCACATCACTCTGTGTAACATATGGCCAGAATTTTCCCGTTGGTGTGTGGGAACAGGCCCTGCATGCCCGTACGTAAAATGACACGTGATAACATTGGACGAGCATCCCGATGTCACCACACGTCATTGCGATATTTCGTTGGGCGGGCGGGCACACGTTGATATCCAATGCCCACCCGCCATTAATTAATGGGCTATTTAAGGCCCTTGAGGCGCCAATTGACAGCAATTTTTCAGCGCCCGTGCAATCCTTGGGTCGGCGCACAGGTGCAATGGGCAGTCGGGTAGGACACATTTGTATAACCCTCATCTGCGAGCGGGATAAGAGGGCTCAGTGGGATCGCAAGTGTGCTCTGTCAAATATTGATTTTTCAAAGTCACTGATACTTGCTTGTGTGATCTGCAATACTTCAAAACGCATACCAACTGCTTGGTCTGGACTCACAACCTTCAGGTCAGCACTCTGCAGTGAGGAATCTTTTTTGGGCCTGCAAGTTTCAGGAAGCCTTCCCTTAGCCTTGGAGTGGGAGCTGAACTCTCCACTGGAGGCACCTCCTCTGAGGAGGAAGGGAGGGCTAGAAGGGGGAGGAGGCCAGGAGTGCACATTCAGCCTCTAAGGGAGCCACCCTTGGGAGGATGGGCGCAGGCACAAGGGGCTCAGAGCCAAGAGGTAGTCCAAGGTGGAAGGGGCCACAGAAGACGCCAATATCCTGCTGCCAGGGTATACAGGTGGCGAAGCAGCTATCTCAATATGTCTGAGGTGCAGTGCCGAAGGATGCTCCAACTCTCAAGGGAGACAGTCAACTATATCTGTCAGATGATTGGGCCTGAGATCTCCGCAAACTGTGTGGGTGGATGCCCCATGCCAGTGGCTTTAAAGGTCACAGCTGCCCTCAACTTCTACACCTCTGGCTCTTTTCAGGGGCTGGTGGGTGATCTTTGCGGTGTCTCTCAATCAGCTGTCCACACTTGTGTCAAGCAGGTTATAGACGCTCTGTTCAGGCGTGCATTGACCTTCATCCACTAGTGTTGAGACCAGGCAAGTCAGACATAGCGAGCTAGAGTCTTTGCGGCGATTGCTGGCTTCCCCCTCCTCCATATGGCCATCAAGGCTCCAGCAGGTGAGCTTGGTGCCTTCGTCAACAGGAAGGGCTTCCACTTCATGAACGTGCAGATAGTGTGTGATCACAGGATGCTGATTCTACAAGTCTGCAAGGAACCCAGGCAGGTCCCACGACGTCTACATCCTCAGACACTCCCAAGTGCCAGGGCTCTTCAGTGCTCCGGCTCGGCTGTGTGGATGGCTGCTGGGTGACAAGGGCTATCCCCTCAGAAGGTGGCTCATGACTCCTCTCCACCATCCAAGATCAGAAGCTGAGCAGCGTACAATAGGAGCCACACCTCCACAAGGGCTGTGGTGGAGAGAGCCATCGGTCTTCCGATGCCAGGACCGCTCAGGGGGCGCGCTCCAGTACTCCCCAGATCATATTTTGCTGATAGTGGTTGCATGCTGCGCTCTCCACAATCTTGCGCTGGAAAGGGGGGACGCTGTGGACGATGAAGATGTCGACGCAGTGGCTGCAGCTGCACACGATGAGTCCAGTAGTGAGTCTGAGGATGAGCACGCACAGGGAAATGCTGAGGGGATAGACGCTGACCCGGGCATACTCCAGGGAGGCAGGGACACCCAGGGGGCTTTAATCCAATGAACCTTCAACTAGCACACCACATATGGACCTCCAGGACAAGCCTGAGCTGCAGGCTTCATATTCAATATCTGAGTGCAAAATCTGTCTGGATAGGAACATTAACTAAGAGCCTTGTCAATAAAGCTGAATGTCCCACAAATCACTCATAACATTTTTGGAAACCATCCACCTGCAGAAGAAAAGAGGCACCCTCAACCACGGTGACATGTCTGAATTTAATATGACAAAGGAACTGAAGAAAACAAAATGACAAAGGTGTTAAAAATCACACCAAATCACAAAGACCCAATTGTGGGCCAACACAAAAGCACCAGTGATAAACCCATGGTGTGCCTAAGGTGCCTTATGTTTACATTTTCGAGTGCTATGTCTTGGTGCTGACTCCTCACTGTGAGTGGCATCTGAGACAGCCTGCTGACTCTGCTGTCCTGTTGTCCTCAATGACCTTGGCAGTCATCCTCTGGCATGTGGAGCCTATGCTGGCCCTGCCCGGGAGGGAGCTACCAGTTCCACAGCTGGTATCTCTCCAGTCATCGCAGACTCACCGGATGCCACGGTCACTGACAGAGGGGCGGAGGAGCCGCTGCCCTCATCTGGAGCGCCCTGAGAGGAGTTCGCGGAGATGACAGGCAGCTGCTGCACTGACTTGAGGTTGCTTTGGACCTCCCTGCTCACCGTGGATGGATGGGTACCGAGCTGGGAATCTCCCACATTGGCAATGACCAGCTGATGTCGGTGCCAATGTGAGGGCTTGCTGGTCCAAGCGCATCCCGAGGAAGCCCTGATTGGTCTCCTGGAGGAGCCTTTCCATGAGAGTCGTCACTCTATGGAGGATGCATGGTGCTTGGACATGAGGCTCATTGCTTCGGCGATAGTCCACGTAGACTCCACCACAGATACCAAGCCAAGCATAGCCTCATGTATCTTCCACCAGATGCTCCCAGACACCCTGCCGCATTTCCTGCATTTGCTGCATTGTGGCACATCATCAGGCACCGACTGAGCATATGCCTGGTCCCCTGCAGTCCTCCGACTGCTGGCTCCATGGGCACTCTCTGTCTCTGCCAGCTCCTCCAGTGACTGTGAAGTGACCTCACCGCTGTGCCCCGGGACACTAGCCGATGTTCTAATTCCCACCGAGGTGCTAGTATCTGCACTGGTGCCTGCCTGACAGAGATGGTGTGATGCTAGTGAGACTTCAGGGCCCTCAGGCGTGAGAGGGGGCATCTGCTGCTCCTCCCCCCGGCCCTGCACCGCTGATGTTGAAAGGAAGAACAAGGACATTGGATCAGTTAACAGTTAACAATGTCAGTGTGCATCCCTGTCCCTTGGATCATTATGTGCTTATCCTTCCATAAGCAATGGTCAAACCATGTTGTAAACTTCAATCACTGAACATCTAGCACTGCCATGGCTATTGGGAGAACAATAGTGACCTCACTGCTGGGCATACAAACCTGCCCGTGGCACCCCAGCCTCACCGACACCGATGGACCTGGGTGCATGGTGCCTCTCCAGACCTAGGGCCTCCTGCTCGAAGCGGCTGAGAATCGCTAACTGTGCCAGCCCACCACCAGCCTTCACCCACTCGGCAGCATTATGTGCATTCTTCTCCTGAAAAGGAGAGAAGAGCATTGATCAGTGCTAATTGTACCTGGAATCTCTTCACAGATGGCCCACCCCAACCAGAGTGGGACATTGCAGGGCTCCAGTGCCTCCTCACCCCGCTGATGCCAAACACTCACACAAAGATGCCAGGCCTGTCCCACCCTCACCCCCACCACCGCTTTGGCCACATCTGCTGCCTACATCACATTAGGCACCACACGGTCTAACCTTCCATAGCAAGGAGGCGCAAGCATGAGAAACGCAGAGGACAGCAGATCGATCGGTGCCACGCCACCTAGAAGCTCCCCTCCCAGCAGGTCATCACCCTGACTTTGACATGTCCTGGAGCTCCAGCACCGCGCCTAGGTGCAGCTACTCCAGGTTGCCCCCAATACAGTAATGTGGGTCTCAGTGTAACACACGCTATGGGTGCAGAACCCATCTCTTCACCACCCTCTCAGGGTGACCTCAGCATGGGCAATATTTGCTGGCCCACCCAGCGAAGGACACATGCCGTCAATGATTCAATGCAGTCACTACACTCAGAGTTGGGGGGTGGGGGTGTGGTCAGGGGGGAAAGCCTACCTGATGCACCTGCTGGGTTAAGTGACCAATGCCAACATGGTACTCACCCTTCCTGAGCGCAACAGGTCATTGAAGCGCTTGCAATATTGGATCTAGGTGCGCCGCACCACATCCCGGGAGCTCACCACCTCCGCCACCTCCTCCCAGGTACATTTGGTCATGTTGGGGAGCTTCCTCCTCCCGTCCTGGGGTACAAGGACCTCCCGCCATACTGCCAACTCCTCCAGGAGGGCAGCAAGGCAATCATCTGAAAAACGAGGGGTACAGTGCCCCCTGCCCTACCCTCCTGCAGTGCTCTGGGGAGCCCTTCCACTGGCCATCATTCTCAGCCTTTGAAAAGCTGCCATTGGGCCCAACAGTCATTGCAGTCCCGCCACTGCCCACCCACTCCCGCTGTCCTCGGGTGCCGCGATTCACACTGGGCGGGCCTTTATTGGCCCACCCGCGTAAAATGGCAGCGCGGACACAATCGTGGGTGGCAACCAGGTCTACGCCCACACCCACTTCCACACAGCCCGCCCAACAGGCAGAAAATTCTGCCCATAGTAACCCACCTCAGAACCCCACAGCTCCACCAGGGATTCTGAATCTTTGGTTATATTGTTCTGTTTAAAATAAGTATCTACTTTTACATGCCTGTAAGGTCCTTTCCTTGTTGACTCCTTTCACTGCAGTTGAAATTTCTATACAGTGCAGTTTTTTTCTCATTACATGATCCTGATGCCAGGGTTCAATCTCATGACCTTGTCTCTTGCACCACCTTCATGGTCTCACTATTCTCTTTGTGGTTTGGTGATCCCACCAGCAGTTGCCGTCCAAAGTCAACAGATTTTTGGCTGCTCTCCAAATTTTCTGGTTCCGCCAGCGCCAATTCCCACCATGGGCGTGACTAGAAAATCCTAACCTAAAAGTAGGCACAGAACTGAAGGCTAAAGGCTTGGCCTGATCCGTGGATTATACTGTTTAATCACAATTGCCCCTACTCTATTGCTTTAACAATACAACTCAGTATGTTTATTGCTGATGCAGGATGATGATTCACATTAAATACCATATCCAACGTTCCCTCAGATCCCTTTCAACTCACCTTTACACCTGTCCACATCATCTATATTGTATGTGTGACACCAATTTTTTTCTGCAAACACCTCTCTAATCAAAAGAATAAATTATATTCTCCTCTGCTTCAAGCTATCAGCCTGGCCTGAGACTAACTGCATTTGATTCTAAGGATGACGCTTTGCTGCAGATGCACTCAGTCACAGGGGATGAGGAAGGAAACGTGCTGGTGTATCCATGGAGGTGTCTGTGTGCTAGACCATAGTGCATTGCTGGCCAAGAATGCCAGACAAATTTGTAAGGCGGAATAAAGGTGAAGAGAATTTCACTTACTGCGGTTAACTTGAGTGTGATTCTATTTTTAAAAAGTAAACTATTTCACTCTTTTTAATGTAGAATGCAATTTACTTGAATGGAGATGCACAACTCATCAGCACTGACTACATTGCAACAAATGGAATTGTCCATTACATCAACAAGGTCTTAGTTCCATTCAACTTAAAATCTAGCAACCGATTAATCACACCACCTCTGGTAGGTTGCAAGAAAATTTGAAAATACATCATTTTTTTATAAAGGTGATATTTTAGTATTGCAAACTGTATCTTTTTCATTCTCTTTGAACATTAATGTCACATTTTAGGAAATGCATGTGCACCCTGATGACCCAGTGAGTTCATCTAGTCAGTGATTACAGATCTGGAGTGTCAGGTTGAATCATAGATCTGTTAAATCAGCTGATTGCCTTTGGGATTAGCATAGGCGGGATTACATTTCACCTCACTGATCCTAGGTAGTGAAGGAAATACAGACTGGGACCCCTGCTCCTGATTCCTGTTCTCTGCCCTTTACTGGAAATATGCAAGGGCAAGGATAGGATTAGCTTAGTTATGATGTCCCTTGAATAGAACATTCTATCAGTTATCACTTATAAGGCTTTAGTGTTAATTCTGATTAATTTGGGTGAGAAAACAACAAGAGAAAACATTTTATGTTCCTTGTCAATATAGCTGTAAACTCTGTTTTAAAATATATATATATATATAAATTAAAACAAAATAGCATAATCAGTGAAAATATTTGTTGTCCATTTACTAAAAGAATACTCAACATTAGTGACCCAAAGCAGTTATATGTCACCAGGGAGATCAGTTACAGCTGGAGATTGGAACAAGGGTAAGAATAAATCAATGAAATCATGGGCAAAGGAAATTCTTATTTAGTTCTATTTGGTGACCTGCATTAAGAGATTTCATAGAATAATCCATTACTAATCAGCCATACAGACTAGAAGCTCCCAGTTGATTCGCAGGCTGAGTTACTTAAGCTGAGTTAGCAGTGGGGTACACTGCCACATTGCCCTGGGCTATGCAGGGAAGTAAAAAGTAAGCTCTAATTCCTGATTGCTATTCAGAACCCAGAAGAATGATCGCATAAGCTGCCGGACTGTCATAAAAAAATTCAACTGGTTCTACAGAGTCCTTCAGGGAAGGGAACCTGTCACCCTACAGTGTCTGTACAGCCCCTAAATAAAAAGGAAGATGTGCATTTATATAGCATTTTTCACAACAGCTGGACATCTCAAAGTTTTACAGCTTATGTAGTTTTGAAGGATAGTCATTGTCATAATGGAGGAAACTTGGCAACCCATTTGCACACAGCAAAACCCCCACAAACAGCAATATAATGGTGACCAGATAATCTATTCTGGTAATGTTGGTTGAGGAATAACTGGGGGTAACTCCCCTGCTCTTCTTCAAAATAGCACCATGGGACCTTTTGTATCCATCTAAGCAGGCAATTGGGACCACGGTTTAATGTTTCACCTAAAAGACAATACCTCTGGCAGTTCAGCATTGCCTCAGTACTGCACTGAAATGTCAGATTTTTGTGCTCAAGCCCTGAAGTGGGACTTGAACCCCCAACTTTGTGACATATAAATCCAGAGGAACACAGGGCTTAAGAGCAGGACTAGGACATTTGGCCCTTCGAGCCTGCTCTGCCATTCAGTAAGATCATGGCTGAGCTGGTTGTGGTCTCGGCTCCACTTTCCTGCCTGTCCCCCATAACCCTTGACTCCCTTGTTTATCAAAAATCTGTATAACTCTGCCTTGAATACATTCAATGACCCAGCTTCCAATTGCTTTCTGGGGAAGAGAATTCTACATACTAACATTAACGTAGTGCCACATTACATCTTGACTTTTGATGGTCTTTGAAGTGGCCCAGCAAGCTACTCAGTTGTGGAGAAAGCACCTCACTGCATTTTCAGGGCGAGTAGGGATGAACAATAATAAATTGGGCCTTGCCATCATTGGTTACATCCTGAGGATATTTTTTTTTAAAAACAGCATTAGGCTTGGCAGTCAAATTCACTGTCTAGAGTCATACGTGAAATGTGGTCAATTAGGCAAGTTATTGGAGAGCTGCTGCCATGTGCGAAACTGTATCCCAGCAAAATTCAGTGTCTTCAGGAGAAGAGACAGGTTGGAATTTTTTTTTGGCACATTCTCATATATGACTAATTCATTTAAAGTAACTATTATTTATCCTGGACCAATACAAATGGCAAGCTACAGATAACTTCAGGATCACTGGACAGAATTTTATCAAAAAGACCAAAGTTCTGACAATGGACAAAAATGTGTGTCAGGAACACAAACAGCCAGCTGGTGGGACTTTCCCCTTGACTTTAGGAGTTATTTCCCCCTTGATTTTTCAGGATAAAGCTGCCACCGGATCTGCTGTCCTGTTCAGGATGGCTGCCCGTCCCCTAGAGCTAGCTGACCAATCAGAGGGTCAGTAGCTCAGTGGCCTCAGCAGTGCCACCAGGAACAGTGGCCATGGCTTAGGAAGGCAGGGTCTCTGCAGCCTCCCTAGGAAGGCTAAAAGAACATTTTAAAAAACATAAACATTACGTTGAAGGAAGGGAAACCTCCCAATGAGCTAATCACTGGGGCTGCAGGTGCTACCTTCCCAACCTGCTGCCCCCTCTTTGAATGAAAAATGACTACACTCTGGCAGCCACTGGGAGGCCACTTGCATTCAGTTGGCAGCCTCCCCACCCATCAGGGGATGGGGGATCGATCTGCATTCAGCAAAATGCTGATGGCCTGGTAAATGGCTATTAATGATCTATTTGAATATTTAAATTTGTTTCCCACCTCCTTCGGGCAGCCTGTCGGAAGCCAGTCCGGTCGCTAGTAATATTCGCTGGCATGGGGCTGATTCACATCAGCTCCCTCCTGATTTTACTGCCACCTCCACTATGATCCCACCTCGTGCAGATGGGCAAAATCCTGCCCATTATTCTATCTGACCTGGAGCAAACTTTCACATATTTCTTGTGTTTGAATTCTTTATTTGCAGCACAATATCACCACAGTTGCAAATGCTAATGGATACAAGATCTTTAGTACTTTAATCAAGGTAGGACATTTTCTCTAATTAATTAGTGGGTTTCTGGTTGTGCTGTTTCTATTTGGTCATTGGTTACACTATAGCTGAGGGATTGTGCCATGTGGAAGTGGTGGCTGAGTCCACTGAAAACAATTGGATGGAAAGAATGAACTTGGATTTATACAACACCTTAGTCTATCATCAAGACATCTTAATAAGCCACACAACCAATTAGTTACTTTTGAAATAGTCTTTGTTGTTGCGTAGTTTAGGACACCTTCAGGTTGACAACATAGTCACTTCTCTTACTGTTTTAGAATCAATCCATGCCTTGAATATCATCTATTCTGGCTTTGTGAGAGGGGAGATAAAGAAGAATAATCAAATTTTTAGTAACTTTAAAAGAAATCATTCCTGCACTTTCCTTCATTTTGACTTTATGCACAGTGCCATCAGAGCTGGTGTTCACGGGACCAGTGTGTCAAATGGGAATTAACTGATCTTACCTAATGTAGTAATTAAGGTTTTATTTAATATGTAATGTACCTTTAAGAATAATACTTTGTTAAGGAAGATCACATGACCTGTAGTAACCAATAGGAAAGTAGCATGAGCTACCTCAGCGGTCAGTGTAGAGTTAGAGTTGGAGTTGAAAGCACAAGTATCTATTGTAAATAAACTTAAAGTTTCTGCCCAAGAAGTATCTGCTGATCAACTCTGTCATTAATAGTACAACTCGGCCACCACGCAACACCTAATTATAAAAGAAAAAAATACATGGAATTATGCAGCACCTTTCACAACCCTAGGACATCCCAACATGCTTCACAGTCAATGAAGTGCTTTAGAAGTGTGATCCCAGTTGTCATATGTAGGCAAGCATTATGTGCGGTCCACACATTTGAATCTTTTTCAGCCATTCAGGGCCCAGGCCTATGATATGCCCACTGTTCAAAGTATAGAGCCCAAATTGACTTCCAAAAAAATACTCCCACCACATCTTGCAGCCATAATGTGCCTACCCTTCAAGAGCTGCAGGCTACCTCTGAGTGGCGCTAGCCACTTGTGGGCTGTTTTGCACAGCCAGTGAACATTGCGGGTGGCATTGACTCCATCAAAGAATCAAAAAAAAAACAGGCAGCATGAACTTAATGTGCTGCCTGCGATGTTGGTTAATCACATACTGTAATTCCCATGCTCACAGGTTTCACGGGTTATCCAATTTCTCCCCACCTTCTTGCATTTCTACATCTCTACTTCTACTTCAGATTGGCTCTTTAGTGTGTCTCCTCTTCCCGTGCACAGCAGGAATGTAAGAATATTGTAGAGGAGGTGGGATTTTCTGGTCTTCAACTGAAAGACCAGGAAATCTTATTCACTGTAGCATATCAATGCTTCATGAAGAGCGTGGGAGTGCAGCATTTAAGTTAATGCACAAGAAATGTTTGTGGTGGGCACAAATTAAAGATGATCACAAAAACAATTAAAGGAGAGGTTAGAAAATATTTCTTTACATAGTGGGTGGGTGAAATGTGGAATTGGTGAATAGTTTTAAGAAGTAATTAGATAGTTGCTTTTAAAAGAAAAATATTAAAGGACATGGGAAGCAAAGAGGAAAGTTAGACTCCAGTTGTAATCTCATCCAGGAGTGTGGAATTTGTGGGATGAATTACCATTTCTTTGAAGTAACATTTTTTGACTCTGTGGTCTGAATCCCCTTCACTATCCTGCCCCAAATCTTGATGCCACCAACCCTGAGACATGTGTGAAAGACAAAATATCTGGTTCAGATCAGAAGAGCTTCCTGACATTATACCCCTAGGTTGCTGTCATATGATACAGGTGCAGTCCTGAACTTAAGATGTGAGGGCTGCTTATAGAAGTCACAAACTGACAAAAAGAATATCTAAAGCAGACTCCAAATTTTTAACAATATAAACAATATTCCTCCTGAAATCTCTTGGATTTTTATTTTTATATATTTATAAGGCTCTAATTACAGAAAAGTAACAATTAAATTGCTTTTAATTTTCACAGGAAACAAACCTGCTACCTCTACTGGAAGATCCAATCCACAGACCATTCACAATGTTGTGGCCAACAGACGAAGCATTTAATTCTCTTTCAAAAGAGAGGCGGGATTGGCTTTATAGTAATGAGAACAAACACAACCTTGTGGCGTACCTAAAATTTCACATGATCAGGGATTCAAAGGTATTTAAGAACTACGATTGTGGACCATATGTGCTGGATTTTCCAGCAGTTGTGGGACCCTGGCATCTGGCCCGTTTGGGATTTCGAGCACACCTATTTTGACAGTGTTCCTGCAACCTGCTGGGAGGAAGCTGATATGTGTCATTGTTGTCTGGTGGTTCCCAGATGTTATTAATAATCACACTTTACATTTGAAAAGATCAGAAATCTTTATGTTTAATTTTGCCATGCTGTCTGGTACAGACTCTAGTGCAGCTATGTAATGTGGCCCTCTTTATCACTTACACATAACACATTTGTTCCTAGCTAAGTAGTTCCTAACTATTTGCAGATATCTACACATAATAAAACAATATATAACATCCTCTTTCTTTAAAACATAATGTCCCTATCAATGTAACGGATCCAATCATTAACTTTTATAAACTAAAGATTATCTATCAACTTTTGGAAATTAACTGAACCCCATCTTAAAGTCTTTCATAGTGTGTATTCTTTTCTAAAATATTAATTATGGTATCGCTTAGGTGGTAAGATGTTGTGCCTCCATCTTGTAGATTTGACATTCCTTGCTCTTAGTGGTTAGTTGGCATGCTGCACAGGCGATGTTGTGCATGTTGTCCCTGGTGTTCAGGAGTCGTGCTTGCTGTTGCTAAAGTTGTCTCATTTTCTGGTGATGTTTCAGTGTTGTTGCTGGCCTTTTCTGTTTTTCCAGCTATGGAATAAATTGAATATGGACTCTGTTTCTCCTCATTTTTAAAATTCTTTAATGGGGTGCAGCTGGGCCAGCATTTATTGCCCATCCTTGTTGCCCTTGAGAAGATGGTGGTGAGCTGCCTTCTTGAACTGCTACAGTCCATGTGGTGTAAGAACATCCACAGTGCTGTTAGGAAGGGAGTTTCAGGATTTTGACCCAGCAACAGTGATGGAACGGCGATATATTTCCAAGTCAGGATGGTGAGTGACTTGGAGGGGAACTTCCAGGTGATGGTGTTCCCATGTATCTGCTGCCCTTGTCCTTCTAGACGGTAGTGGACGTGAGTTTGGAAGGCGCTGTCGAAGGAGCCTTGGTGAATTCCTGCAGTGCATCTTGTAGATGGTACATACTGCTGCTACTGTGCGTCGGTGGTGGAGGGAGTGAATGTTTGTGGATGTGGTGCCAATCAAGTGGGCTGCTTTATCCTGGACAGTATCAAGCTTCTTGACTGTTGCGGGAGTTGCACTCATCCAGGCAAGTGGAGAGTATTCCATCACACTCCTGACTTGTGTCTTGTAGATGGTAGACAGGCTTTGGGGAGACAGGAGGTGAGTTACTTGTCGCACGGTTCTTAGCTTCTGACCTGCTCTTGTAGCCACTGTATTTATATGGCTAGTCCAGTTCAGTTTCTGGTCAATGGTAACCCCCAGAATGTTGGTAGTGGGGGATTCAGTGGTGGTAATGCCATTGAACATCAAGGGGCAATGTTTAGATTCTCTCTTGTTGGAAATGATCATTGCCTGATACTTGAATGGCACAAATGTTACTTGCCACTTGTCAGCCCAAACCTGGATATTGTCCAGTTCTTGCTGCATTTGGACATGGACTGCTTCAGTATCTGAGGAGTCATGAATAGTGCTGAACATTGTGCAATCATCCCCGCTTCTGACCTTATGATGGAAGGAAGGTCATTGATGAAGCAGCTGAAGATGGTTGGGCCTAGGACACTACCCTGAGGAACTCCTGCAGTGATGTCCTGAAAGCTGAGATGACTGACCTCCAACAACCACAACCATTTTCCTTTGTGCTAGGTATGACTCCAACTAGTGGAGAGTTTTCCCTTTGATTCCAATTGACTCCAGTTTTGCTAGGGCTCCTTGATGCCATACTCGGTCAAATGCGGCCTTGATGTCGAGGGCCATCACTCTCACCTCACCTCTGGAGTTCAGCTCTTTTGTCCATGTTTGAACCAAGTCTGTAATGAGATCAGGAGCTGATTGGCCCTGGAACCCAAACTGGATGTCAGTGAGCAGTGCCTGTGTCACTAGGGCAAGTGCCGCTTGATAGCACTGTTGATGACCCCTCCATTACTTTACTGATGATCGAGAGTAGACTGATGGGGCGGTAATTGGCTGTGTTGGATTTGTCCTGCTTTTTGTGGACAGGATATACCTGGACAATTTTCCACATGGCTGGGTAGATGCCAGTGTTGTAGCTGTACTGGAACAGCTTGGCTAGGGGCGCGGCAAGTTCTGGAGCACAAGCCTTCAATACTATTGTCAGTATATTGTCGGGGCCCATAGCCTTTGCAGTATCCAGTGCCTTCAGCCATTTCTTGATATCACGTGAAGTGAATCCAATTGGCTGAGGACTGGCATCTGTGATTCTGGGGACTCCAGAGGGGGAGGACAAGATGGATCATCCACTCGGCATTTCTGGCTAAAGATTGTTGAGAATGCTTCAGCCTCATCTTTTGCACTGATGTGCTGGGCTCCTCCATCATTGAGGATGGGGATATTTGTAGAGCCTCCTCCTCCTCGTCCTCCAGTGAGTTCTTTAATTGTCCACCACCATTCACGACTGGTTGTAGCAGGATTGCAGAGCTTAGGCCTGATCTGTTGGTTGTGGAATCACTTAGCTCTGTTTATCACTTGCTGCTTATGCTGTTTGGCATCCAAGTAGTCCTGTGTTATAGCTTCACCAGGTTGACACCTTTTTTTTAGGCTTGCCTGGTGCTGCTCCTGGCATGCCCTCTGCATTCTTCCTTGAACCAGGGTTATTCCCCGGGCTTGATGGTAATGGTAGAGTGAAGGATATGCCAGGCCATGAGGATACAGATTGTGTTCGAGTACAATTCTGCTACTGTTGATGGCCCACAGTGCCACAGCCTTGAGATGCTAAATCTATCCGATTTAGCACGGTGGTAGTGCCACACAACATGATGGAGGGTATCCTCAATGTGAAGATGGGACTTCGTCTCCACAATGACTGTGTGGTGGTCACTACAGGATACAAGGAATTCTATGCAGGTTGGGGGTGGCAGAGGCATAAGGGGATGGCGATGGGGAAGGCGTTGGCAGCTATTGTCACTAGGCAAGTATTCTAGAGACCCAGGGTAATGCTCTGGGGATCTGGATTTGAATCCCACCATGGCAGATAGTGAAATTTGAAATCATTGCCGAATGTCGCAAGAACCCATTTGGTTCACTAACGTCCTTTAATTCCCTTCCTTTAAGGAAGGAAATCTGTCACCCTTACCTGGCCTGGCCTGGCCTGGCCTACACCTGATTCCAGACCTACAGCAATGTGGTTGACTCTTAAATGCTCCCTGAGCAAGGGCAAATAGGAATGAGCAATAAATGCTGGCCTAAGCAGCGCACCTACATCCCATAAACACATTTTTTAAACCCCACCAAGCTTCCTTAGACAGCACATTCCAAACCGACAACCACTACCATCTAAATGGACAAGGGCAGCAGACATGTGGGAACACCACCATCTAGAAGTTACCCTCCAAACCACTCACCATCCTGATGTGGAAATATATCACCGTTCCTTCTCTGTCACTGGATCAAAATCCTGGAACTCCCTCCCTAACAGCACTGTGGGTGTACCTACACCACATGGAGTGGTTCAAAGAGGCAGCTCACCACCACCTTCTTAACGGCAATTAAGAATGGGCAATAAATGCTGGCTCAGCCAGTGACTCCCACATCCCATGAATGAATATTTTAAAAATTACTTTGCACTCCAGTATCAATATTCACCTTCAGATTTATTATTGTTGGTTTCTCTTTCACCCTCTACCTGATCTGAATGGCTGTGTGAATTTCTTTTCTCTGGGAACTGTCACATCCAACCATTTCGTGCAGTTGTTTGGTTCCTATGTCTATCGTGTTTTCAGACTCATTGTCATCTCCCAGGGAATGGATATTTTGGAACAAAAACAAAAAGCGTTGGAAAAACTCAGCAGGTCTAACAGCATCTGTGGAGAGAAAGACAGAGTTAACGTTTTGAGTCTATATGACTCTTCTTCAGAGCACTCCTCTGTTTTCTCTAGCTTGGCATTTGCAAGCATTTTACACAGCAAACTGTCTTTTATTGAGGACAAGGCTCCTGCTGCTGTATGATTCCTATACCACAACTTCATGGATTGCAATTATACATGGAGGGGCCACTCCGACAGTCATAAAATATCAGTGCCTGCTAAAAATGGCTCCTTCCTTGTTCTCAGTCCACCCCTGAGAAAGTCCCCTGAACTGTCCTGATGTGGTTGCCCCTACTGTCCCAGTGTTCCAACCCAATCTCCACAGGGCTGGGAAAATCCAACCTTGTATCTTTGATAAGGGTTATGATTTCTTCAGAAAGTACTGGCAATTGTAAAGATGATTATGAATGCATGTTTCATACAGAATCGCTTAATATGAACAGTATTGAGGTACCAAGCTTATTGGTCAACCAATAGTGCCCACAATAGAAATGGTATAAGAATTAAAGTTGAGTTTTGCTGAAAAAAGAGAAATGCTGTTGAAGTTTTTTGTCTTGCATTCATCAGGACAGAAACGAGAATGGCAAATTTCAAAGCAAGCAACAATTTATATTGCATGCTGCCTTTGAAATTTGGCATTCTTGCATCTGTCCTGATGAGTACAAGATGAAAATCTTCGACAGCATGTCTTTGCTTTCAGCAATACTCAAGTTCTGTACTACCAAGAATTAAAGCTTTATAATTCTGTCATTGAATGGGAGAATGGCATTAGCTCTGTTACTAAAGCAGATTAGGGCTGAATATCATCAGATTTGCCTATTGATCTCTGCCTATGATTCTGCCTGAGTATGTGGGGTCAAGGGAGTTTACTATCTTGAAATCTAGCTGGTAGGAGCCTGCACAGTAAGAACATATCTTGAGTACCCAACAAAGTAACTCAGTAATTGCAGCAGATACTGACCGCTCCAGGTGGACTGGAGGGTTTGCTCACACCCCTGTCCTCCAGTTTTTTTTAATTCTTTCATGGGATGTGAGCATTGCAGGCACGGCCAGCATTTGTTGTTCATCTCTAATTGCCTTTGATGGTGGTGGTGAGTTGCCTTCTTGAACTGCTGCAGTTCATCTGGCATAGGTACAACTATAGTGCTGCTGAGAAGGTATCTATGATCCCAAAACTCTCTTTGAGGGTCTAGTCCAGGACTAGACCATGAGATGGGCCCCACTTGTGCCTCCGACCAAGACCCTATTACATGAATAACCATATATGAGGAATATAGAGTCCCAAACAGTTATCTTGTGGCTCCATGGTAGCAGCCCTACCTCTGAACCAAAATGCACTGGGTTCGAGTCCCACTCTGTGGGCGGAATTTTATGGCCCTTCCTGCTGTTGGAATTTTCCAGTCTTGCCAAAGTCAATGAAATTTTGAATGGCTCACCGCGACGGTGCTGTAAAATTCCGTCCTGCAACTTGATGGCCACAGAAGGTGCATTCATAAAGTTGCCAAAAAGGCTAATTATCAATCTGTAAATCCTTCCAATATGCTTTTGACAGGCAGTAAGAGCAGGAGAATTTCCTGGTCAGCCAGAATCTGCAGGAGACAATGGCAAACCACTGCAGTACCTTGCCAAGCATAACCATGGACTAACACATGGAAGTCCATGGTCTCCAATGCCCTCTTAGGGCATGGTACCTGAAGAGAGAGACAGGGTTCCAAACCAGGCCCTCAGGAACTGGTAGTGAAGCTAGGGACCTGCCATTTCTGGAACTTGGCCTAACTCTCAGATCTTTCATCATACTCTAGGCTGATTTATGGTGGCAGCACAGCACAGGCCTGCAGAAATTGAGTACCAATATGTATGAACTGTATTTCAAAGTTCAAGAACTCCTGTACCTAGACTATTTCTTGATGGAGGAGCAAATGAGTCCTAATTAGGAACTTTTAAGATATAGAATTCATTTTTGATTTTTCGCCATCTGAAAAAACTTCCTGTCTGCCAGGCCTTCCTTTTGAGTCCTCTAATTATAAATTAGTTAATTAAGACAAATTTTTGCCCTGTGGCAAATGACTTGAGCCCATAAATCTATATCAAAACAATAATAATTTGTATGCACAAGTGTGAATTAATCAATTCTGCACACCCATGAGGGTCAAAGAATTACATAAAACGACTTAGAGATTGCAACACAACTGGCCATCAGCCAGTCAGTTTTTGTTGGCATTTATCCTCTAAATGAGCAATAGTCCTAATCACATGTGCCCAACCTGTTCTTGAAACCCTTTAGTCCTCTTTCCTTCAACCACCCACCTTACCTATTCCTCAAAGTCGACATGTTCTCTGCTTCAATCACTAATTATTTTTAATTTTTCCAGTTTATGACCCACAATCTCAAAATTTCAATGCACTCAGTCTTTTTTTTTAAAGCACCTCCTTTTCTGATTTATACCTCATTCCTCAATCCCTTTTTCCCCTGCTTAACACTGATTGAATTGATTTTCTTCTTCCATTCCCTTTATTCATTTTGCATGCTTTCCTGCTTTCCTTTTTTTTGTTCACTTTCTATTTATGTTATCTTCAGCTATTTCTACCTCCTCTACTTATTCTTTCTGATTGCTTTTATCTCCATGCTCCCTTCCTTTCCAGTTTAAATGACTCTTTCCTTTCCCATTTATCTATTTTACCATTTTATTAGTTCCTTTCCTATTCCGCTGTAGCCTACCCTTCTATGTTGAGATCCCTAATCTTAATCGTCCTTCCCTATTCTAATACATAGCTCGAGCAGTAATCTGGAAGCTTCCACGTTTGCTAAGTTTTTTTTCTAATCTTCTAAACTCCTTTTACATGACTTCTGGCCTTTCCTTTCTTTTGTCACCTGAATAGACCACAATATCTGACCGCACTCCATCTCCATCCATTATCTTTCCTAGTCTTTCTGAAATGTCCTAACCCTTACACCTGAGACACAATAAAGCCTGCAAAAGATAGTGTCCACTTTTCTAGCTAGGGAGTTGCCCTGTACTTCAGCATTCCTCATTGAATTGCTGATTTCCCCCTCCTCTTCCCCAAATGAGCCATTAATGCTGTTTGATTCCATGGTAATCCATTTCATGACCTTGCCCAGAATCCTCCCACAAACTTGTTGTGGATCATTTACTTGAGAATTCCTGAGCCAACCAATCTCTTCCCCTTCCTTGATACTATTCCTTCTTGTACCACTAGCAGTTCCCTAACCCTCAACAGGTCGGCCACCCTCTGAAACTGTTTCTCCAAAGGCCTTTTCCTGCTCCCTGAATTGGCTCTAACTGCACCTCAAATCAATTTAACTTAGAGAGACTTCCTGCAGATGTGTTTGTCCCAGTTAACATCTGTTACTCAAAGCTCCCACATCCTGTAGGAACCACACATCGTTATGCCTTCCTGTAATGTTATTCTTACTATAAAGGGTGGTTTTAAGTTATAGTTAAATTTTAAATTTATGTTTTTTATCCACTTAAGCATCAATTGAACTCTATCGCTCCTCCTTCCTCCTTTGTTCTTAATTCCCACTCTCATCAAAATTCAATTTTGGAAGCACTGATGTAGATCTATTTCCGACAGCCCTTGTTGGGACTGTTGGATCAGTGAATTTGCTCTATAATAAACAATGACTTTATCTTATTAGTAACACTGTTACTTCTGTCTCTCCATGTTCTGTCCAATAATTCTCATCTCTCATAAAAATAAAAAAGAATGGACGAAGTCCTGTGGTGCTGCTGGCACAGTGGACCCAAGAATTTTTAAGGGCTCTGACTATTTGTAGGAATAATTTTTGCTTCCTCAAATTGTATGCTCAAAGACCCCTCTAGTGTCCAGATAAATAAGTTACATTGAATAGTTTCATTTTCTAGACCTTCTGAATGAAATTTCTTTAAAATGCTTATGCAATGTTTTACAATTACAGACTGTAGCAGCAGACCTTCCACTTATCAGCAGCAGAATGACGATGCGAGGATCAACGATTTCAGTCAGTTGCAGCAGGACTATAATTGTAAGTGTTAAGCAGCAAGTTAAGGCTGAAGTGATCTTTAGGAGTGAGAACTGAGAACATTATACAATTATCCCAAGATGGAGCCCATTCCAAACTTTGACAAAGATTGAACAAATGTGGCTTTTGAATGGTCAGGACACAAATTATCCTCCACAATTGCAAACTAACATGTGCAAGGAGATTCTTTCTGCTGGCATCACTGTTTCATACAACAGATGGAGGATACCTGTCTCCCCAGAAAATAATTATCAAAGGAAACCTACCTGATATTTAGATTGGATTTTCAAACCAAATCACACATGAGCACATCTTGGACTAAGTTGTTAATGCTCAGTGTTTGCCCCTGGAATTTTCTTCTTCAACATATTAATGCTTTGACATTTGAATCCATTCGATGGACTAGTTTTCTGCATTTTCGTGAATGAATTTTATTATCTTTTACCAAATGCTATGCCTGATGGCATTTAGAGATAATGTTAAGAATCACTGGCAAAGAGGCTTGATTTTATTTTAAGTAAATGCTGCTTGATTTTTTTTCAAGATAAGGTATCTTGGAAAAATAAAGGCACGAGATAATCTGAGTTAGAAAATGTTCATTTTCAGGGTGCTGAAATTGCACAAATGGAACTACAATAAAATTGCACTTGTGACTTTGGCTACACTGTTCAATGTAGAATTAGGCCACACAAGCCACGAAGAGCCCGATTTCCATCTCTGCTCTGTCACGAGTTAATTAATCATGCAGGTACAGTGGTAGGCATACCACAATTGGCCACAAGTTCCTAGGACTCGGGGGAGGAAAAAATATGCAAAGATTTTGCTTGATCCACTGGCACCTCCTGGAAATAGGATGTGTATGGCTGTTGAATGAGGACACGATCAGAATTGTCTATTATCCTACCCATCATTAAAAGACTTGCTGGCACTCACTGTCTCAACTCAGGCATGAAGAGTGGCTAATGAAGATACGGTGAACACACCTGGAACTTTTTCAGGGTAGAAAATTGGGGTGAGGAAAATAAATGAATTTGGAATCAATATTCCCTTTAACATTTTGTTGTGTATGTGGCCAGTTTTTTTCAATACACAGCACCTTTGAATTTTTTGTGCAGCAGCACATGCGTAGTATTTAACACATAACAAGGCCTGTGTGGTATCTTCAGGCTACTGTGCAGGTAGGCACAGGCAAATTCTAGTGGGAATATTGTTTAGGCCCAAAAATTGGATCCCAAATTTAAGTTTATGGGCCATCATACAAGATGATGGAATTTATTTTCTACCAAGTAAAAAAATATGGTTTAATCCTGACTTTATGGGATAATTTAAAATGGGTGATAATGAATTGCAACATGTTTCCGTTTCAGTGGAAATAAACTCAGGAGAGAGGTAAAATAAGCTGCTGATTCAGCTATCATGTCATCATCAAAATGGCCCCCTATGTACTTTCGAAATGTTTCCAATGTTGATCTTAAACAAAATGAAAGACTATTTTTTGCTAGTGGCTTAATCCATATTGCATTATGATAGCTAGGTCACCAAATGATGTCACCACTTCCCTATGCATAAGGTGTGGTTCATGCAGTGTTATCTTTGATTCAGGGAGATCTGATTGTGAATGATGGAAGTGCTCAGATTGTTCAAAGACACCTGGAATTTGATGGTGGAATTGCATATGGCATCAATAACCTCTTGGAGCCTCCTCATATAGGAGCTCGGTGTGACGCACTTACAATGCATGCTGCTCATGTAAGTACATCTAACAAATAAACTTAATTCTCTTTTTCTACAAATTTCACTACTGGATGCTCTGAGGAAGACTGTGGATTAATTCTGGATGGATGAGCCAGATGTGATTTAGGTTTCTCCTTATAATATGATTTTTTTTAAATGACAAATAAACCTTTATTTTAACAACTGTCTCACTGGGATCCTATTTCAAGTTACCAAGCACATCTATTGTGATTTATTTTTCATACTAGATTAAATTCTTCAATCCCACACTCCCAGCCTGAAGCTGCGTTTAAAGAGAAAGAAATTAGAGAATTGAATTATTAGTGTTGAGCAGCTATAACCTGAACCACACTTTCTTTGAACGGAACATCTGCTGGCAGCATGAGGCCAATGAATCCACCCTGTAACATCACTAAATATTGCTGAATATATGATTAAAGAAGGTTCCCTTTAATTCCAGTCCTACTTATAAAGACCAATTAAATGGATGTGCATTGGTTATATGCTTATTATTTGCTATTATCCCTCCTCAGTGGTATCTATAGCCCTGTTTTCCTTTTAAATATTTTATATCATGTACTTTCTTTACCCTTTTCTTTGCCATCTATGGAAGCCTAGTTGGATCAACTCATCATACTATTTGTCATTTCTATTTGATTTTCTTTTTCAAAAGTTTAATTACACCATCTCTCTAATTGTGGTGTGGATGATAATCATTGGTCTTTACAGTTCAAAATGTTTGTAACATTAAGTACAAGGATTCGCACATACTTTATGCAAGGTCGAATTAAGATTGATTTTTCATGCTATTCTCGGCACTACAGTAGATTCATGAAACATTTAAGGGCAGATTTTCCTCTTCTTATGTCTGGGTATAATAGACGGGAAAGAGAAAGGTAGATGAAGGGCTATAAGAGTGCCTGCCACGTTTTCTATCTAAAATGGACAGGAATTCATGTTCCTCCCCTACAGGCATGTAATCATCCACATCCAAGTTTCCTATATGTGCTGAATCCAAGTTATTTAATACAGCCAAACATAGGAACTGGAAATTCTGCTCCTAAATGGTAATTTTTATTCAGGGAAATTTAGCATACTTCTGTCTTAATGTGAAACATTTATGTTTAGGGTCCCTGTGGTAATTGTTTGGAACCTCCTCCCTGTCCTCCTGGATCAAAACCACAGGTAAGATTTGGTTTACTTGAAAAGTTTGCCCTAATTTGTTCCAAGTCAATGCAATTTTACAAAAAAACTTTCACCAAAGAAAGTAAAAGAAAATATCTGAGCATCCCCCAGTATATTTTCAAGTTTATTAGGATATGTGCTCAATTAGAAAATGTATCCGTTAGAATTCTGCTACCATATAATCCCAAGAATATTTATATATGCATATGTATGTTTGTTTTCACTTTGTAAAACCTAAGAAACTGTTATGCTTTGCAGATGCAGAGAACATTAGGGAAGTTGTATAAGTTGGGTAGGCAGGGAAGCCAGGCATTAAAAGAGAAGTACTGACTACTCTGGCTAATTCAGAAGCTGGTCATCGGCAGAACATAAAGTAAGGTGAAAAACAAGTAAGGCCAGTCATCTGCATGAGAACTGAGATTGACTGACTGGTTGCATTGAATACAATTGATAAGGAGCAACAGGGATGATTGGTGTTTTTGCCCTCAGTAGGATAAAGGGTGCCTCTCACCAGATCAGTTACTGTTAAGGACACCTTCTCTCATCAGTATAGGGATATGTTTCTTTGTGTGGCTACAGCTACATCTGATAATGACCCTAATGGTCAAAAGCAAGTGATGTTAAGGGGTCAGAGGACTGAAACCTGAGCAAAAAGGGGCCTTGTGTATGTGTCATCCCAATAATTGGACAATAAGATGAAGGATATCAGTCGATGATTGGTTTGGTGAGAACAAGTGGTTTTGAATCATAGAACAGCATATAATATGGGTCTGAACAGACTGAAGGTGTGGAAGACATTAAGAGGCACTCAGAAGACAATTGCCAGGAGTTTGAGCCAGAGTGCAGGCATTTACTACCATGAATTTTACCTAAGGCTTAAAGGGGTAGTATAACTCTCAGTAATGCTTTGTAAAGTACTGCTCAGATACTGCAATGTATAATGTCTTGCCTGTGCTGAATAAAGTTTAATCACTGCCACCATTACTGTTCAACATTGAAACATTGGCTAGCAAGGTTTATCAAAAAAGAAAACCTAACATAAGTTGGAATCGTCCCAAATTTGCACTAAGTGCAGTTGTTTTACCTGCTGGCCACAATGGTGGCTTTTCAAACCTTCTCGTCCCATGATGCACTTCCAGGAAACACACCATTTCCATAGCGGCGGGCCCTCATTCGCCCACCAGGCCATCATCTCGCTTCTTCATCACGCCGGGCACCATATTCAAAGTGCAGCCATGTGCACACCTCTCAGTGCTTCCAGCTCACGACTGCTGCACAGAAGACAAGGCCCAGAAAGGCAAAAAGATTGCAGTCCCCAGGTTCAATGATGCATTCCTCGAGCGCCTTTTCCGCAGTGTAGGCCCGCCGTAATGTCCTATACCCCAGCTCTGGCTGCAGGATGGGCAGCAACCTCATCAATCTGGCTTGGGAGACAGTGGCAGTGGTGATCAGCGTCAAAGCCCTTTAAAAGAGGACAGCCACCCAGTGCCACAAGAGGATGAATGATCTCTTCCATTCTGCCAAGGTAAGTCACTCTTCTCATCATTCTCAACTCAAGCACTCACAAACTCATCACACTCCCACAGGGCCCTCACTCATTGCCAGTTCAAGATACATCACTATTCACTCTCTCATACACACCTTCATTGTTCTCATCCCATCCATGGGAGCACTCACCACCTACATGTCTGGCATACCTATCATCTGGCCTGACAGGCATCCTGCTTACACTATCTCCATCTCTATTCATGCAGGACAAGCTAGTGCACAACAAGAGGGAGAGGTCACAGACCAGTGGAAGAATGCCTGAAATCAGGGTCCTCACAGACGTTGAAAACAGAGCCATCCAGCTAGCCGACAAGGATCTGGACCTTTTCTATGTTGACAGTGAGGTCAGCAGTGCTCTATCAAGTGGGAATCCAGCAGTGCAATATCCACCAGACAACCATTCTGTGACTAATGTGCCCTGTTTCACAGGCCACTGCCATGCACTAATTATCTCCCCTTGCTTCCGCAGGCACATCTGGGAAACAGCTGATGGAGTCCACAACCCAGGGCTTCCAATCAAGCCCTCAAGAAACCTTTGAAGAGGAATCTGGAGGCACCCTCCTTGAAGTTCCATCACAGCGCTCACCCACACCCTTCACCAGTGCAGAGACACACATCTCGGTGGGACTTAGCTTTAGAGTAGCCTCATGATCACAATCTGGTGAGGACATCACACTGTCTGATCCATAGAAACATAGAAACTAGGAGCAGGAGTAGGCCCTTTGGCCTTTCGAGCCTGCTGAACCATTCAATATAATCATGGTTGATCCTCTATCTCAACGCCATACCCTTTGATGCCCCAATATCCAAAAATTTATCAATTTCTTTCTTGAATATACTCACTGACCCGGCCTTCTCAGCCTTCGGTGGTAGAGAATTCCACAGGTTGACCACCTTCTCAGTGAAGAAACCTTTCCTCATTTCAGTCCTAAATCTCATCTCAGTCCCCACATACTGAGACTGCGGCCCTTGGTTCTAGACTCCCCAGCCAGGAGAAACATTATCCAGTCTGTCTAGCCCTGTTAGAATTTTATACATTTCAATCAGATCCCCTCTCATTCTTCTAAACTCTAGTGAATACAGGCCCAGTCAAACTAATCTCTCCTCATACGACAGTCCTGCCATCCCCGGTATCAGCCTAGTGAACGTTTGCTGCACTCCCTCTAAGGCAAGCGTTTCCTTTCTTAGGTAGGGAGACCAAAACTGCATGCAATACTCCAGTTGTGGTCTCACCAAGGCCCTGTATAACTGCAGTAAGACATCCTTACTTCTGAACTCAAATCCTCTTGCAATGAAGGCCAACATACCAGTTGCCTTCTGAATCGCTTGCTGTGCCTGCCTGTTTACTTTCTTTGACTGGTATACAAGGACAGCCAGATCTCTTTGTACATACACACTTCCCAATATATCACCATTTAAATAATACTCTGCCTTTCTGTTTTTCACACTGAAGTGTATAACTTCACATTTATCCATGTTATACTGCATCTGCTATGTGTTTGCTCCCACACACAACTTGTCTAAATCGCCCTAAAGCCTCCTTGCATCCTCCTCACAACTCACAACACTGCCCAGTTTTGTGTCATCAGCAAACTTGGAAATATTGCATTTGGTTCCCTCATCCAAGTCATTTATATATATTGTGAATAGCTGGGGCCCAAGCACTGATCCCTGCAGTACACCACTAGTCACCACCTGCCACCCAGAAAAAGACACATTTATTCCCACTCTCTGTTTCCGATCTGTCAACCAATTCTCAATCCATGCTAGTATATTACCCCCAATCCCATGTGCTTTAATTTTGCCCACTAGCCTATTATGTGGGAACTTATCAAAAGCCTTCTTGAAATCCAAATACACCACATCCACTGGCTCTCTCTTACCTAGTCTACTAGTTACATCCTCAAAAAACTCCAGTTGATTAGTTAAGCATGATTTCCCTTTCATAAACCAATGCTGACTTTGTCCAATCCCGTTAATGCTTTCCAAGTGTTCTGTTACCACGTCTTTTATAATAGAGTCTAGCACTTTCCCCACTACTGATGTTAGGCTAACTGGCTGTAATTCTCTGTTTTTCTTTCTCCCCTATTTTAAATAGCGGGGTTACATTTGCCACCCTCCAACCTATAGGAACTGCTCCAGTGTCTATAGAATTTTGGAAGATGACCACCAATGCATCCAATATTTCCAGGGCCACTTCCTTGGCACTCTGGGATGTAGATTATCATGCCCTGGGGATTTTTCAGCCTTTAACCCCATTAATTTCTCGAGCACCATTTTTTTACTAATACTGATTTTCTTCAATTCCTCCCTCTCACTAGACCCTTGGTTCCCTTACATTTCTGGGAAATTATTTGTGTCTGCTTTGTGAAGACAGAACCAAAATATGTGTTCAATTCTTCTGACATTTTTTTGTTCCCCATTATAATTTCCCCTGTTTCTGACTGTAAGGAAACTACATTTGTCTTCGCTAATCTTTTTCTTTTCACATATTTATAGAAGCTTTTACAGTCAGTTTTTATGTTTCTTGCAAACTTACTCATATTCCATTTTCACCTTCTTGATCAATCTTTTTGTCCACTTTTGCTGAATTCTAAACTGCTCCCAATCCTCAGGCTTACTGCTTTTTCTGGCAATTTTATATGTCTCCTCTTAGGATCTAATACTACCCCCAATTTCTTTTGTAAGCCATGGATGAGCCCCTTTTCCTGTTTTATTTTTGCGCCAGACAGGAATGAATAATTGTTGTAATTCATGCATACATTCCTTAAATATTAACCATTGCCTATCCATTGTCAGCCCTTTTAGTAAGGTTCCCCAATCCATCATTGCCAATTTGCGCCTCATACCCTCGTAGTTCCCTTTATTCAGATTCAGGACCCTAGTTTTGGATTCAACTTCTTCACTCTCCACCCTAATGAACAATTCTATCATTTTATGGCTGCTTTTCCCCAAGGGACCCAACACAACAAGATTGTTAATTAATCCTTTCTCATTGTACAATACCCAGTCTAGAAAAGCCTGCTCTCTAGTCGATTCCTCAATGTATTGGTCTAAAAAACCATCACACAAACACTCCAGGAAATCCTCCCCCACAGTATTATTGCTAGTTTGGTTTGTCCAATCTATATGTAGATTAAAGTCATCCATGATTATAGTCGTACCTTTATTGCATGGGTCTCTAATTTCCTACTTAATGCCTTCCCTTATATCTCTATTACTGTTTGGGGGCCTATAGACAACCCCCACCAATGTTTTCTGTTCCTTGGTGTTTCTTATCTGCACTCAAACAGATTCTACATCATGATTTTTCTGAGCCAATATCCTTTTTCGCTATTGCATTGATTTCCTCCTTTACTAACAATGCTACTCCACCTCCTTTCCCTATTTGTGTGTCCCTCCTAAATATTGAATACTCCTGGATGTTCAGTTCCCATCCTTGGTCACCCTGCAGCCATGTCTCCATAATTGCAACTATATCATAACTGTTTACATCTATTTGCACTGTTAATTCATCTACCTTATTGCGAATGCTCCATGCTTTAAGAATACAATGCCTTTAGACATGTCTTTTAAACCTTGTTAATCATCTTAGCTTTATTTTGCCCCCATTTTTTTTTGCCCTTGTTTTTTTCTGCCTTCCACTTTTGCTTCTTACTTTTCTGGCTTTTATTTCTATCCTTGTTTCCCCCTCCTTTGTCTCCCTGCTCAGGTTCCATTTCTTCAGCCACATATTCATCTGATTTATCCTGCTATTTTTACTCTCACTAGCCGTGGCACTGGGAGTAATCCTGAGATTACTACCTTCGAGGTCCTACTTTTTAATTTACGTCCTAACTCCCTATATTCAGCTTGTAGGACCTCAACCCTTTTTTACCTATGTCATTGATACCATTTTGTATCACAACCACTGGCTGTTCACCCTCCCACTTCAGAATGCCCTGCAGCTTCTCCGAGACATACTTGACCCTGGCACCAGGGAGGCAACATACCTGGAGTCTCTTTTGCGGCTGCAGACACACCTGTCTGTTCCCTTTACTATTTAATCCCCTATCACTATATCCCTGCCACTCTTCTTCCTCCCGTCTTGTGCAGCAGAGCCACCTGTAGTGCCATGGACTTGGCTTCTGCTGCTTTCCCCTGAGAAGCCATCTCCCCCAACAATATCCAAAACGGGAGATCTGTTAGGGACTGCGATGGCCACAGGAGACTCCTGTACTACCTGCCTTCATCTACTCTGCCTGGTGGTCACCCACCCCCTTTCTGCCTGTTCAGTCTTTACCTGCTGTGTCACGACCTCACTGAACATGCTATCCACGATTATCTGCAGCAAGTGGCAGCAGGGACCTCCCTGGCCTCCAGCACTTGGAGGACTGCTGGAGGCCAGATCTTTGCAGATTAAGAGTCAGATGATGGACACGGTCATGTCATAGTTGCTGGAGCTGTAAAAGCAAGCTCGGGAACATCAGCAAGGGATGTCCACTGCACTCCTCAGATTGCAAGACATGATGAAGGAGTCCATCCACCTTCAGGCTGAGGTGATAGTGCTGGCATGCCAACGCACCGAGATCTTTGTCCAGGACATTGCTTCTGCACTGCTGCACAGGTTCAACTCCATTGCTGGTGCCATTGTTGCCCTCCAACTGTATGTATGTGAGAGGGTTGGGAAGCAGCTCGATCTCACTCCAGCTATCCTTTCTCCTTCACGAGTCAGCCTGGGGCCCTTGGACATCAAAGGGAGGAGGATCAGCAGGTGTACCCCCTGGGGCCATCCATCCAGGTGACTCCCCAGTGTGTCCAACCCATTTGAATCCCATCTTCCTATGACCTCAGTAGCTCCAGCTCCACAGACCGCAGAGGATGCCACTGCCAAACAACAAGACCTCCAGGTCTTAGCCCTCCAGAGGACGCCTGCTAAGGTCATCACCAACAGGGCATAGCAGTCAGCAGGCTACCTCAACCTCCGCTGTGGATGGTCAGGGAGCACCAAGATGTAGCCGCAGGGTTAGGAAAGTTAAGAAGATGTAGTTGCGCAGCCTAGGCACAGCTGTTAATCACTTGTACATACTGTTCGCTATTGTCAATAAATGCCCAAGAATGTCTTCCTGCCTATGGTTCCTTGTTCTGATGAGCAGTGTTCATGACACTCAGATGTAAAACCTTTCTGCACAAGTTAAATGCAGGTGTCTCATTCCAGGGCCTCTTCCATGTGCTTTGCGCAGCCTTCAGACCAAAGTGATGGTCTGGCTCACACTCCCTGGAAACATTACTGATGCCTACACCTCAAAGGTGCTTGTCATTGCTGCCAGATCTTGTGGGCAAGCATCACAGAGTTCTCTCATTCTCTCTGTGTGCTTTCAGCATCTATAAGGTGGAGCTGGCCCTCATCTCTTCATCATCTGTGACCAGTGACGCTGTGTTCCTGAAGGGGTCAGGTGCTGAAGGTGGACAAAGGATCAGATGCTTTTAAAATTTCATTGCCGTGTCTCTATGATATGATCCTGACCACAGTGCAAGCAAGCTGCCCTCAGCCAGACAGGAGTCAGACATTCAGAGAGACTATGTGAAGATTTATGGAGTGTCCTCACTGCATGTTGTCATCCTCCAGCTCCTCCATCTCCACCTCAGCCAGATCATCTTCTCATTGCAGAGCCAGGTTGACGACGATGCGTGACACCCTCTATGGACTATTTTGCAGGCTCCACCAGTTTGGTCCAGGCACCGGAACCTCATTTTCAACATCCCAGTGGTCTGCTCCACCAAGTTGCAATTTGCAGCATGAGCCTTGTTATACCTTCACTCTACTGCAGTCGAGGCCACTGCATGGGTATCATCAGCCATGGTCTCTGCCGGTAGCCCTTATCCCCAAGGAGCCATCCCTGTAGCTTCTGTGCACTCTGGAAGACTTCAGGGATCTGTAACCAACTTGGAGTCATGCACACTCCCTGGAAATCGTGCGCAGACCTGCAGGATGCATTTGTGGTGGTCACACACCAGGTGCACATTCAGCAAATGGAATCCCTTGCGGTTGACATAGTTGAGCGCTTGTTGCGATGGATATCTGAGCACCACATGAGTGCAGTCGATGGCACCCTGCACCTGTGGGAAACCCAAGATCTGGGCAAATCCAATCGTTCTTGCATCCTGGCTGTCCTAGTCTCGAGCAAAAAGCACAAAGTTGTGTGCCCTCGCAAAGATGGCATTCGTGACCTCATGGATGCATTTGTGGGTGGAGGCTTGTGAGATCCCACAGTGGTCATAAGTGGAGCCCTGAAAGGAGCCACTGGCATAGAAATTGAGCGCTGTGGTCACTTCCATGGCAAATGGCAGCGGATGCCCTCCATGTCCCCGTGGTGCCAAATCCTGCAGAAGCTGGCAGATGTGACCGACCAGTTCTCTAGACATGTGCAGCCTTCGGCAACACTGGTTCTCGGTTATCTGCAAGAATGAAAGGGGGCATCTATAGACCCTGGGTCTAGCTAGGTGCCGACCAGCAACGGCTTGCAGTGGCTTTTCAGTGACTTGTGTGATAGCCCCAGCCGCCCTTTCTTCCAGAGGGTGCTGCTCCTATCTCTGCACAGCCAGGTGTCTCAATCACTCTCTTCTCCATCGTCTTTGCTCTCTCTATGCCATGAGGCTTACAGCTAGTTCACGGGGCTCCATGATCTTGATGTACTCCTCTTGCAGGATGAAAGAGAGAGACGGGTGGGTTAGCAGGGTATACTAAGAACCAATCCTGGTTAAGACTGAAGGCCCCTTAATGTATCCCAGAGAGTGCTGGCCACCACTTGGATCGACAGAGATTCGAGCCCAAATGGCTGCCCGAAACCCCACCCACCTCCGTCCCACTCTAACTGACTGATTGGCGGCAGCTTTGCCCACTGGACTGCGTGCTGTGCTCTCAGCTCAGGTGCAGGCATTCTCCTAACCTGCACTGCATGGCTGCACTGTTAGCTTGAACCATGAAGGAGACTGGTCCAAACCTGAATGATGACATTGCAAGGGGCTGTGAGCGCCTCCACCAGTGACTGCTCCACAGCCAGCTTAGCAAGGAGATTGCACAACATGCCCAGTCGTTCAACTGTTCTGCAGTCCACTAAAATGCTCATTAGTTTGCAGTCTGTGCCCGAGGTGTGAAAAGCTCTGGAGCACTTAGTGACACTTTGATGCCTCTGCGTTCCTTGAGTGGGCAAAGAAGCTAGGAGCCCAACTCCAATCATGTCGATGTGGTTGCTCCTGAACTGCTTCAGCTGAAGAGGTACGGTCATTTTATACAAGGTTTCCTTAATGCGTAGCTGCTTCCTTCCCCCACCTGCACATGCTTGTGCACTACCTTCAACTGCAAGACAGCCCTTGCCTGCCCCCTCTAATGTGCCTCAACTGGAGGGCAACCCTTTGCACACACCCCCAAATCACCTCAGCCGCAGGGCAGCACTTGCCCCCTCCCCAAATCACCTCAATCGCAGGGCAGCCTTTGTCCCCTTGCCCAACATGCCTCAACCACAGGGCAGCCCCTGCTTCCCACCCCCCAAAGTGCTGCAACCTTGAAGTCCAACAGGCGACCCAGGCGAGCACACACAATGTTACTGTGCACTCGCCTCCGAGTTCTCCTCAAAGTGCAGCCCTCTAAGTGCATTCCTTATATATGTTGTTGTGAAACATTTTGGCGTGCAATCACATCGACGTAGGTGGACAATCCAGAGGGAGGACAATTCCGGCGTGCTGGCCTTGTAATGATATGCTGATGTATTACAATGAGGTCCCCAATGTCCAATGGCAGGAAATGCAGCTTGCCATCGGCAGGGAGAGTAGATGATCGTAAACTGATTTTTGGTCTTCTCGCCATATTGCCTGCTCATACCATCGAACACACCCGATGCCAGCAGGCACGGAAAATCCTGGCCATAATCTAATACTAGCTACAGGACATTTTTCTCAATAGCTTATATTTGCTGATGTCCATTTCCATGGTGATCACAGACCTTTCCTCAGCTTACCTCATTCACTGTCAGTGTTTCCTTTAACCCTTGTTTAAAAACTCAGACTTGAAATCAAACTATCCAAATTTTCATTAACCATATCAAAAAAAGAATCTGGTACCAGGGATGAGGGACTTTAATTAATAAGGAGGGATATGGATGAGTTAGAACTCTTGGAACAGAGAAAGCAAACTGATAGAGGTTTCCAAGACATTGGGAGGTTTTGATAGAGTAGATAAGAACTATTCCTTATAGCAAGTGGGTCACGAACCAGAAGTCATAGATTTAAGATCATTGTCAAAAGATCTGGAGGGGATATAAGGAGAAATGTTTTCACTTAAGAGAATTGTCAGGATCAGGAATGGTCTGACTGATATAAAGGCGAAATACTGCGGATGCTGGAAATATGAAACAAAAATAATAGCTGGAAAACCTCAGCAGGTCTGACAGCATCTGCGGAGAGGAATACAGTTAACTTTTCGAGTCTGTATGACTCTTCATCAGAACTAAGGAAAAATAGAAATGAGGTGAAAGTTATGAGAGGCTGCCTAAAAAGGGTTAGTATGTAAATACACCATGTGATCACTTAGTAAACCACAATGACTAGGAAGGAACACCAATTCATGTTCCTTGCTGTTGGTCAATCTCAGCTAAGGCAGCAGTAGATGGAGGAGGGTGACTCCAACAAGAATCACAGCCTTCAGTAAAGGAAAGAACATTGGCAGGAGGTTAGAGAGCAAGAAGATTGTTGTAATTTAATTAATGTGTTAAGGTGGCTATGTAACCCACAAGAGTAAAATCTGAGCTCTTTATTGCATCATTAGAAGAATGAGATTAATCTGTAGACACTCACTACCAGCACAGTGCAATAACATCAAAGAAATACTTGTGATAGTCAAAACCAACACAAGTTATTTTGACTGAAAATTTTAGATTCTGTTGTAATGTAATCACTGCAATGCAGTGTCATCAAGAATTCACAGGAAAATGA